>NC_057766.1:40031962-40631962 GCF_010389155.1 Erigeron canadensis
AAACCGACTAACTTGTCTCCTAGAAACTGTACACTCCCTGAAGTACTTTTGCGGTCTAACTTGCATCCAGCATGGTCTGCATCTGAAAAGGCTATTAACTCGAATCGGTATCTTTGGGTACCATAAACCAAGATTTATAGTTCTTTAAGATACGAAAGATCGTTTTACAACATGGGCATGACTTTCCATAGGGTTAGCTTGTGGAAGCGAGCACACATGCAAGTGGCAAACATAATATCCGGTCGACTAGCTGTCAAGTACATGAGTGATCCAATCATATTGCGAAAAAGTTTCTGATTGTATGGTTTTCCATTAATATCAGCATGAATTTTAGTTCTTTGATCCATTGGTGTGGCAATGGGTTAACAGTTTGACATGTCAAATTTTTTTCAAAATATCAGAATGTATTTATTTTGACAAATAAAAATCCCATTGGAAAGTGTTTAACTTGTAAAACAAAAAAAAATCTAGTTCACCATCATGCATTTCGAAATGCTTGACCATTAATGCAGAAAAGTTTTTGCAGTACTTAGGATTGGTCGAACCGAATAATATATCTATCATAAATATGATCAAAAGGATATCGTTACCTTGCCGTTTGATATAACAGAGTAGTGTCGATAGTACCTTAGAGAATCCTGATTTCAGAAGATATGTGGTAAGAGCATCATACCATGCACGTGGTGCCTGCTTCAATCCATAGAGAGCTTTGTCAAGTTTGTATACATAGTCTGGATGTTGGATCAATGAATCCTTCTGGTTGTTCGACATATACTTCTTCTTTGAGAACCCCATTTAGAAAAGCCGATTTAACATCCATTTGGTAAACGGTAAAGTTCTTAAATGCAGCATAAGCAAGGAAAATGCGAATGGCTTCAATGCGAGCAACATGAGCGAATATTTCATTATAATCAATTCCATCTTGTTGAGAATATCCTTTGGCAACAAGTCTAGCTTTATTGCGAACAACGATGCCACTTTCATCTTTCTTATTCTTGAATATCCATTTGGTCTTTATTGGTTCCTTGTGAATGTAGGGGTTAGGAACCAATTTCCATACTTCGAGACGTTCGAATTGAGACAGTTCATCTTGCATGGCTTTCACCCAGTCTGGATCACATAGAGCTTCTGTGACGTTAGTAGGTTCAACCATGCTTAAGAAATTGACGAACAAGCATTCATTCGCGGAAGCGGCTCGAGTGGTTAGACCAGCAATAGGATCACCAATGATTTGCTGGTGGATGCGGAAGCATGGATCGCGACCATTTTCGAGAATGAGGTAACGGTTCAGCTGGTTCCTTATTTTCATCGGGATTAAGAAAGGTGGGAGAATGTTGTTCAGCAATTTGTTCATATGATGGTTCATCAGGAAGAACCACTTCTTCAGAAACAGAGATGGAGCTAGATGATGGACATGAGATTGACGGATTTCTTGCTGATAGAGTATCTGAGGGAGATGGAGTGAGACAATTTATTGATGATGGAGAAGAGGTGTCTTGTTGAGATGAAGTTGAGCTTTCGAGCAGAGAATTCGTTGAAGATGGAGATCCAATTTCAGAGTGAGTAGGTTCTGCTGGTGAAGGAGAGTCATGATAAAATTCATCAAACACTGTGTCTAACTCTTCAGTGGTTGGACATGGGAAATTGTGAGAATGATCAGATCCTGATTTAGGGGGTTGAGCTGGAGTTGGAACAGAGGATGTTGAAAAATGATGATCTAGGAGCATTCCAGATACTTCATCAAATTTGACATTCACTCTTTCTTTCACTTTCTTGGTTCTGCGATTATAGACACGATAAGCAATGGATTCACGTGAATAACCAATGAAATAAGCCTCATCTCCATTTGGTTCAAATTTTCCAAGATTGTCATGGTCATTGAGAACATAGCACACACATCCAAAGATATGAAAATAATTCACATTTGGTTTTCTCTTGTTGATGACTTCATATGGAGTTTTGTCGAATCGCTTATTGATAATTGATCTATTTTGAGTGAAGCATGTTGTGGCAACGGCTTCGGCCCATAGATTAGGAGGAAGTCGAGAGTGAGCAAGCATGGTTCTTGCAGCTTCAACAAGTGTGCGATTACGACGTTCAACCACTCCATTTTGTTGTGGAGTTCGTGCAGCGGAGAATTGATGAGAGATACCGACTGAAGTGAAAAATGACTCGAGTGTCGCGTTTTTGAACTCGGTACCATTGTCAGATCGAACGGAACGAACAGTAATTTGAAGATTAACTTGAGTCCGTTTTATAAAGTCAATAATGATTTGAGGAGCTTCACTTTTCTCACGAAGAAAGTAGACCCACGTGTAACGAGAATAGTCATCAACGATAACAAGAATGTATCGTTTACCATGAATGCTTTGAACACGCATAGGACCACATAAGTCCATGTGAAGAAGATGAAGAGGAGCATCAGTGCTCAGATGTTTCTTTGGTCTGTGAGACGCCCTTTTTAGTTTGCCAATAGCACATGCTGAACACACATGATTGATGTCGTACTTGAAGTCAGGCAGTCCTTCTACAAGTTGTTTATCAACAAGAGCATTGATGGTATGGAAGTTGAGATGAGACAGGCATCTATGCCATAACCAAGATTGTTGAGCACAAGCTTTTGAGAGAAGACAAATTTCAGAGGAAGGTGATGGAATGTTATTGAGATCGATAGTAAATAGGTTGTCATCTCGAGAGCCAGTCAGAATATCTACCCCTTCTTCAGTTTGCACTCTACATTCATGGCGTCTAAAAAGAACTTGGAGATTATTGTCACAAAATTGACCAACACTGAAGAGATTGTGACCAAGACCTTCCACATATGAGACACGTTTTATAGTGATCCCATTTTGAATGATGTCACCATAACCAAGTATTGGAGCAATATGATCATTTCCAAAACGAACTGTGCCCATGAACTTTTCAACAAAATTCTGAAGAATAGATCTGTTACCAGTCATGTGTCTGGAACATCCGGAGTCGATATACCAGACACAAATGAAGAATTCCTGACAAAACAGGAAGTATTGGTTTAGGTCCCCACATGAACTGGGTCCATTGGTGGTTAGAGGTAAAATATGCAGAATAATTAAATGATGTATAATTATGAAAAAGAACAAACCATGCATATTTAAATTAAAGAAACAAATAGTAAACACATAAAACATTCATACATTTATTAAAGAAACAAAACACGTTCACTTAGTTCAAACGAGGATTACAAATTACAGACATTTAAAATTGTTTCAAAAGAAGAGAGATTAAATAGAACTAGTCCTACAAGACTTGGGATTATCTAAAGAATTAGTCCTACGAACTCTCCACACTTGTTTCACAGGAGTTGACTCTTTATCATGCTCGACTCTCCTAGATGCAGCTAAGTGTCTATCTTTAGGGAGCCATTTACTTCGCAATCTAAGCACAAGTCACCTGAAACATGAAAAGTTTTTAGGTTAGATGAAAACTGCTTAAAGTGGGTTGTTCTCGATTGCCTTTTAGGTGTGGGATGGATGGATGTTGACTGTTTTTTAGTGTTCAAAGGGAACCAACAGTACTGATCTTGACATCTGGTGACCTTCCCAGAATCATCTTTAATAACAGTGAGTTTAGGTTTGGGTAGATGAGTTTTGGTAAAGCTAGGGTACTTTCTATCCTTTGGTTGTTGTGACAGTTTCATTTTGGTAAGTTTTCTTTTTGGTGATGAGGTGTTAGGTTTGACAGGAGTGTTTGAAGAGTTAATTGTCTTTGTGGTATTGTCGGAGAGCTTCAGGTTTGAACTAGTGGTTTTTCTCCGTGTTGTCTTCCTTGGTAAATAAGTGGCTGGTATGGGGTATTTGTTGGGAGTCTTTCTTAATAAGGGATCTTCCTTTTTCTCCTTGTTAACAAATTTTCTTTCCAATTCAAGATCATAAGTGTTATTTTCTTCCAAGAAGTTGTTAAGATCCAGGAGGTTTGAAAGATCTAAGTCAGACTTTGGGTTCTTTTGATCGGGTTCTTTAGTTACACTAGGGACATTGGTCTTTGAGGACATCGAAGTCTCATTGAATGACTTTGTTGCTTTGACATTTGGTAACTCAGGTTTGTAACCATTTAGTTCTTTGATGATTTTGCAATATCGCCATTCTTTAGTTGCAAAAATGGTTGATTTATTTTGAAAAACCTTTTTGTCTTGTTGATGAGAGTCATATATGGCGATTTTGCTTTGCTTTTCCTTTTCTAAAGCTTTTGTCAATGCAACAATTTCATTCAAGTAGACTTGAACTTGAATGGATGTTTCAGTTGATTGAGCTGACGAAGGAGTAGTATCAGTGGAAGTATCCAAAGTACGAGTTACTTTCAAAAATTTTGAGAAAGGACCAGACTGTAGTAACTTTGACGCCTTTTCCTTGTCATTATTTGCAAAAGCTTGAAGTACGATGTTTTTATACTCCACTTTTATCTTAAGTTTATTAACTTCAGTTAAAAGGTTTAAACGTTGAATACTTTCAAGTTCAAATCTTTTGGTAACAGAATCAATTTCACTTAGATAAGATTGAGTTTCTTCAGAAAATTGAAGTGGTCCAGTATTAAAAACATTTGAAAAGAAATGTTCAGATTGATCCAATGAGACTTTTCCTTCTTCATCATGGTCATTGTAATTCATACTGTCTTGTTCGGTTTGGGTGGCAGCATTATAGGTCTTAACATGATCCCAGTTAGTTTGCACAGAAGCATCAATACATTCACTAGTACTACTAACAGAAGAGCAAGGTGTGGGATTCAAGACAACACATACTGGACAGTTAAGATCGTAACAGTCATAGACAACACTGGATGTTTGAAATTCAATATCAGGGACATCTTTGTTATAGTGATTTTGAGACAAAAGAGCATCTATCACTCTTTGTTTCTCATTTAATGTTTGTTTCAATTCTTCTATTTTTTTTTCCAAAACACTTTGTGGAATGTATGGTCGAACTGGAGCTGGTTTTGGAGGAATTATTTCCTTTTTAGATTTGGACTCACATGACTGCTCAACAGTTGGTATATCAGTTGAGCTTTCATTTGAGTTTTCATCTAATTCGACAATTATAACCGAGTGTTTTTTGTTTTTAGGACAAAGTGAAAGATTAAACAAATCATATGAATCATTGATGTGATCATAGTTAATTTTAACTTCACATTTGGATAATTGTTCTTCTGTATCAAAATCATTATAACAGGGTCGGACAAATTGACTGAGCAGACCATACCGCATCATGTTCTCATCATACAGGGGTGGTACAATGAGTTGTCCAGTGAGTAAGTTCTTTGGATCTTCAAGTCCTAACCCTTTAGTGAAATCTTCAAAATCTCTTGGTTTGTTTAAAAAGATTTGCTTGTTGGATTGATCAATTCTGTAAACCTTAACTTTATAAAACTTGACTTCATCAATGAGTTCATCAATTTTATGTTCGAGTTTTTGGTTTTGAGAATCTTTGATGCAACATGCATGATTTAAATCAGAAATTTGATTTTGTAATTCTTTCACTGTAGGGTTGGAATCGTTGAACTTGGACTGAAGAGCTGCAAGATCCTCGGTCAAAGCATTTGCTCTAAACATTTCATTTGATTGTGCAATTTTTAAGTCTTTGATGATTTGGTTTAGTTCAAATACTTTGAGCTCAAGTTCTTGATTGGAAGGAAGTAATTCAGAAGAAGTAGTAAAAGAAACCGATGCATTACTGGTTGTAAATTCTTTAAAATCCTTTTGAAGAGTGTTAAAATCTTGTTTGACTTTAGTTAAAGAATTTTCCTTTTCTTGTAAAGCATAGGTTAATTTTGCAACTTCTTCCTTCAATGAGACGTTTGTAAAATCAGTTTGTTCACAATTGTTCACTAAATGAGCAAGATCATATTTAGGGATATGACATACCTCATCATCATCAGATTCTGAACTGTTACCTTCTTCTTCAAGCTCTTTGGATCGTTTGATTTTGGTCATGAAGCAAACGTTTGCAGCCAGTTCCTCAGTTTCTTCTTCTGACAGATGCAACCACTGATCGTCCTCTGCAAGAAGTGCAACTCCACTTTCTTGTTGCTTAACAAGCAAGAGTTTATTCTGATAATAAGTAGAATTCTTCTTCTTTGGTTTGGGACAATGGATAGCAAAATGTCCTGTTTGACCACAATTGTAACATCTCTTGTCTTCAGGCTTCTTTTCCAGAATCTTCTTTTCAAAAGACTTTGGAGCATCAAATTTCTTTTCAGGTACAGCATTCTCAGACGGGGTGTGAAACTTTGGTGATTGATTGTTACGAGCATAAGAGGACACTGAAGATGTACGAAGTTGATTATTTGTTGGCTTCTTGTTGAAGTACTTTGTCTTGAAAGATCGGGTGAAACATGCCGAGTCATTGTACCATTGTTGTTCCTTGTCATCCAACTCAGAGGCATTGATATTGCAAGAATCAAGATCTGGAATGATATTAGCAGCATTGGAATTGAAGAGTGGATGAGTCATTCTGTTAGCAACTAAAGCAAAAGGATCTGAAATGAGTTGTTCAAGAGGAGGCTTGTTTTGCCTTGACATCACGAACATTGAGCTTCAACTTCTCATACAGAGTGTGAATGGTAAGATCCTTAAAGTCAGAATGTTGGTTTAGTTGAGTACCATACTCATGCCAGACAGGATCAAGATAGTTCAAGAATTTGATCTTCAATTCCATCTCAGTCTTCTTAACCTTCTCTTTTCTTAAAGCATTAATGACAGTGCAAAAACGAGTGTAGGCATCTAGAAGAGATTCACCCTTTTCTTGTTTAAAGGTTTCATATAGATGAAGAACATTTGAGAGGCGAATGGTGGATAAGAGATCAGATCCTTGAAGTTGTCTTTCTAATTCATCCCAGATGTCCTTTGCAGTGTCATATGAGTCTACATTACAGTAGATATCATTTGGAAGTGCCATGTAGAGATGATATAAAGCAAGATTATCACCTTGAGTTCTGTTTCTTTGAGTAGTATTCCAACTCTCAGTGGGAAGGGGTTCTTTGGTGACTGGATTGATGTGTTCAAATGGACCATCATTGATTGAAGCAAGGATATCAGTCCCCAGAGGTTGTTTCTTAATCCAGTTCAAGAATCTATTCCTCCAGAGTGGGTAACAGTCACGATACAGTACAGGAGGTCTTGATTCGTTACCAAGAATTAAAGAATCTTGAGAAGCCATTGTTCAGAAAAGAAGAATCGATTGTAAGTCTGGTAAAATTTGGACAGAGTAACTTTTCCTAGAAATTGATGAAAAGAAAGACAAATACCGGTTTTGATGTAAACCAGGTATTTCAACACACAACACCAACTGAAGTCAACTAAAACCGGTTTTGAAAATAAAAGAACTAATACCGGAATTGGTTCATGAGGGACAAATACCGGTTTTCAAATGAAAAATTGAGCAGAATCTCGGTTTATCAAAGTAAACAATAGAAGAACAAATACCGGTTTTGGAGTAAACCAGGTATTCTCACTTTCAATCTCAATCAACAGTCAAAACCCGTACTAATACCGGTATTCAGTGAATAAGAGTACTAATACCGGTTTTCAGCGACATACTCGAAGATATTAACTAAGTGAATAATAAGGGAACAAATACCGGTTTTGGTATAAACCAGGTATTATTAAAGATAAAGGAAATAGCAAAGATAATCAACTAACTGATACCGGTATTCTGATGATCTTCAGAAAAACCGGTTTTCAAGAGGTTAGTTATTGATTATGAGTAGCCTTTGATTATCTGTGAATAAAGTAACCAATACCGGTTTTGGTGTAAACCAGGTATTATGATTAAAGACAAGAACAGAAGACAGATAAACCCGGTAATGAATCCCGGTTTTAGAACATGTAACAAACTGATGAATTCCGGTTTTATAACTTCTATTCGGAAAATCTGAAAAACCGGTATTGAATTCCGGTTTTCAGAACAGTGAATGAAAAACACAATTTAGCACAAACAATGAACAAAATCAAGCCATGGATCTTTCACACGATGTGATTTTGCTCTGATACCAAATGTAAACTATGTTAAAATGTGTAATGAACCTTTAAGTGAAAAGAGAATGTAGGTTTTGATAGAGAATATAGGTATTAGAACAAGCAATAATTATTTGGTCAAAAGGTTATTTTTTTCATTTCATGAGAGAGTTTATATATGCTTATAATTTACATATAAACCCCTTAACTAATTACAAACAAGTACATGATTAATTATAAGACAAACCCTTAATCTAAACATATTAAACACCAAGGACATATTAAATACAAGTTTACAAAATATGCACTACAAAATATAAAGTTAACACTTTCCACACGTTATTATTATTAGTACTATATATATAGGATTGATCTGCAACTTTTGAGGTCACTCTCTTCTGTGTAGCTACCTTACCTAGGATGTGGTAATATAACACGTACGTCTTGTATTATATGGACTACTAGCTAGTACTCAGTATGTAAATGTACAAAAACAACGTACCGGTAATACTATTAATTCAAATTCTAATCAATCGAATAAAGCTTATTAAAGACATAAGTGAGTATATATGATGGGAAAATTAAAATCCAAAATTCTTATTGGAATCAAAGAAAATGCAAAAGAAAAGATAAGGAGGCCAATTAATCTGGAATTGGCAAAATATATAGGTATATAGCGGGACGCTTAATGTAACAACGCGGATAGAATTGATAACGAGGACGTTTGTCCTCTCATTATTCATCAAAGACTCTCCGAGTTTTGTTTAATTAGTTTCTGGATTAATTTGTAGACGATATTGGGGTTTACTTTAGCATTGTACGTACATTGGGCATGCAGCCTGTTGGTTCTGATATACTCGTAAAATTTTGTCTTTTAAACAAAAATATAGAACAAAAGGCGCTGATGAGTATATCAATTAATTTAGGCCAGCCACAACCCGTTAATTGACTGTTGCATGTGACAATAAGTATCCATCAAATATCAAAGCGTTAGTTGTTTTGAAGGCGAGTTAATGCACCCGTTAACTAGTCGTCTAAATCCACCTATATATGCGTCACCATTACACACGTACATATTTATATGGGTCCTTTAACATTAATGTTTTAAAAACCGGACCAGACATTGAACTGGTCTTATAATATTTTACAGGTCGGATCGGTTGAACCGAAGTTGGACGGTTTTTATTATATAATATTGTAATAAATTTATTTATTTGTATACCAACTATTATAAAAAACACAATAATTTACAAAGAATACATAATAATATATAGAGAAAATCGCGACAATAGCCAATTTTCGTTGCGATCATACTAAAATAGCCAAGGTTTTTCGGATTATCACAAAATAGCCAACAATATCGCAACAAAAAATGAAAATCGCAAAAAAAAAGGCGAAATTGTAACAAAAAATGCCAAAATCGCAACAAAAAATGAAAATTGCAACAAAAATCGTGAAATCGCAACTCGTAACTCGCAATTATATTAGACATGAATACAAACTTCAAATAAGTCCTAAACTTTCATTAATTTTAAAAACACAATACACCTAAATAAAACATAACATTTATTTAAAACATAAAACATTAAGAAATTAAAATATACAAAACATTAACCTACAACACAAATACACCTTGGAGCATTTCATCATAGCTGCCAAACCAGTTTATGAGATGAAGAAATAAGTTTGTATTTTAATAATGTAATCTACGAACTATTATTATGTATTTATTAAGTTTGTAATGTTTTTTATGTATTTGTGTTGTAGGTTAATATTTTGTGTGTTTTAATTTCTTAATGTTTTATGTTTTAAATAAATGTTATATTTTATTTAGTTGTATTGTGTTTTTAAAATTAATGAAAGTTTAGGGTTTATTTGAAGTTTTGTATTCATGTCTAATATAATAAACTATTATCCTTTAAAAAAAAATCAAAGTCAAACCGTTGCAAACTGTGATTTCGCGTTTTTTATTGCGCTTTCCATTTTTTGTTGCGATTTTGGCATTTTTGTTGCGATTTTGGCAATTTTTGTTGCGATTTCGCGTTTTTTTGCGATTTTCATTTTTTGTTGCGATTTTGTTGGCTAGTTTGTGATAATCCGAAAAACTTTGGCTATTTTGGTACAATCGCAACGAAAATTGGTTATTGTCACGATTTTCTCTAATATATATTATGCTCTCTATTGCAATCCCGATTAAGACAACATAAAATAAAACTTATTTGCGAATAATTTACCCATTTCAATAACTAATTGATGTTCCAAAATAATATTAAAAAAAAAAAAAACTAACTTGTAAAATCAACTTTTCGTGGGGTATAACAATATAACCAATATTTTATGAGTATATATTTTCTTTATACTGCACACATTTTTTGTAAATTTATGAGATTCATTTCCAATATAGTTTGTGAAAAAAGAAAGGAAAAAAAAAGGTCTTGCACATATATGCCAATCACGTGACTATACAATACAACCCTTTAACCATTTTCGGTTTTCCTATAATCCAAACTTAACACACATACGCACACAGTTCAACCAAACAGATTCCGAACAAATTTTGGGTCTTCTTCATCATCGATATTCGCCGCCGTCCTCCAGATCCAACTTCCACTAGCGACTGTCGACTGTTCTTCATCATCGTCGTCGTTTTTCACCATCACATGTTTCTTCACCATCGTCTTCGACTGTTCTTCACCATCGTCTTCGTTGACTGTTCTTCGGTCTTCACCATCACACGTTTCTTCTATAAAAAAAAAAAAACCCACCGTCGTCAATCTTCAGATCTACAAGCCATTCGCTTGTTTTTCCGGCAAAGTCTTTACTTGTTTGACCATTTGAGCGGGTTGATAGAGGTTCAAAACAGCCCGGTTCGCTCCGACACACGCGGTTTACCCCGTTTTGATCCGGTTCACTTTCGTTGAACAAACCGGGAGCTATTGAGCCGGAAACCTCAAAAATCCGGTCAGACCGGCCGATTTAAAAACATTGTTTAACATACGCCTAATTGTATTTTCGGAAGGATTTTTCTGATAACAACACTGATAGGGTGTTTGGAATTGAGTTTTGAATAAACGAGAGCAAGTACTCGCGTGTTGTGGCGATGTGATGGTGATGGGTCATAGGAGATGATATGTCATAGAGTGTTATAGCCAAATATCTTAGCCGTATGGGCTCCGACCCCAGATTTAAAAATTCTTCGAAAGTATATCGAATGACATCTCTAATAAAAGAGCATGAAATTTTAAGAACACCCATATAATTTTTATAATTTATCGACGTACGGTTTTTGAGATAAAACATTTTGAAAGAATTTGAGGAATAAAATGATTTATAGAGAAGAGAAAAAGTTGTAGGCATTGATATATGGTACATTATGTATTATCATGTGTACATTGTTGAAGTTAAAATTTGAAACCCTATTTGCTTTATAATATGGTATAAATTATTTAATTATCGAGTTTTCATAACGTAGATAACCAGAAAATGCGTTTGTCTGGAGAAGTGATTATTTGCGTTTAGTTAAAGAGGAATCCAATTTTGAAAAAACAGATAAATACATGCTTTTGTTTTGAAAACGCAAAAATTAATTTCAAAACGCAAACCCAAACACCCTTAAAGATTGCAAATAACTTGTATAAAACGCTTGTATTTTTCATATTAACGTCTATCTCCTAAATTTTATGATAAAAAATACAAATATTTTATGCATTTTCCATATTGTTGTAGTTAAAATGGATCAACGATTATCCAAACTTGTGTTATCGACAACACTTTAGTTCATCGTCGAACCAAAGATTCACGATGATAGTGATAAAATGTTACAGGAATTTGAGAAAAAAATTTGCATTTAAAATGATTAAATTGTGAGTACATTATATTTATGGAGTTTTAGCCATCAAAAGTGAAACTTAATAACAAACCGGATGTTGGGGAAATTCGAGATAACAAACAGATAACTGGATATAAACAATCTCTGAAGGCACGTGATCGCTTTCAGATTGAATCAATTTGGCGGTTCGGTTCACCCAAACTATTCAACCGGATACAATCAAAGATTAAGAATTTTCTGTGTGTATGTATTTGAGAGAAAGAACCAGAAAAGAAGAAGAAAAAGAATGATCAAAATGTGTTACGGGATTTTGTTTTATCAACAAAAACGGCAGTTATTGCAAGGTTTCGAAATTGCCATTTTTAGTCCTTTAGTCCCTCAGCTCGACCCCAGCCAGGGGCTGCCGCCCCTTGGACCCTGCTCACAGGGGCGCTGCCCCCGGACCCCCGTACTTTAGGGGCTTCGTCCCTAAGGTCATAATAAATTCAAATAGGCGTGCACTCCGCACCACCAATCCTATATGATGTATTATTGTGACAATACTGATCAAACAAGTTAACCCAATTACACTAAAATATCCAACACCGGACGAATTGTCTTGTTCATCAACACTTTAGCCAAGCGTGCCGGTGGCAGTAAGATGTCGCAGCGTTATGAATTTATGATGGCACGCTGGGCTCTGCACAAAAGCCTTCCAACACGTCTATCATTGGAGAAGGTTTAAGTTTAGGATAGAGATTCTCTAAAGTTAGAGTAACTTTATAAATAAAGTTAAGGGAATCTTGACCATTGGTTTAAAATCAATGGTTAAGATTCAAAGATGACTTTTTAATCTTAACCATTAATTTTAATCCAATCTTAACCATTGATTTTAATTTAATGGTTGAAATCCCTCAACTTTATCTATAAAGTTCATTTGAAGTTTATATGGCCAAAAATAATTCATAATTAGGTATGAGATATTTTAACAAATAGTATATCGTGGAACCCTACGAAATACCTATTATTGCCTGCTTACTTACCAATAATATCGATTTGTTTTAACTACTTAATTAAATTATAGCCATCTTTAAGCTGTTCAAAAGGTGTTTATTTAAGGCAACATTTGACATTCCAACCACTCGCATATTTTGTGGAAATAAAGTTATCAAGGTTGTATGTCTCCCGTGTTTAGTTGCATTATACACGTAAAAGAACAGAGTACTTGTTTATTATACACGTGTTTAGTTGCATTACATATAAACTATTACTATATATATACACATAGGTGTTGGGTATTTTAAAACAAGTATTAAAATAAAATAAATAATACAAGATCTTGACCCTTAGATCATGGTGAAGTTGATGCACGACGATTCACGTAGCAATTGATGTACAAAAATCTATTGTTTTATTTGTTTTACTTTAATAGTTGTTTTAGTTACCTAAAACCTATATATATATATATATATATATTGGAGTTAATTATTTTTTTTTTTGAAAAGTGTGGATCATTTGCTTGCAATAGGGGATCTAGCTTACGCTCTCTTAACCGGGTCCGCGCTAGCTAGAGAGCCCTTCACCCTCAGTACCTAGTAAGAGGAGAAACTCTCAACTAAACCGCCCGAATGCACGACATTTAATTGGGATAAAACTTTGTTTCCTCTGCGGGACTCAAACATGCTTCACTAGAGGACTTAATTGTGAAAATCCTTCAAATGTCCTTCCTATATCTCGAACTCGAAACCCCTAACATATAAAGCTGGTGCTCAACCATTGAACTATAATAAAAAGTACACTTAAAGTTAATACATATCAATATGTTGCTTTGGAGAATGTTAGACCATTAAATGAGATAAGAAAAAATTGGTATTTCTATGATTTTATTTGGTTTTCCTTTTTGTCATTCTTGGTTGCTTCTTGATGATTTACATTGTTTTTTTCCTACTAAATTTGATCATTATATAAAAACAAACATAAATTTTGATTTAAAAAAAAAAAAAAACTGGTTACTTCGGAAAAACTCATATCCAAAATTTGAACCCAAAGTTTAAAGTCACAAAAGTTTGTTGTAGTTGGTAAATTTTTGTATTCCTTACCATTATTTTTCTATGTATATATGGAAACTCCAATAACATAATGTCACTTTGGGATTAGGGAGTATTACCTTTTGTCATACATCACCATTTAAACACCAATTTTTTTGATCTGTTGTCCAAATGTCATAAAAGTCGCTTTACTTTTATTCATTCATAACCGCCATTTTGGACAGAAGCTTGATGTTAGACAAATATTATATGATTTCTTTTAGAGGTTAATCGTTTCTCTAAAATAAATGGCTCCATAAATTTTGCGTCTAATACCGTTGTAGTTTGCCCCCACTTTCTATTTAGGTCACCAATGGTAGAGCATATCGATTATCAAATTTATGGAGCTTTATACCAGGATGGTGCAATTTACTTAATTTTTTTGAAAAACATCAGGGTATACCTTACCGTATAGTGGTGAAGTCATGTACGTACTTTAAACTACGAAATATATAATATAAGCCGTTACAGGTGATTTAGGGAAAAAACTCACAGACTTATCACTCCTAAGAGTCGAACCCAAGACCTGTGAGAAAACCAGTGATGCATTTACCAGTTGAGCTAGCTTCATTTACTTCTTATTTACGCTTTCTTGAGAAAGGATTTATTTCAGATTCAAGAATTAGCTTATTCGTCTCTTTGATTATGTTATATGTATTAATATTAATTATTGATGAAAGTTTTGTACTTTTTTGTATATTTATTTCTATTTGGACAAAACGACATTTTTTCCCCCAAATATTCATCTTATTCCTTACCATCTTCATTTATTATTGGGATTAGTATTTTCAAATATAAATAACTTTACATAAATTGTCATAGTGTGTATAAAACTTTACTCATGTATATTTTATGTAATGAACTTTCAAATCTTATGTATTGTATGTATCCATGTATATGTGACAATTAGATAAGCTGCCACTTGTAAAAAATTTATTGGTCGTATATATACAATGTATAGGATTTGAAAATTCATTATATACAATGGACATGATTAAAGTTTGATATACACTGTGACAATTCATATAAAGTTATTTACATTTTGAAATACTAATCCCTTTTATTATTATATATTGTCATTCTTTATTATTTCCTTATATCAAACACCTACTTAGATTTTTGCTTGCCTTCCAAATACTGTATACTGTGAAAAATATCAGATTGATGAACAACAATTACAAAAACTTATAAATCCATCTATCATCCCTCAATAAATATTTTAGGCTTAGTGCAAAGATATCAAAAAGCAAGAATTTGGGTCATTCAAATTTCAATGTAGTGGACGTACGTTGAGAAGTAATAATAATCACAGTTACCTTAAGCCTCTTCTTATAGGATACTACTTCTACCCACTTCTAACACTATTCATCTTTTTTAGACACACCAAGACACACCCCTCCTTATAACTCCCCCCCCCCCCCCTCTAACCCAATTTTTACACTATTTATCTATTATTATATTATTTCATTTTTATTTTTCACAAAATTAAACAACACACATTTTATTATAATTAAAACACATAACATTACTTAAAAGTTAAAGTAATGTTAAAAGAAGTTAACTTAGAAATTTTAACAAATGATACATACAAATTAAAGGTTTAAAAATAAAACTTGTAACACTATAAATAGATCAAGGTTCAAGGGCTTAAATGAAACTTAATATTAAATTATAAAAATATCACCTGTTCACTCTGTCTTCTCCATGACATATACATATACATATATTTGTATATATAAAAACTACCTCCACACGCATAAACGTTTTTTTTTAATTAACCCAACATTCGATCGATTGGGCCCACAACCACCACCACTTTATTGCGTCTAAGTTTGGAAGTAACATTTGGATGAGGGGCTAGACGCACGTAGTGCTACTAGCATCTTGGTGTTTCGTTGCGTCGGATGCGCGTGGGAAGCGGGCTAGAAGCCCTATAAGGACCGACCTTATTAATAAAAGTTAGAAACGAAGAGATGACTTATAATTAATAAAACAGATGCGATATCTTATATATGAAATTTCTTTTTAATCTTCAATTCTTATGAGATGCTGCTAATTAACAATTGAATCCAGATAGGACGTCTTCGTTTTTCCTTGCTCGATATATCATTTCATCTATTATACACTATCAAGCGTTAATATTTTGTAATCTCAATACCGAACAGTCTAGAAGTATATATATTCTTCTATTTATTACTATTATTTTAGATTTAAATTTTTTTAATATTTATTTATTTATTTTTAGAACAACATTGTATCTTGGTTCTATTCGTAAATTATAAGCATGTCTAGGGTTAAACTTAAAAATTTTGAAAAATCCTAATTAATCCATACTTTAAATATGGAAAGTGAGAATTAAACCAAAATTAATGATTTCGATATCAAAAATCTTATTAACGAGCCACCAACCCTATTTAATAAATCTTTATTTATTGAATCACTTTTTTTTTTAAAAATAAATCTTTTTTTTAAAGGGTATATGTGAATGTAACTAAATTTGGACAAATATCAATAGTGTGAAAAAATTTAAGTTGTATTCATTTTAATAATAAACTTTCAAATCCTGTAAGCTCTTACAACTTTAATTTTTAGACATTCGTATATGGGCATTTAAGTTGGGTGAAAAACTCTCACATATTTTTTTTTTAAACCATGGGGCCAAACATTTATTCAAAATATTAAAATATTAATATGTGAGTAGTTTTTCAAGTTGAATGTGTAACAGCCTCATACTTATTTTTCTCTTTTGTAAATAGTTAGTTACGCTAATAGATATTAAAACTTTTTTTAAAAAGTATTTCTAAAAATAAACCTAGCAAAAGAACCATTTACCAGAATCTTTTCTAAATATACATCCGGTTAAATCCGAGCCTCGACGGAAAGAAAAAAAATAAATTCAGATAAAATCAATAATAATGGCGGCAACGTTACCTTACGCCGATGTCGATTCAACCTTAAAGGCAATCGCCGGACGGGCGGAAGGCTTTGGCCGTTTTGCAGTCGGTGGTGCTCACGGTCATGTGCATCACGTGACCTCTTTAGCTGGTAATTATTTTTCAACCTTATTTTTATTTATCAATTAATTAATGCTAATAAAAAAAATATATTACTCGTAATAATAAATCGGTTTTTTAAAGCATCACGGATGGATATCAAAACGAAATTGAATTGTGAACAAGAATTGAATGCAGCGTGGCGAATTTTGGTGACTGATTCAATAATCTTTTTCTGATAGAAACTTTAGGTGGATCATGTGGTCCATTTGTGTTTTCGATGCCTTACAAGTTACAATAATAATAATAATATTTAATATTAATATTAACTAGAAGTAGAAAGAAAAATGTTAATATCAATTGGAAGGATTGGTGTGAAGTTTTTTTTCTTTCTATATACATGTATTTTGTTACTTTGTGATGAAATTCTTATAATATCAAGACATCCTTCAATTCTTAAAAATTTCAAGAAACAATATACTTTTATAAGGGTAGTAGATAAAACGGAGAGGGGTCCTTGTTCAGACTATTCGAGAAAAGTCAAGCATTTTGCTTTGGTGTAAGTGTTTTTACTGTGGCCGTTTTCTAGGCCATCACAAAATGTTTACTTAGTAAGGTTCGATCACCAGAGATATCTTGATCAGTACGCCTTGCCTATCGTAATAATAATTATGGACTTTGACTAATCACTTTCATTATTCATTTAATGTAACTGAATAATTGATTAAAGTTTTAATAGTTGACAAACGAGATGTCGTAAAGGGAAAGGAAGTAACGTTTATGAAGTTGCTCTTGTTTTTATGTGTGGAACTTTTTATGAAGGATGCATAACATAACAGAATTAAATTCGTTACATACATGGAAAGGCAAACGTTTTTGGGGAAGCAAAAACACAGTTTTTTGTATGGTTAATGACTATTTCGATATCTGAAGTAAATGTTTTGTATTTACTTTTTATGGAATAAGTGACAACTTTTATATACGTTGAAATTGCACGTTGGGTTGTGTTTGGCTGATAGACTAGGTCCCGATTGTGCAAGCTACTTAGAAATGTACTAGACTTTTATTTTTGTGATTATATGTATCTGGCGGCGTCTTCATCAGTAATCTTAAGTTTTTAACTTTTTGATGATGTATATAAGTTGCCAGAACAGTCTACACATTATAAGAGGTCAGCTACATACTACTATAGCAAACTGAAAGTTCGTTACGTCAAAACTCAAAAGATAACAAATGGAAGTGCAATACATACGATAGCAAAATGTGTAGTTTTGGATACGTTTCTATGTAGTTTATGTGTTGGGATTCAAGTAATTACTGCTGGTGGTTTCATTTAAAAAGTCTACATTTTGTAACGATGATAATGAAGCAATCAAGCCTGCTTAGGCAGATTGTGATAAGGACCATTGAGCTGAGCTGGGCCGACTTTTTTGAATTATGCCTCGTCATAACTGAAATGAAAAAAATAGGAATGTTTTTGCACCCCCATGACTCAATTTTGAGCAAAAACAAGATGATTAGTTTTATGATGTTGAGATACACTGGGTAAATAAATTTGGAAATTGGGGGGGGGGGGGGGTCATCACCTTCATGTATGCACTTTCAGTTTTGCTTTATAAAGAACAAGAATATAACATTTGTACCCATAAATGTTCTGTGGCTGTAACAGATCTTTGGTGGAGTTCTAGAGATAATATCATTCGCCATTGTCACTAAGTAGTGCGTATATCTCTGTAGATGATGGTCCGGGATCACTTCGTGAAGCATGCCGCAGGAAAGAACCATTTTGGATCGTTTTTGAAATTTCAGGCACTATCCATCTCTCATCCTACTTAAGTGTGTCATCACACAAGACTATCGATGGTCGTGGCCAGAGAATAAAACTGACTGGAAAAGGTTTGCGGTTAAAGGAGTGCGAGAATATTATTATATGCAACTTGGAGTTTGAAGGCGGTAGAGGACATGATGTTGATGGTATACAGATTAAACCAAATTCAAAGCATATTTGGATAGATCGCTGCAGCCTGCGTGACTATGATGATGGACTTATAGATATAACTAGACAAAGCACAGACATCACAGTTTCTAGGTTGGTTCCTGTTTTTCCCCTCTTTCTGGTTTGCTCTTTGATGAAGTATTTTCTTGATTGCTTGCATTTTTTATTGGTTTTAGTACATAGTGGCCTTTGGCCCATTGATTTGTCGGTGTCTTCCCACAACCTGTTGGTTGCGGGTTCACATCTCACCATTGAAGTTTCATGGCTCATATAATTAGTTGTTTGTTGGTTTTAAATAAAAATTCTGATGAATTATTTAATGCATTCAAATGCAAACAGATGTTACTTTTCAGGACATGACAAGACGATGCTAATTGGTGCCGATCCATCTCATATTGGTGATAGATGTATTAGAGTAACAATTCATCATTGTTTTTTTGATGGGACCCGGCAAAGACAACCTCGTCTTCGATTTGGGAAAGTTCATCTTTATAATAACTACACTAGAAACTGGGGAATATATGCCATTTGTGCTAGCGTTGAAGCACAGGTAAATTTTTCTGTCGTATCCAAGTGGGAAACGGTTGGAGCAAACCATTTACTCTTGAATGTGATGGCAAAATCATATATATTATTTTAATTCAGTACTAATCTAATTGCTTGAACCAAGTATAAGAGGTTTTATGCATGAAAATCCATTTTGTGTGATATAAACTATTTTGATCAATTCCTTTTAAGCTACTTTTAGTAATTTATCCCCACTTGACCAATTAGAATGAAACATTGAAACATAACCCGAATCCATTTAGTTACTTAGTAGGTAAAAATTGCCTCCTCTGTACATAAGCATGTAATCTATGATTCTATGGTTAATTAATCCATTTTCAGCGTCTTCGAATATTTTTCGGATATAGCCAAGTCTTTTGAATGTGGTACCGACATAAACGCATGAAAGGAGCACAATCGTTATTTAAAGAAATGTAGACAAAAAGGATACGAGAAAACTGATCATATGTTGAAGTTCAAGTTTCATTGTGCAACTTGCACTCTGATTTCTTTCTTTGTTTCTTGGTTTCAGATATACTCTCAATGCAATATCTATGAAGCAGGACAGAAGAAAAAAGCCTTTGAATTTTATAGTGAAAAGGTGACTTCATGCAACTCTTTCTTCTTACTTATCCTGTTTCACTTTGGGAGTTTTAATGAATATTATTTGCAATCCTAGCTTATCATGTTGTAAATTTGAAGCGAATGGAGAATAATGTGCCTCCAAGGTACCAAAGTAGAGGTGGCAATCTCAGTTCATATATTTTGGAATGGGTCAATTTGGATTATGTTTTATCTATACTAGATTGGTTACATAAGAAAACAGGTTTGAAAAGAGACGTGATTAAATGGGTCAAAAGTCTCCTTGTGCATGTTTTTAATCATTGAAATTTCTAAATCATTATATTATAAATTTAGATTCTTACTGGAAAAATAATAAATGGTGTAATTATACATGACAAGTTAGTTACCTAAATTTGTTTCTTTGGCCAACCCAACACCCTACCACAATCACTTGCTTCTACCTGACCGATTTTGACCCATTACCAACCCGCCCATTTTGCTACCTATACTACAATATATCAAATTTTGCATAGATTGCCTAATCCCTTGATTGACCTTTGTAGGCAGCAGATAAAGAGGAATCAAGATCAGGATTGATAGTATCGGAAGGTGACTTGCTCTTGAATGGAGCTCAACCATGTCCATTGAAAGAAGCCAATGGAGAACGCATGTTCCATCCTAGTGAGTTTTACCCAGTATGGACGATGGAGCCTGCTTCTGATGCGTTGAGACAAATTCTCCACATCTGCACTGGTTGGCAATCTGTTTCGAGACCAGCTGAACAATGATTTGTGCCGTAAGTCATCCACTATATATCGTAACCATTTTTGTGTATGTTTCAGATGCTTGCACTATATTTTGATGCTTATTATTATATTCTGTTGATAATATTTAGCATTGTGTGAGAAATTTAATGCAAAGAAAGCCGGTAAGTTTTGGTGATATCACCTGTACTTATGGGTGCCCTTCTATTATGTTATTAAACATTAATTAAAAAATAATTGACCCTTAAACTTTTAACACTTCTACTTTACTACAATTACTAGATTTTACTAGATTTTAGACCTGTGTCCAACACTGGACATGAGCTTATGATATTATCAATATTAGTTCTTCATACATTCAAGTCATAAAAGCTTATAATGTTAAAAATATATTTTCAAGTAATAGTACAATAATCACAGGTTCGTCACTGTTATTATTAGTTGAGACATATTGTTGGAATTGTTTGCCGTAGTCATTCTCTATTATAAAATTTTTTTTAAAGCAGTTGCACCAATAATGTAATATTATTATGAAAGATAATTAAGAATTAAAATATAAACATATTTGTGATCTCGTACTTGACATTCAAGTAGATGTTTTTAATTATGATGTGGGGCCATAACACATAGAAGTTTATTTCAATCACTTGTCCTATGATAACTTAGATAACAATCAGGATTGTTTTTCTATTCTTTGATAACAATTAGGACTTTTGATTTGAGTGACAATAGTAACTTTAAACATTAATACACAAAACTAATATATATATAAAAAAAGAAGATTTTGTACCTTTTTGATTGAGAGATATAATGAATTTTTAATGGAGTTCATATTAATTTGGATTTAGCATTCAAATAACCCTCTGTTGTAAATCGTGTTTTTTTCTGTGATCGTCTCATGTTCTGTGATTCCTATATGTATCAATTTATAATATTTTCTTATAAGAAATATTTATCTTTAGTCATGTAGTTGTAATATCCTATAAAATTTAAAACACTATAAATATGAATATATGTAAAACATATGTTTAACTATCAAAATTTTATTTATTTATTTTATATTAGATTAAAAATATAGTACCCTAAGTCAAAGTATTAATAAATATATAATTGAACTTTAGACAGATAGTAATGTCAAATAGAGCTAGTTAGAAATTTGGACTAAAATCACTAATGACCAAGTAAGTGTACGCATTAGTGTCTAAATAAAACGGACTGTGGATGAACATATAGTTGTTATATACACTTGACATATTTGTATTTGTATCAATCGGTATATAACTTAAGAATAAATATGCTATTAATGATTAGTAGGAAGTTGGATGGGTGTAGGTTATCACTAAACCTCTATTTAAAAATTATACAAAGCCAAATGTGAACTTGTAACACAAAATCAGAAACTCTTATAGCAAACTTATTTTCATCATGTTTGTGCGTGACAGTAAGAACGGAGAACAAACATCATTTTGTAGTTGTAGGGTGAAATAAATCATTGGATCATTAGTTTTATATAGAGGTTATATCTTGGGTTAGAATTACAGGGCAAGAAATTTATTTACAAATGGGGTTGTGAAGTAAAATAAGAATAATAATAATACTAATATAATACTACTATCAAAATAAAGATAGATTATATCGATGGGTGAAATTGGTTAATAATCTCCACAGTTCAAGGCTTAGTATCATCATCTTATAGATAAAGGCTTCAAATATATATCATCTTCATTGGTAAGTCTTGTATATACTGTATATGTTATATTTTATATACATAACTTTTATTTTATTTTAGTTTAGTTGTTTTACTAATATGTTCTAACCGATGTTTTTTTAAATAATTTGTTATATTAAGCTATTGTATCAAATTTATATTTTATGTTTCTGACTAAATTCGTTGCTTGTTTTAGTAATTAATTAAATGATGTTTATTAAATTAAATTATTCTATAAGATTGAGTCTCATTTTATGGATAAGATATAATTAGTAGTAATTTTGAATAGAGTTTTGTCATATAAATGATGATCTGTCGTTTTCTACAATACAGTTCATAAAGCAAAGATAAACATTTAGTTTAATTAAACATATCTCAAAATTAGTTTCACTGGTAATAGTGCGTACATCTAGATATAACTAAATTGGATTTTATCAAAATCTTTTGAATGAACAGAAAGAGTGAATCATAATATGTCTTACAAAATTAATAAAAGGTGTAGTTTCTAGTCTAGTCTAAAAATAATGATGATCATAAAAATAATAGTAACAAAAGGAGAGTTGCTTATAAAATGAATTGCGGTAACAGAAACAATTATATGGGAAGTATATACACACAAAACATATATAATGGATATTACATACTCCCTATTTGAATATATTTTGCACTTATATTTTTGTACATGATTAGATTCGGTTTGGTGATCGCGTTTCGTTGGTGGCTATTGCATTTTTGAATTCGTTGTGATCGGTGATAAGGTACGGATATTCTAGGTGGTATTAGGATCCTTCCGGTAAAATCTTTCTTCTCAAAACTCCATTTAAATTTTGTGAAATTTGTATGGATTCGATATATTATTTGAAAAAAATTATTTGTTTGTTAGTCTTTGAACATATTTGTTGATTCGAAAATTATAATATTTTGATATATATATATATTAAGTGTGTCAAAACCATCTCTTGAATACCAAATTTCTAATAGTCCTGAAAGAGTTGCGTTTTGGGTGTTACATTTGATGCGGTGATTCTTACAAGTGTTCCCCACTTCGTACACTCATATATGTCCCTCGATTAACGAAAATTAATACTGTCGCATATTTGTGAGAATTGGGTGATGGAGATGTAATTTTAAGTTTATATTTAAATGTCTTAAAATAATTGTCCAAAAATTCCATTTTTGTCTCATAAAAACTCATTTGATATATCTATATATATAAGTTGGTCAAAACGGGTTCTTAAGATGTGCATGTAAGAGTAACCTATCCATGGAGGTCCCATGGGCGCGTTATTGTGACACCGATGACGTGACACCGTCCGTAGCGGTGTATTTGATTTGTTCTACGGCGTCTCCTTTTGATAACCCGGTGTGATTCGAGCTCATTATATTATATTTGATAGGAGGCGTATGGATCGGTCCTAGGTAATATTTGTTTGACGGTGGGCGCTTATCGTAGTGTCAGACGAGGCGTTTCGCACCATAATGAATGATTAGTGGAGTAGCTACCCTATGAATTCATTCGACCGTTATTTGTTTGACTCTTAGATGCATTATTTTATGAAACTTGGTTTTATATTTGATATACGTATTTGACGTATGATATATGGTGGAATTATACATATTTGTACTTTGATTTGAAATAAGTTTGTTAAGGTAATAAATTTGTCTTTGAATTACGTCTCTGCTTTTAATACTATACTTCAGTTTTGTCATATCTGTTCACTGAGCTTTTTGCTCAGCCGTTTTCCTTTTCTTCCTTATACGGCAGGTGATCAAGGGGGCTTTGGGAACGAGCGAAGAGCGTAGAATGACTTGGACTTAGCACCTTTGGCCTTAGAGTTCTTCAAAGCTTTAGTTCTTTATGTTGGCTTATAAGTACTCTTGAATATTTTGTTACTTTGACTTTGGTTTGACTTTGGTTGACTTTCAATAAGATTAATGTCCCTTTTGTCCTTTAAGTTCTTTTTGATATCATTTTGTACGTTTTGTAAGTTAGGGGCGTTACAGTAGTCGACATTGATATTTATATGTATAAATCTATATTTTATTTTTATAGAATAATAAGTCAAGAAAAGTTAAAATTGAAATCTTTAGAATGTCGAGAGATGTGATTACACGGATTGTTTATAGCATTTTAAAGATTAGATAAATTATTAAATATATAAATTTAAATGTAAAAATGTAAGTAAAAACAAATTTAAAAGAATATACTTCTAAAACATTAAACACATATATTATATTTCATCTTTTGAAATAATTTTTTGTACATAATATTTCATATGTTTAAATTGTTTTAACTAAATTTTTGATGGAAAATCAAAAAGTGTAAATTAATGAGATTTGTTCAATAAATACTAATATAATAATATATTTGGATAATGATTATTAGAATTTTTAATTTATAATTAAATTCAATGGTGACATAAGCGAAAGTCAATTTGATAAAATTAAGCGATTTGATTGGTTAATAAGTTATTAGTTCAACTGTCATATAATATATTGATTATGATTATGATTATGATGAGAATTGAGCACAATAAGTTGATAACTTGATATAGTTACTTGTTTAGACTTAAACTCCGTGACGTTTCTCTTAGGTTGACGGCTAGAGATGATAAGTTATTCAATACTGAATCACTACAGGATACAGTGATCTTGCTTCTTGCATGGATTCCTATGTGTTTTTAGCCCAGCCCGGCCCAGCCCAAAAATCACTAGTTGCTTCCAGAACCAATTTGGCCATTAATACCAACCCGCTTATATATAACGCCATCTCTAACTTGTTAAAGTCATCTAGATTCATTGATCGGCCACTTTATTGAATTGAACACAATTGATCCTTATTGAATTTTAGCCCTATGTACAATGGAACCAACTCCTGATTAATTCAACATTTTCTATATACCTACAATCGGCAAATCTATTTGAATACCAACCGATCAGAATGCTTCGTATATCATAAACCAGTCCGAACTATGCATAGGATAGTGAACATATGATTGAAGTATATAAATTAAAATTGGCATACATATTATAACTTCGAAGTTCGAAGTGCTTTTGCAAATTGAAACTGGCTAGTAAGAATAAGAATGGTTTATAAAGGTGAATTTTGTTTTTGTCAAATGGTTTGAAAATATCCGCTTGACAACTCTTTCAGAGTTTGACCAATAATTTAAGTGAATTTTGAGGTTAACAGATAAAAATAATACTGTTTAAAAATAAAAAAAGATAAAAATAATGAATGCAAAAGCTTGCTTTAATAGTACTACTGAGGCCCTTGCTTATAACGTACTTAGGTGTGCGTCTTAGCCGCCTTGGACGCCGGACGCTATAAGCATAGGGAGTCCTTGGGCTGCGTTTTCGGTGAGGAGTCTTCCGCAAGAAGATGAAGGACGCAGGAGATAGTTTTTAAACTTTTTTTTTTCTTTTTTTTTTAACGGCTTTTTTTTTTCCTATTTAAACACTCTAACTTATTCTCATTTTAACACACAAACATTTTATCACACACCATTTCATTCATCAAACACCACCAAAATTATGTCTAGTTCATCATCAAGTGACAAATTTAATTTTCTAAACAACACTGTTACGCAAATGAACACGCTATTTAATCCGTAGATCGCAGGCGCCTTTTTTGATGTTTGTAATGAAGAGGAAGCAAACGATGTCGAGTCAAGTTCACGGGTTCCTCGAACCAGAAGGGTTTTATCACGAGATCATGCCGGAGCTACGGTGCGTTTATGAAATGATTACTTTTCTGATGCACTAACTTTTCGGCTGATTATTTTCGAAGAAGATTTCGAATGCGCAAGCATATGTTTCTTCATATATGCCAAGATATACACAACTTTAGCGCCATCGAACCCCTACCCAAACATTTTCAGTTTTTCCAAAAAAGTCAAACCGATTGCAGTGGTAGGCATGGTTTCAACATTTTCTAAAAATGTACTTCCGCCATAAGTCAATTGGCGTATGTTGCTAATGTCGACCAATTAGATGAGTACTTACTTATGGGCGTGCGACTTCAGCTGAATGTTTACATAACTTTTACAAGTGTGTTTATTATTTATATCACACTGAGTACTTGAGAAGGCCGACAACTGAAGATGTCCAACGTTTGGTAAGTAAGCATGAACAAATACATGGTTTTCCTAGTATGCTTCGTAGTATTGATAGTATGCATTGGGGTTAAAGAAACTTTCTGGTGGCTTGGCAAGGGCAGTACACACGAGGCGATAAAAGACATCCAACGATCATGTTTGAAGCAGTTGCTTCGTATGATTTGTGGATTTGGCATGCTTACTTTGGCCCTGCAGGTTCGAACAACGACATCAACGTCCTTAATGAATCAGATTTTTTTGATGATCTACTCCAAGATAGGTCCCCCAAATGCAATATACTATTAACGACGAAGAGTTTACGAAGAGATATTATCTAGCTGACGGTATTTATCCTGAATGGGCCACACTAGTCAAGTCTTTTAAATGCCCGATGGACCCAAAGACTACAAAGATCAAGCGCTACCAAGAAGCTGCAAGAAAGGATGTCAAATGAGCTTTCGGGGTGCTTCAAGGTCGTTGGGCAATCCTTAAAAATGATGTCCGCCCGCATTCGGTGAACAAAATAAAACGTATGATTTATACTTGTGTCCTTCTACACAACATGATTGTTCAAGACAACGGTAATGCAATTTCCGACCTTGAGGAGGATTATTTGGCCGATCCAACTAATATGCCAACACGTACATGGGATGAAAGGGTTGCAACGCAAATGCGTGTCTTCGCAGAGTTACGTGATAGAAGCACGCACCATAGACTTTGCAATACCCTAATGGAACAAGTTTGGCACCTTCCGGAAAATTACCGTCAACGTTGATTTTTTGTATTATGTCTAGTTTCGTAATATTAATTTTCTATTATTAGGATCGTAGCTTTTTTTTTTTAATAAGTGTTGTAATATCTTATTAATAATAAAAGTATTTATTTGAATGGTGTTTTGTTAATAAAAAAAATATAAAAGAATTGATGATGTGACGAAGAAGTTCTGAAGAAGCTTGCCTTATAGGTATGGGGAGTCCTGAGTGGTGTGATGCTGACGTGAGGACTCCCTCTTTATAAGGAAAGGCCTGATTTAACAATAGTACTCCGTGATACACTACAATGTATATTCTGCATGCATTCATTCATTTGAGTTGAAATTCACTCATTTTGAAACAAATTTCTTATTGATTATTGCTTACAGATCAATGACAAAGATTTTTAAACAGTCATTGGTTATATCATATTTAAGCAGTATACAAAGTATCTTGCAACCAAATCATTCTCTAAAGTCTAAACCACTTAACTACTAATGGTGTGTGATCAAACATACAAGCAGAACATGAGTGAAATTTGACCCAAGTAATAGGCACATGTTCAGTTAATATATAAATCGATCACAAATCGCGTTTCAATGTCAAACCTAGCTAGGCTTGAGCCCAGCCGTTTGTGATTCTGACATAAGCGGCAAACTTATAATGAGAACGATCATCAATCACTTCTAAAACCAACTGTTGTCTCGTGGAACAGCTCCAGCAAATATTTCATCATATTTTCTGGAGAAAGCCTCAGCATTAACTTCACACACAACTCATCTGTGCTCAAAGTGATCAAATGCTTAGCATAAAATTCCTCGTACACGGGCACCAAGTTCTTCACAATCGACACCTTCATCTTGTCTCTCATAAATTCATCCACCACAGTCCAAGTCATCTGTTTGACATATACCTCCTCAAACATAAAATACAACTTTCTAAAACATGCCTTTGCCTTCTCCCCCGATACATATATACAACTATTCGGTAAGCACGCAATCACTTTATACCACGTCATTGTTTCGTAACTTAACACATATGCATCCAACTTCTTCTCGTGTATCCCTATCCATTCTTCCCCCAAAATAAACCTCATATTCGTCGAACGTACTTTCTCTATGATAGAGTTGAGATTGTTGATTAGAAATAGATATTGTAACGCTTTGCAATTCTGTAGCTTTGCTTTTCCGTCAAGTTTGCATAAAAGAACAGAAAGTATAGACCCAAACATGATGGAAACCGATGCTCTAGAAGCTTCTTCAAACGACGTTTGTTCATGTTCGTCAACAATGACATTACTTAACGAATCACCGTAATTCGTTAGAGAAGTCAAATAATCCAAAACTGAAATACTTAACGGATCAACTCCACCACCAGACACTCTGATCTTACATGAATTTTTATGGACCGATGATTTGAATTCATCAAGAACCGTTCTGATTGAGTCACTGAGTTTGTGAAGAGACTCGATAGCTTGAACTTTGACTACTGCAACTGATTCTGTTGAGAAGAGTGACTCGATTTCTGGCCAGAGTTCTAAGATGGAATTGTGCAAGTCCAACATGATGAAAACTGTTTCGGATTTTAGCTTCTTATTGCATCTGGTAGTGGCGATGAGTTCTGGAAACTTGAATAGATTCATCGCTCCTTCTTTTGTTGACATCTCAAAACATGAATTTTGTATATTTACGTATGAAGTGAAAATGTGTTCACTCAAAAGCTTTTCATTACAAAAGAGTTTTCTCATAGCGATTTGGGTGGCATTTACCCAGGTTTTGACATGATCGTCCAAATTATGTGAAGCATTATTATGTAACATCTTGTTGATTTGAGAAGAGCTATATTGTTGGATTCCAAGTTGAAACAGAGATTCGTCGATAATCAGTTTTCGTATGTTTTTGTATACTTGGATACACTCTTGTCTATATCCACAGCTAATCATTGTATCAGCAATTAGCCGTAGATTTGAAATCGCTAACGTTGATAGTTGTTCAATATCAAAAATCAAGTGTTGATCACTATTTGTACTATTATTGTTGGATAAGATTAGATGGAAGTCTTTTTCTAGTCGTTTCATGGCGATTTGCATGAGTTTTTGAGCATCAAAGAGCTTCTCTGATTGCGAATCATGTCCAGCGAGGAAATGCATCAACCGATGCAACCCTTTAGCGCACTTAATGAAAAGTTCGGCTTCTGTTTTGTTCTCTTGGAACATGGAGACGGACCTGGCCGTGGTGTTAGAATGGTCCCACTTGTGGATAACTGTATGTGCGTCTTTTATGGTTTCGTCCATCATGGACTCGGATGATGACGATGAAAAAGGAGAAGATAATGATGATGATGATGAGGCTGTTTGTGAATTTGGTGAAGAAGTTGTTGAAGATATGGTGTTAAAAGAGAAGAGATGGATTAGCTTTTTCGGTTTTTGATTCGTTAATCTTTTTGGTGAAGGAGATGAGATTATTGCCATTATGATGATTCAGTGAATGTATAGTGGGATTAGATGATTTTGGTTTTGATAAAGATCGATCCAATTAGATCAAATGAAGATTTGAGTTGAGTTGAATGAAGGAGTGGATACAAGATAGAATTTAAATAGGGAGGGAAAAATGGAATCTAGCTAGTTGTAATATTTAATGTTGTTGTACAAAAAGAAGATGTTATTAGTGGTTACGACTTACGATGGTCTAGTTAGCTTATTGTGTTAGAAAAGGTCAAATTATATTTAAAACAAAGTAACTAATTTTCAAAGAATGCAATTGTAATAATAGATCGCATTTGGAACACACTTGAATGCATGTAATTGGTATATCGATCACTTATAATGCTCGATCCTATGGATCACTTCTCTAAAAAAAATGCGATACCATAGCACCTCCCCTTTGCTTTGCAAAAAACCGATACCTTGTTGTGTTTTCGAGGAGATGAATACATGGTGGTGTGTGGTATTGTGTAAACCTTTTTGTTTTTCAAATTTGATTTATTTTTTTTTATATGTGTAAATGGATATATATGTTTATATCTATATCTATATAAATATTAAAACAATAGTTATCCTATCATTATAAAGTCTTCTACAATTTAAAGCTATTTTTAAAAATTGCCACATAAGTCTTTATCCTATGTGACATCTCTATATCTATACTATCTTATAATAATTATCACATTCTCTCTCATAAAAGTGTTAGATGGAAAATTACTATTTTACCCTTTATAAATTAATTTACATCATTAATCCTTTATCTTTTAAATTATATATACTATCACTTTACATCAATTACATTTACACAAATTACTTACACAGTTGCACCCACCATGAACAATACCACCAAAGCCACCGTCACCACCGCCAATCGTCGTCACCACCAAACCGTCGCCGCATTGCGCGGGTTCAATGCTAGTTTTTTTACAATATATAAATCTACAAAATTATATTATCTAAAACTATTAAATTAAATAAAAATAAAATCTATATATAAACAAAGTCTTACAAAAATAAAAGTAAAAAATCACATTCTATATCATAATAAAAACCGTACGAATTTAAAATCTATTTTTAAAATTGGAAAATATTTGGTTTTCAAATTCTTTATTTCTTAATTTTACTATCCAATATAACCAATATTATATATCACATTGTAATATATTTTTTTATCCTTTTCGTGGTGGTGATTTTACGTTTTATAAAAACTATTATCAATTACTAGGTGAATTCAACGTAATTTGAATCATAGGTTTGTTCTTTATAATTTAATTATAATTTGAATTTAGTTTCTAACTATATATAATTAAAGTTTTTCAATTTTTACGAATTTTATTATTTGATGAAGTAAGTTTTATGAAACTATTTTATTTGAAAGAGTGTGATGAAATTCTAATAAGTCACATATCACTTTGCAAAAAATAAAAGATCGTTATGATTTTACATTATATTTACATTTTAACTTCATTTTATGTTTATTAGTATTGCATGAAGTATAATATGTGATAGTTAATATGAATATTTGATAACGTATGTTTTTATATAAATGCAAAGATTTTCATAAATAATAAGAGTTATATTTTGAATTTATCTATTTCAATAAATGTAAAAATTTCCATTTAATGATAATATAGATTTATATGTACATGCCTAAATAATGTATAGTTGTTAAAAGTTATTATAAATATTCATATAACTAAAACAACATTTTTAAATAACCGCACATCGTGCGAGTAAAAGACCTAGTTACTAATAAAAATATAAAATGTCGAGGAAAGAGAAGGGAAAATGAAAAGTTATTATAGGTTGTGGACTTGTGGTGACATGGTGTGTTAATTGTATTTTTATTTTAAAAAATAACAAGGAGGAACTGAGGTGATAAAACTATAAACAGGAAAAAGTGATAAACATACGATGATTAGTTTAGTTGCAAATAGCTTATTCTAGTATATGGTTATTTTATAAGATAATTTTTTTCTTTTTTTTTAAGAAAACTAATAATACGTACATCAAATTTAATTCTACTCTTAGAACTGTCCCAAAACTTTGAACCTTACTCTTACAATATATTATTCATGACATTATTTGTATTGTTATATTTACACCCAACGGACAAATACACTTATAACTTCTTCCGGTTCTGACTCTGAAAACTTTAAATCACATAGTCGGTCAAACCCATTTAAAGTATATTTATATCAGATGGAAATTGAGTCATCTTTTTCAAAAGTTGCGAAATGAAAGCATTTCCTGCCAGTGATTTTAAAACTTAAAAGTCGAAACTTAGATTTAATTTTCTACGATGCAAATACAAGTGGATACAGACCCAATTATAATGCAGAGTGTATTTAATGTCCAACTTCTAGCTAGTCAAACTCAAAAATAAATGGAAGCAGACTCTCTACCTCCAATTCAGTAGAGGCAAGACTTTTTACGTGTCACCTCTTCCATACCCCGCTTGCAGGGATTAAGTCTCGTTATTGTTGATGAGTGTGTAATATAGGTTGCATATATATCAAGAATTACATTCCAAGATAATGTCATCATCATACCCATGTAAATGAGGTGTTGAAATACATACAATTTGGATAAAATCCCTGAAATAGTGAATAGTGTATAGTCAAATAAGCATAATAGTTCCCAAAAACACAACAAAGTCATCTACGAACTTCAAATTTTGGCCACAAATTCAGCCACTTGGTATTAGTGTTATGGAATTGGTCCATCATATCCAAATTGAACCTGGAATTTACCCAGCCTAGCTAGTTGGCTAAAATTCAACTAGCCTAGGATATACACGCATTTCCCGAGCCTAATACATATGAAAGGCGCCTGTCTATGATAGCTAGAATATATAGGACAAGAAATCGAGACTTTAGGTTGCTTTAGAAGACCATTGTCGTAGCTAAAGATCATCAATGTTTAAGCCGTATAGATGTAAACAATAGCGTCCTCTTAATTCTATGTTGTATGTAGTTAAATATTTGAATTTTTGTACTGATGCGACATTTTTCGAGGCGTATGGTGTAAATACGAATTTTTGCTTTGTAAAACTACGAAAACCGGTGTCTTAGGCACCGGTCTTCATTTTTTTGGACCAAAGCCGGCGTTTAAGACACCAGTCTTACATTACATGGCACATTTCCTTGACAAAGCCGGTGTCATAGACACAGGTCTTCACTTTTTACACCAAAGTCGGTGTCTAAGGACGGGGTTTCTGGTGATTTGCACTTAACTGCCAAAACTGGTGCCTTAGACACCGGACTTAGTCGATGTATTTCTCTTCCAGCCAAATGTTATCTTTGCTTATTTCATTATTTGATTAGATATCGACTTTTGGAAGACCGGTGTCTAAGACACCGGCTTCGTCAGAAAAAGTGTCACGTAATGTATGACCGGTGTCTTAGACACCAGCTTTGGTACAAAAAAATGAAGACCGGTGTCTTAGACACCGGTTTTCGTAGATTTACAAATTCAAAAGCAAAAGTTCGTATTTATATCATACGCCTCGAAAAATGTCGCATCCGTACAAAAAGTTCTAAATTTTTTATATGAAGGGCTATAAGGTCTTATGAAATTGTTTGTTTAACATAAAATCTTCCTGTTAGACATGGTTTTGTACACATACATATGGGTGCTTTCCAAAATTCTTGTGACGGGGATTAATAGTCCATGGGTGTTTTTTCCAAAATTTTGTTGTGCTAGACCAATTTGGAAAAGGAAAAAAAAAAAAACACTATAAGAGCAAAAAATAAACGATTCCCTCTTATAACATTTTTACCACAAACTTAATGTTTTTTTAAATTGAAAGTGATATTCATACCACATAAGTGATATATCTACCACACACAATATTATTGGTTTGTAGTTTGTACAACATGCTAAAAAAAACTTGTGTATTGTTATAAACTAATAAAAAGTGATGGTACCATGAAAATTAAGATTAAAAAAAAAATCTAAAAAAAATAATGAACACCCAATGTTGTCTTCAACCATTTTCAGGTCCTAGACTGTTTATGGGGAGTTTTTGATGTACACAGCCTTACACGATTACACATACACAAGGGAATTTTCTTTTTCATTGTCGTGAAGAAATATCCACAATCATCGGCCTTGGAAAATTTCAATGAAACCCAAAAAAAGATGCATTTTTTAGATGTTGAGCACTATTCAGTAACACCTGAGAGGTGTTAGCTAAAGTGTATATATGTATATGAGACTTAGGAGTTATCCATAGTTTCAGCATATTGTCTCTGAATCTCCACCTCCAAAATGGTACCTATAAGATTTTAATTGAGACCTCTCGTATAAGAGGGTGTGTATCAGTGTATGTGTATAAACACTTTGTGAGATGAGAGTGTATGACGTTTGGTTTGAAATTCAGTCTTTGAGGTATGTCGTGATCGTAGATACATACAGCTGACCACACATAGCAACCAAAAACGTAAAAAAAAAAAAAAGGTAAAACCAACCTTCTACGAAAGCAAGTTCACATAACTAAAAGCATAAAGAGCAACCTCCAATGTCAACCATATTGTAACTCATAGCAGACAAACTATCAAATACATAATTTCTGACGGATCTTACACAACTTGAATTCAAAAATGGAAAGAGATTAACATACATCAGTACCTAAATCTCATCCTTAATAATTATCATCTTAGGCCTTGATAGCATATTTCCTCAAAGGGAAGTACTTTTCCTTCTTCTTCTCTCTTTCAGTCTTCAATGAAGCCTAAATACACAGAAAAACAATCTCAGAAAACATCTCTATTTGAACAATCAATACATAAATCCAACAAACTGAGCAACTGGAAAAAGAGTCTGGAATCTTCCCAGCAAATATATAATCAATTGAAGTAAGTGCGCGAAATGGCATAAAAGAAAAGACAATACAGTAATACCTGATGCTTGGTAAGACGTCTACGGATGGCTCTGGTTTTCTTTGGACGCAAATCAAGAGGCAAGTACTTTTTGCCCTTGTAGGCTTCCCTAAGAGCAGACTTCTGGGTTTGGGAAATGACAGTCAAAACCTGAGCAATTGATGTCCTCACCACTTTACTGCAAGAATAAACAGAAACCAAAATCATGAAAACCAGAAGCAAGATAAGACAACAATATACAATTAAAATATATAACTTGCATCACATTTGAATCAGGTATATACAGAGGTTGCAGATTACACAAAAACAGAACAGAACAACGAGACAATTAACCAACTGCGACATATTACAAATCCAAAGAGTCGATTAAAAAGTGACATTATTTTACAAAATCAGGTGTAAAAGCATATAGAGCAGCTCACCACACAAGAATCACATCATTACATAACGAAAGACACATAAAAAACAACATAGTAGACAAACATAAATAAATCCTTCTCTAACATTCCTCTTTTTTAAGATCTAGAGTATCACCATCCTGGCATCCCACAACAACCAATTTAAACGTAAATGTATTGAACAACGGAAATTAAAAAAAAAAAAAAAAAAACTTTCAGATTAAGTTCAGGCTTGATAAGTTTTACAAAATTTACTGTTAGGATTAATTTCAGTTAGATACTAAATGGGATTGTTAAAAACAGCTCAAAAAAATTCATGTTCGATTTCTAACCCTAATCCAATACATATACAGCTCTAACCTATTGTGTGCTATATACTACAATCCAGTAACAAAAATAAAGAAAATGTATTACTTTAACTGATTTCTTATATATATAAAATAATAAAATAATATATAGAGATATTGAGAGATATATACATCTTGGATAGTTTGTTGGGAGCTCCGCCAGTAACCTTGGCAACACGAAGAAGAGCAAGTTCAGCCTTGAGATCCTTCAACTGATCAAACAAATCAGCCTTTGATTTGCTCCTAAGCTCATGAACCTTGATTCTCGCTGTTATTTTTTCATCAATTTGAAAAATTAACAATCATCATCATCATAAGAAAAGCATTCAAATAAATAAATTACGTACCCATTGATTGATTGATGAAGATGGAGTGTCAACTACGCTGGCCGCCTTGAATATATGAAACCCTAGCTGCTGCTAACAAATGAGCGACAGGTTAGGGCTAATATATACATGTATACATATTTACATACATTTGGGCTGTATCTACTTTCAGCCCAGTTCATGAAATCTTTTGTTTCTTTGGAAAGCCCAGTTAATATTTCATTTTTTTTTTTTATAAAAATGTTATGTAATCGTTTAAAAGAATTAATATTGCTACCACTTTTTCATTTTTAAACAATTTACTATAATCGCATATTATGAGAGTGTTTGGGATTGAGTTTGTAAAATAAATTATGCATTTAAAAACTATGTTTTAAAAAAGTATGCACCGCCTGCTTTTCCAGTGTTTTCTCTCTATGAAAACGCAGGGAATCATTTATTTTGTCAAGCATTTCTTTCATTATTTGCATTATGCAAACACAATAATCAGAAATCAGCTCAAAAGACAATCACAAACACCCTTTAAGTATTTGTGTTTGTATTCAAAATAAAGTTTTCCTTTGCACTCCACAAAATTATATTATAATAACTATTTAACCAGGGCGTGGCCACGCGAAAACATAACGATACATAAAACTTGCAATGTGTACAAGATCGGTGATAGATACGTAATAAACGTACATTACAAAAGTGTATCATAAAGCTAAAGAAAAACAACACAGAAAATAAAAATTGGTTCAAAAGACTATTTTAATAAAAATACTTCATCATAGTGTCATGTGTTTATGGTAGTTAACCGGGGATTACTTGAACGTAAGAACAAATGAAAGATACATTATGAAAAAGTATTACCATAAAAGAAATAAGGTAAAAATAAAAAATCAAATATGTATTCTTATAGGTAGCCATGGTTGTTATGGGGATTATGTGAACGTTGAATGAGGATAATAACAGTTACTTTTCTTTTTATGCAAAAGACCCTTCATAAAAATGAATACAAATTAATATATTACTAAATGAATAAAAAAAAAATGAAAATCAACATTAGATAAAAGCATAATAAAAAAGGGCTAAAGATTTTTAAATAAATTATGCATATTTAGATTTAGATCCGGCTAACAGGCATGCATCTTGTCGTGAAGAAAAAAAAAGGACAAATTGACATATTGTTGTGCAATTTGTTTCACTAAGGTTGCTCATAGTAAACTAGAAGGATGCCCACGCGTTGTAGCGGCAACGGTTTATAACGCGTGAGATATCGTAACGGTAATACAAGTTGTTTAGGTTATTTTCATGATATATATCGATGAGACATCTAACCGTGATTATCATTTTAAATATAAGTCGATGATTAGATGTAAAAAATGTTAAGGTGTAAAAATTAACCATTTTAAATATATTTGTTAGGGTTATTTAGGAGTACTATGGGGATATTGAAAAAATGTTGAATTTCCTAAGATAGAGAGACTAATTTATTTTATAAGGGATTATAGAGGATGGTAAGCTATTGACAAATGCTTTTATATCACACTTTTTATTTTGTAGCCACAAAGTTATATTATATTATAGACTTGATTATTTTATAAGTGAATAAAATCATGAGTATTTCATATGGGTAATTATCCTGTAAAGAACTAAAGACCAATAAATTAAGCCAATCGTGCTTGCAAAAACTATAGACATTAGGGGGGAGGGAGTGGTCGCGGGGAAGCGGGGCTGCGCGGGCACACCGCCGCCGGCGGTTCACCGCATGAGGGAGAAGAAGAAAAGGGGGGAAGAAAAGAGAGAGAAAGGAGGGAAGAGAGAAGGAGAAGGTGATTGGCTAAAAATCTGGGCTACGTTTTTTTTTTCTTTTATTAACTTGATCATCATCAATGGAGTATATATATGTATGAATATATGTATACATAGGTTGAAGGAGACAGATATAGATCTGTTTTATTTTTTTATTTTTATTGTTAATTACATTTTAGTCCCTGTAGACTAGTTTATTTATTTATATTAATTGCAATTCGGTCCCTGTATACTATTATTATTTACAGATTGCCCCTGTACTTTAAATTTATATAATTTTGATTGTATATATATATATATATATATAAGTTTTAGTCTATATAGTTTTTAAAAATATATAGTATTAAAAATAAATGATGAGATGGAGATGGGGGAAGATGGGGGAAAGTGGCGCCAGTGATTTGGGGAAGGCGGGGGAAGATTGGGGAAAATTGAGGTGTAAGAATTTAATTGGTTAGTGTTGGGGGAGGATGGGTAACCACTCTTTCCCCCCTTATAGATGGACTAAATTGATAATTTACCCGCATCTTTTGAACCATCGATATTAGAGAAAATGACCGTGCATCTCCTATTCTCTGTGCCTTGGTCAAATTGCAACCACTTCTCGTCGTCATATATATACTCATATATTAAGATAGCTCAAGAAAGGGTGATGATCCACAGTTCCACACTCCCTTTTTGTCTGTATATATGTTCTCACCGGAGTGTTACCATATATATATATACCATAACACTCCGCTGAGAACAGTCTTAAAATAAAAACGGTATATTCACTTAAAAAACATCATTCTGATGCATTAAAAGTCGGTAAAACTAACATAGTGCATAACTAATTATCATTATTTAAGTGTTTAACAACACATTGACCTGTCAAAATGAAGAAAATCATGTTTTTTTGTTTTGTGCATCCATCTTGGATGCATATTCTTCAAAACGATGCATCCACCAAAAAACGTGATTTTTTCGATTTTGACGGATCAATGTGTTGTTAAACACTTAAATAATGATAATTATTTATGCACCATGTTAGTTTTATGGACTTTTAATGCATCAAAATGATTTTTTTAAGTGTTCTCACCGTTCTTATTTTAAGACTATTCTTATTTAATTGTTTATATATATATATATATATATATATCACAATGTGACATACTATACCATAATACGAAACATGTTTGGTAGTGTATGACTAAGAAAGGATATATATATGGATCAACCTCCTCTAGAAAACATTCTTTTACATAATATTGAGTTCATTTTTAACATAATCAACAAACATTTATTTCATATATTTAAAAAGAAACAAATAGTCAAGTTTATAACACAATAGAAATTAAAAATGTAAGCAAAAAGTACATGAATATTTATACCTTTCGTTTTCATGATTAAATCCATAGTCGTAAAAGTTTAAATTATGTCTTTGTTTTTGTAGAGTCATTTTTGGCTAACTATCCAATTATCCATCGATCCGTGAAATTAGTTTCTCTCATAAAAGCTTGATAGACAAGCCAATACTAACCGCCCCTTTTGATAATACATAAATAAGAAGTATATAACGATATCTTTGATTGAATTTAGTATGATAAATTGATAATCTTGGTGTCAAACAAATTCATTAAAAAGAGATTGGTGGCAAATCCGTAACTAGTTGTATTGTATCTATATATCACTTGAGATACGAGTTGATCGTTAAGTAGAGACATCTTTAGAATTCATTCAAGAAAACTTAACCATTGGAGTATGTGATCGTGTCCCGCTAACAAAATTCCACGCATTATCAAATGACGTCGTCTTTGTGAACCCGCTACCAATTCTCTACTTTTGGAGGCTTCATGTTTCATCACATGGATATACATGGTTGACTATTTCTCTAATTCAAAGCTCAAAACGAATTCTAATTCCAGAAAAAATAAAAATAAAAATAAATGCCAGTGACTACTTTGTTCTTGAGTTTATATTTAGAAGAAAAAAAAAGAAAGAGTAATAAATGATTAGAAAAGAAGGAGCTTTGTTTCTTTCTTTCTAAATCATCCCAAAAATGGGATGATTGATTTTACACTAACACTGTATTGTTTAGTTTATTTAGAGGTGGAAAGGAAAGGAGAAAAGAGGAAAAAATTATAAAATACATTCTTTAGATTTTTTGAAGTATGGAAAGAGAATGAGTGGAAAGGATTAGGAGGGAGAGTGTAGTTGTTTTGTGTTTAAAAAATTTTCCTCTCATTTTTGAGGTGATTGGGAAGGAAAACTTTCTTTCCCTCTCTTCTCCTTTCCCCTCTTAAGTTAACTAAACAATACAACGTAAATTAACTAGAATTTTTCATTCATTTCTTTTCAAATCACTTCACTTCATTTCTTTAAAAAACCCAAGAACATAAGTTATAACATCTTTTAGTTTCTTTTCCTTTCTTTCTCAAATAAAACTCAAGAACATCTCAAATTGAGTAGAGTGAAGTAAGATATTTTGTCTCTAATAAGTGAAGTAGATTCAAATATGAGTTTCAGATATTATAATAAAAGTAAATAAAAAAATATTAAATAAAGTACTTAGAAATTAACTTAACGTGCATAAAAAGTTTGTAAATTTTCATATTAAAAAAAAAAAAAATTTTACTTGAAGGCTTAAATTGGGTTTAGTTATTTTATAATTTTCCATTTTCAGTTCTCAAGAAACAAAAAAGTGTTTTTTATCTCTGTAAAAGCCTTCAAAAATTTGAAAACGTTTTTAGTTGTCAACTAGAAAAACACAAGGAGTTAGCCAATTATAAAATGAAAATTACTTTCTAATAATATAAACAAGTTTTTAAAAGTATAAGTTATAAATTAGAAAACTTTCTCTTTTTAGGAAAAAAACTTTTTAACAAAATCACATTTGATCAATAGGTTTTCTGTTTCCTTTGAAAAACTTTCCAACACTTCTAATTTTCTACAACTAAACGGACTCTTAACTACTTATTTTTTTCATCGCTGCCGTAAATAGCGAAGCTACGTTAAAAGTGATCTAAAAAAAATAGTGAAGTCATATATGCTAAGAATTAACAAAAAAGTCACATTGTCTTCCTAGGGAGTGGGTCTGATATATTTTCTAGTATAGTGGTTGTGTTTAAACTGTCTAGTACAGGTATAAAATTGTTATACTCATATCTATACATAGATAGCAACTCTTTTATACATACCCCGACAAATTTAACGCTAAATAGTATGATTAGCAAAAGTCATAAGAGAAACATAGAATTTGATCATTTGCCAAAAAGAACACCAATACAGTCTACCCCCCAATAAATTAAGATTTAAGAGTGTGTTTGGGATTGAGTTTTAAAGAGATTATCTGATTATTGCGTTTGCATAATGCATTTAATGGAAAAAAATTTTGGCATAAAAAAGTGATTACACAGAGACAAAACACAGTTTTTAAACGCAAAATCTATTTTACATAATCAATCCCAAACACCCCGTAAGATTTATTTAAAAAAAACCATAGTGCACCTCTCCTCTCCGTATTAGTAGGGATCAAACTTCCCTATTGCATTTGAGCTTCTCAGATTCTAAAATCTCTCCTTTTCTGTCTCCCACTTCCAATATCTCAGGATCCATCAAAACAAATTTGTGTTTTCTAAAACACACTCACATACACACTTTGTTTCATGGTATGTTCTCTATTTTGTATCATATGTATCTTCAAATATAATATTCATGGCTCATTCTTTTGATCATATGCTTTTTGTTTCGTTTCCCACAAATTTCAGGCAAAGGAAGCTTCAGATGCCAGATACGAAGAGGTACGTACAATTGACCCATTTTTTCAAGAATAATATCAACTTATACATCAAAGTGTTCTGTTTTTTGTTTTCTTAGAAGATCATGCATGAAACTCTAAAGTTTTTGCCATTATTTTCAGGAAGTTATTACAAATTCAAGGGGATTGAAGCTTTCTACGTATCGATGGATGCCGGTTGATAGTGAACCGCAAGCTTTAGTGTTTCTTAACCATGGGTATGCCATGGAATGTAGTGTCTCCATGAAAGGTGAAGCTTTATTTTGAAAATTCTGTTAACAAAAAATGCATTATTTGATGTATTATGGAATGAAATAAAACTTGAATAAACAGGAGCTGCAATGAGGCTTGTGAAAGCAGGATTTGGAGTGTACGGAATAGATAATGAAGGCCATGGAAAATCTGATGGAATTCAGGGTTATATTCCTTGTTTTGATGATCTTGTTGATGATTGTTCTCAGTTTTTCACGAGCGTTTGTGGTTAGTTTTATTATTATTTATATTGTGTTCTTCAAGTATTCTTTCTGTTTTTACCAGTTCAAGAAAAAAAAGTTTGAAATGTAATCTTGACCGATTCAATTCAAACTTGGAAGAATGGCATATTGGCAGTTGTTTTTTTTTTTTTATCCTTGCTTGATGGATAAATAAAGTTATTTTATTCTGTATATATATAAGTAAAATAATAAAAAAAAAATCAGTTGAACATAGAATGATCAAGTAACAACCCATTTTCATCATTAAATAATTAAGTTTAGCAGTTCCATTTCTTACCCGGAACTGTTGAACGCAAAAATAGCTTAATTTCAAGGAAAAAAACCCCTTTACCCTTTTGCTATTTCTTAATGCAAATTCGGACTACAGCTGGGTAAAAATGCTACTATTTGAGCACTGAATGCAATTTTTGATGTATTGGTTAATAGAAAGGAAAGAGAACAAGAATAAGTTGAGGATATTGCTTGGAGAATCCATGGGAGGAGCAATGGTTCTCAGATTACATAGGAAGAAGTCGGAATTCTGGGATGGTGGTGTTTTGGTTGCACCCATGTGTAAGGTGTGTACAACTCCTCCCCTCCAAATTTCTACCAGTTTCTTGTATATGTTTGTAGATATAGATATATTTTTGTTAAACGTAAATCCATTGCTTATATATTGTTTCATTGCCCTCTTAACAGTTTAAGTTTAATTTTTCAGCTTGCTGACAATATGAAACCACCACAAATTGTGTTCAGTGTTTTATTACAACTTACTAGGTTCATACCAACTTGGAGAGTTGTTCCTGGTGAAGATATCATTGACCTAGCCTTTAGAGATCCTAAAATTAGAGAGGAAGTAATCAACTTCAAATATCTCTATACAATGTCACGATAATTCTGTTTCCCCTGTTACGAATTTAAGCATGTGTATTTCCTTGTGACAGATTCGCAAGAACCCATTATGCTACAAAGGCCGTGTGCGCCTACAAACTGCTTTGGAATTGTTTAATGTCGCCGTAGACCTTGAAAAGAGGCTAAAAGAAGTAACATTACCGTTCTTAATTGCACATGGCGAGGATGACAAAGTGACCGATCCCTTGACGAGCAAACTGTTATACGAAACTGCTTCTAGTACTGACAAGACCTTAAAGATGTATCCAGGAATGTGGCATGCGCTCACTTACGGAGAGTTTACTGAAAACACCGATAATGTTTTTGCTGATATTATTAGCTGGATAAATGAAAGAATCGCGAGAGGAAACTCAAGACTAGAGAGGGAACAAAAGAACGTAAATGACGAGCTTCATAAAAAGTAAAACAAGCGATTACTAGGGTTTTTACTAATGTAAAAATGCATAGCAAGCACTTCCTTTTTCTTGTGTTTCTTTACATAAAAATCATAATTCCTTTTCTTTGAGGTTTGTAAACGTATGCACGTAAACTGTTTCAAACATATATTTAGATTTAAGCATAAAATAGTGTGTCAATCAGCCAAATTATAATATGATATGATATCAAATCAAAGAGTTAGCAAGTCATACGAATCAAGAGACAATTCAAATCAATCTTAAAATGTGATGGAAAGCTCTACCTAATGTTCCAAATATATAGACTTATCAAGGACTAACGTTCACCTAATGGTTCATATAAAAGGGTTTAAAATCTAAATCCAAAGGCTGTCCAAAGGCAAACCTACCACAAAACTTGAACAACAAAATCAAAGATAGTGGTAGGTAAAATAACAACTTCAATGATTAAGAGTTCCTTCCATTATTGACTCTTTGTCTTCCCTATCATTTTTTTTCTTCTCATTTGTATCAATTTTGTACATGCTAAAACACAAGAAAAAATGTAATGTGGGAACTTAATAACTAAAAACACTAATAATATTACAAGTGACAGCATTCGGTAAAAAGGAAATACATACCTGAATGTGCTTCATTACTTCGTCAAGTTTTCAGGTGTAGAAAAACAAAAATCACATGGAGAAACAAGGATTCCCAGATCACCAATTATGTATAATGGTCTCTAATCCAAGATAACATATGTGTATCCGCAATATGTACCGGTTTGTTGAGTTTAAAAGAAGATATTTAAAAGGTAAAGCTCAACCAGATAGCAAGTTTCATAATCCTTACTAGCTGTAGTGCTGTACTACTGTAGCATCTCAAAATTCTAAATCTGCAAAATTTGAATCAGATTCAGGATAGTAACCTTCATCTTTCATAAGCTTGCCTAACCTATGTACCTCTGAACGTATTTCTTTTATTTGTGGATGCAACTGGTCTCCAACGACAAACACATTACAGTGACTCTTAAGGTCAATCCAGCTGACTCCGGGCTCCTTGTTCACCCCACGGATATTCATCAATTTACGAACTCGTTCAACATCTTCTGACCTTGCCAAAGCCTTATATATACTAGCTAATAAAACATATGCAGAAGATTCTTGTGAGCCCAATTCCATTAACTTCTCACCAGCATAGACTCCTAATTCATAATAACGATAATTCCTACAAGCACTTAACAATATACGCCATAGACAGAGACCATGATCTATTGGTGCTGATTCGATAAATTCTTTTGCTTCGGTGAGCTTTCCCCCACGGCTTAGAAGATCAACCATGCACGCATAATGGTCTAATTTTGGAGTGATACCATACTCATTTGACATCATATTGAAAAAATCCCAACCTTTTTCTACCATTCCCATGTGGCTACAAGCAGTGAGAATATTTACAAATGTTACATAGTCCGGCTTTGTACCCTCAATATGCATTTTATTGAACAATTCAAGTGCTTCGTTACCATGTCCATTTTGAGCAAGACCCGAAATCATTGAGTTCCAAGAAATAACATCCCTTGATGGCATCCTTGCAAATACAAGATCCCCGTCTTTGAAGCTTCCACATTTAGCATACATGGTGGAGAGTGCACCTCCAATAGGAACCTTAAGCCCAAATCCATGTTTAATACTAGAGGCGTGGATTTGTTTTCCTTGCTCTAATGCAGCAAGACTCGAGCATGCTTTGAGCACACTTGCCATGGTGAGCTCATTGGGTGAGATACCTTGTTTCCGCATTCTACAAAACAAATCCATGGCGGCCTCATTTTCTCCATTTTGAACATACCCACTAATCATTGAAGTCCAAAACACAATATCCGGTTCTTGTAGATGATCAAACCCCTTTCGTGCATCATCCAAGGAACCACATTTAGCATACATATCAACCAAAGCCGTCATTATATAAATCTGATACTGAAATCCTAACTTAATCGAGTATGCATGTGCCTCCTTTCCTTCCCCAAGAGCCAAACCATCACTACAAGCATTGATAACTCCAACAAGCGTAAACTCACTAGCAACCAACCCGTTCAAATGCATCTTACTAAACATCCCCAACGCCTTTCTACAATCCCCACCCTGCGCATAGCCCGTAATCATTGCAGACCAAGTAATCGAATTCTTATTACTAGACCACTCAAACGCCTTAACAGCCTCATCCAAGCTACCACACTTCGAATACATTGTCACAATCGCATTCCCAACAGACACGAAAGACAGCAACCCATGTTTAAGTCCAAGACAATGAATCTGCGACCCAACTCCAACAAACTCCGGCAAAGTAAACGCACTCAAAACACTCGTGACAACAAACTCATTAACACACTCGTCTTCTTCACAAACCAACTTCTTAAACAACCCAAACGCCTCACCACAAATCCTCTGCATCGAATACCCAGAAATCATCGTCGCCCAAGAAAACGAATTCCTGTCAGGCATTTCATCAAACACCTTACGTGCATCCTCAACCAAGCCACATTTACAATATACATTCAACAAAGAACTCCCAACAAATATATCCTCACACTTGCCCAACTTAACAGCAACACAATGCACCACTTTCCCATTAACAGAATCCATTAAATTCGAAGCAGCGGTAAATACGCCTGCGAAAGTTCGGGCATCCGGCAACACATCTTGTGACATCATTTGTTTGAAAAGTTGCATTACAATGATGGAATTGTGACGGCCGGTTAGTTGAGAATAGCCGTTGATTAAGGAATTCCATGAAACGATGTCTTTGTGATGGATGGTTAAGAATGCGCGATGGGCGTCGGGCAAAAGATGGCATTTGGCGTAGAAGTTGACGAGGGCGTTGGCGACGTAAGGGCAGGAGTGGGTGGAGCCGGTTTTGATGACGTGGGCGTGAAGGGATTTGCCGGGTGGGATGTTTTTGTGGTGGGTGTATTCCAGGAATTGTGTGAAGATTGATCGGTATTGTGGACTCCTCCTTGCTGCTGCTGTCATGAAATCAATCTCTATGTTTTGTATTTTTAATTATTTTTTTAACACAAATCATTTATCTACATGTCAAAAAAATTCAACCAAACCTATGGTAAATAAGGTTATCTCCAAACAAAAGCTAGAAATATTTCTCAATTTCCTTTTTTATTAAATGTTTATTTATTCATTCATTTTTCGAGAAAATAATTTGAAAATAATCAACCCGTTGAATGTAAGAACTGTAATTCGGAACAGTTCTTATGATTTTCCCTTATGGTTAGTGATGTGCTTGGTGACATATTTGTCCCAGGTTCGAATTCTCACGGTTAACTTTGATATATATTTGAGGTCCTTCTATGAGGGCTTAGGTTCGTCCTTTTGGACTATTTAATTGGGGGTTTTCTTCTCACGTGGTCCTAGTGTTGCGGTTCTGAGGTGTAACGTATGTGTACACCCTCAGAAATTTACCTTTCCAAAAAAAAAATACAATACAAGTATAGATTCAGTTTTTGGAAGATGGCGTATAACCTATAGAAGGTTTGTATTAGTACCAACATGAATCACATCCAAAGTCTCTATCGCAGATTCTTGTTCACTTTAGAGTGGAGTTGTACCAAATGAGTGCATTCAACATTCCAGTCGGGTTTGCAGTCATGTTTTTATTATAAATTTCAAGTTCGAGTTAATTAGTCCGGTTTAGTTTGGTTTTGACTATGAACAACCTGGATGGCTAGGTGATTTCAAAGAATCAAAGTGTACAATCTCCTATATTTTTTGAAAAAATTTAATGCATGAATCTAACTTCAATATATTAGATTACTGATCAGCTTTAACTTGATAAACATTATACAAACATGTAGCCAAAATGTGGGTTTTTTTAAAATAATATGATTGAAGAACACAATAACCAATTTAAGTAGACCACCAAATATACTTATAAACCAAACCTCTAAATACAACAACTCCAGTCTCCATATATCAATCTCATCGACTCCACTTCTCATCAAATGCATACAGCACAAATGCATATATATCCCCCAGTGTCTCATCGAACACATACATACACAAAAAACAATCCCTCAATCTCATTTCAAACCCCAAATGGCAAATTTTAAGTTTTGCACGTCTACCCTTTGCATCTTTTTGCTAGCCTTCTTATTTGGATGTGCTACTGGAACCCGTATCCTTGTCGATACAACCCCACTTTTGACTACCCAGCACGACTCGTTTGGTCCAATAAACGCGGCTGATGCCCCTGATGTGGAACCTCAAGATGACCCCACCCCTGACCTACCAACAGATGATACCCCCACTACCATAGCACCTGCACCAGTTAGTCCTTCTGTCCCTTTACCAGACGCAACAAGTCCTGTTGTTGCCCCTGGTGTCACAGGTTCCCCGGTAGCAACAACTGCTACTACTAATGTGGCACCAGTAACACCAGTGGCAACTCCAACAGGTGGGTCTGCAGCAGTTGGTGCAACCAATGGCGAACACCCAACCTTGAGCTTCTTTATGCATGATGTGCTAGGAGGGTCTCATGCTACAAGCAGAGTGGTCACAGGAATTGTTGCCACATCTGATGCCAATGCTGTGCCCTTTTCAAGACCCAACAGTCAAGTTTTTCCAATAACCGGTGGAGTCCCGCTAAGCAACATCAATGGCATAGTCAATAACAACAATCTTCCATTCTTAGCTGGCTTCAATGGCAATAGCCCAAACAACCCGAATTCCAACACTGTCCTCCAAAACACTGGGAACAACAATGTTGTCAATGGAGGAAACAACTTACCATTTGTCTCTGCAGGTCAACTTCCATCTGGCATAACCCTGCAACAACTCATGTTTGGGTCAATCACTGTGATAGATAACGAGTTGACTGAAGGACATGAACTTGGGACCGGGGTGCTCGGAAGAGGACAAGGGTTCTACCTCTCAAGCTCATTAGATGGGAGTAGTCACACATTTGCACTAACCACATTGTTCCACGGTAGTGATCATGAAGTAGATGATACAATTAGTTTCTTTGGGGTTCACCGGACTGCTTCAGAAGTCTCTCATATAGCTGTAATTGGTGGGACAGGTAAGTATGAAGATGCCAAGGGATATGCTACCATTGAAAGTCTACCTCAAGTGGATGAACACACTACTGATGGAGTTGAAACCATTGTTCATGTTAATGTCTACCTTACTACACCATAAAGAGTTCTTATGTACTTACATTGATTAATGTTTTGCGATTCTTGCTTGAATTGAAGTGTTTTCAGATCTGAAATGTTAGCTGCATAGTCCTATTGCTTAAAACCCATTTTATATCTTCATCAAACCAAAAGAACATACAAATGCAGTACATATGACAACTTTATCCCATTTGACAAAAATGGGCGAATACAAACTACGGGTCAAACCAGTGACGTTTTAAAGCTTGAAAAAAATGGAAACAGGTCTAATGGGTCGACTAGCTTGAAAGCCATCAAATGAATGTTTTGAATGCTTAAACCTCCTTACAAAAATTTGAATTATTACTTTCACTTTATAATCAATTTAATTTATAGAAATTTCTAAAGATGAGAAAACGAAGAAAAAAATAAGTGTTGAAGGGTAACCCAACCCAACATGTATGGCCCGTAATAAAAAATCTTATATTTCTTTACCCTGGACCCATTTGACCCATTACTCAACCAGCCCACTTTGCCACCTCTAAAACACGGACACTTCAAGCTGAGACTAACTCTGCTGCTAGCTGATCAAACAAAAAGATTTCGATCTCCCTCACAAGAGAATCCAGTTCTTCGACAGGGTCAAACCAGGGTCCTCTTCCCACGGCCTTCTCAGACAACCCATCATTGACTCCCTTTTCTTGACTAACTAAAACAGTCAAAAGTTCTTCCTCGATGACATCTCTCCTCAAAATATTTGCCATCTTTCTTCTTAAAGGCTTGGAGGAAGCACGAATGTCTACATGTGGTCTAACAATATATGTCATGCCTGCATTTATACGATCAAATAGAAGCCTCCTCTCAGCCTTATGCCATAACTCTTGCTTCCCATATTTCTTCTCTAACATTTCAAATACCAAGGGGCTCGCCATGAATTCTGAAGAATGCCATCTTTCAAGGTTTATCTCCCTGTTGCCATCTTGGAAACCTGATTCATCTAGTACATCTACCAGGTACGAATAATCCCGACTTTCTTTGGTACCAAAGGGTATCATTAATTGTATAATTTCATCTGTACAAGATTTTTCATCATCACTCGATGTAACCATTTCAGGGTTGATGTCATTTTCCTCTGATTCTGACTTAAGAAGCTGAAGTTGCATCGACAAACCTACCAATTAATGTAGAACACACATGAGACTACGAATATATTGAATAAGGTCACTTTTTATAATTTGTCACTTGTAAGTTGTAGCTAGTCATATGGGTCAAAGTGATTTAACTATATAGGTGAATACTTGTATGAATTAAAAGTCATAAGACATGTTTCTGCCTTCCAAAAAAAGTCATCAGACGTGTAGTCATTTGCATAAAACCTTCAGAAATTGTCTGTAAGAAAAGGTTAATACTTTATTATTATTATTATTATTATTATATTATAACTCTCAAATGCATTATCGTTTTATGATCATATTCAACATATTAAGCGTTCATGAAACTGAAAAGAAAAATGTTAGAAAGTGTCGGTTTCGACTCACTACCCAACATACCCAGCTTGACACTACTAGTTATATGATGCAAAAAAAGGGTTTTGAGTACACTAACCATGGAGATCAGCTTCCGTACTTCCACCATACTCAGAGCTTGATGAATTATCTTCCCTAAATGGAGGTTCTAGAACTGAAATTGGAGTACGCTGATATATTTCACCTTTACCATCAGGGTGTTCTTCATCATGTTGTAAGAAATCTGAATACACTAAGCCGTATCCATGAGATACAACCAGTGAATCCTGAAAATTTAAGAAGTAACCATGAATCTCTCAAACCAAAGACCAGATATATATTAAGATGGTAGTAAATGAAAATTGTCATTCCGGATAATACCTGTTCAGACGACAGATCCGAAACATGGGAAGAGCATTCTTCTTTTGCAGAGCAGTTACATTTTTTTTCGGTAATATGAAAAGATTCAGCACTTTTTATTCCTGAATTTGCTTTTGAATTATTCACCAATTTCCCGAAACTTGTCTTCGCATCAGTTCTAGTCATTCTCACAGATTTTGTAGTGTTCGATTTGGAAGAAAAATTCAAAGGTTTGAATACTGGTAACTTGATGACATATTCATTTTTCTGACCTTCTTTAATACCAATCAAACTTCTGAATTCTGGTTGAGAAACTTTGGTCATTTTGAGACTCTCCAATAGTCGTTTCTTGACTTCCCAGCCGAAAACAGTGCGAGAATCAATCAGAAAGGAAGGTCCAGAAGCACACTCTACATTCGTTAAATTTGGTCTTATCATTGTACGAGATTTCAAATGTTGTCCATTGTTCACAGAATTGCCAACAATAGGTGACTTCGTACCCTGCATAACGTCACTCGATAAAATATCATTATCTGAACCACTTGTTCTCAAATTCGCCTTTTTCTTGGATCTCAGGAGATGATTTTGAGAGTTTTTTCTCTTATTCTTCCCTATACAACCATGTTTCTGTAGATATCTATCAGAAAACACTTTTTGTTGTCCAGAAACAGCCTGATATCGTGACGATTTATCATCAAAACCCATCAAATTTGCAATTATACTTTCAGCGCTTTGACCGTTTTCCATCTTTTTCAACAATTAGTTCACACCTATATATATATATGCAGATAGCACAAACCATTAACCATCATTTCACAAGCTACCTTTTTTCTTTTCTTAATTCTTATTCCACAAGTACAATAATTTAATTTAATTGATTGAAATTTGTATCATTAATATATACTATACATACATATATTACAAATTCAGCATACATATAGTACAGTTAATCAACTAAATTACTTACTAGAAATTATAAATTAAATAAGAAATGAAGGAATAATTAACCAACCTTGATAAGTGAGACAATTGTGGCTCAAAAGTATAATCATCAGTAGAAGAAATAATATAATAATGGATCTGTATGGTAATCGTCCAAATGATTAGTAGCAGATTAATGAAAGGCGACAATTATGGGAATCTGCTGCGAAGATGCTGGGATTAATAGATAGTAATAATTAATTAAAATTAAAAATTATCGTAACGTTTTTTAAACAGTAATTAATGTGAGGGAGAAAGAGAAAGAGAAAGAGAGAAATTATAGGGTATTTTATTTTGATGAGTGTGTTTAATGGAAGATTAGTGGCATCTTTCGTACGGGCGCCCACCAACATTGATACCGGTTTGTTGGTCAACGCCCTTTGAAGAATTGCGCGCCATAATTCTGCTCCATTTACACATGACTGAATTTTCCATTTTGGTCCCTTGTGATTGTAACATTAACCTTTTATGGTTCTATAACTTACAACCTTATTATTTTAAGCAAAATTAGGACAAGAGATATTATAATGCATGAAAATGAAAATGAGATATCTTTTTACGAAATCTTTTTGGTTACTTTGGGGGAGCTCTTAATAAAAGATTGGTTGCTTCGAAATTGAATAGCTTTATGGTTTTTGGTTAATCAGGATATATATTTTCTCGAAAGTTATTATGTTATTTATATATATGTCTACAAATCAATTTGAAATAAAATTAGTCAAATATACAACATTGTTGTTTTACCAACTCTAAGCATATAATGTAGCATCTACTTAAGTGACCAACGATTATAATTTAGTGGGATTGTTTGATTTATAATAAACATTATTATGATAATTATAAGTTATTGTATATAATATATAATAGTAAAATAATTGAATGGTTCAGGCACGACAACAATTAAGATATTGTTATTTATTGCTTGTATTGGGAAGAAGAAAGAAAGAACGTACGTAACGAAAGACGAGGATTTTTTTATGTTACATGGGATTAATACTTAATATTATGTTGTTTATCGGCTTAATAATTAGTTGTTTATATAGATGGTCGGTAAGTTGGGCATTTGTAAATATATATATTATATATATAGGGGACAATCAAATAAGAATTCTTAAAATAAGAAACGGTGAGAACACTTAAAAACTAAATTTTGATGCATTAAACGTCCATAAAACTAACATAGTGTAAAACTAATTATCATTATTTAAGCGTTTAACAACATATTGGCCTGTCAAATTCGAGAAAATCATGTTTTTTGTTTTGTGTGGATGCATATTTATCAAAATAATGCATCCAACAAAAAACGTGATTTTTTCGATTTTGACGGATCAACGTGTTGTTAAACACTTAGATAATGATAATTAGTTATGCACTATGTTAGTTTTATGGAGTTTTAATGCATCAAAATGATGTTTTTAAGTGTTCTCACCTATGTAGCACCGAAACGGGTACGGCAAAGGGGTACAAGAAAGATACGGGAACGGGAAACGGAAAAACTAAAAAATGCAAGATACGGGTACGGCAATAAAAAACATACAAATTTAAAATATATCAATTTTTTATATACAGACTCGAGACTTCAGATATTATGTATAACTGTATTTGTATAATATATGCTTGATCAGTGATCACTCATCGAATATTTAGTATTTAATAATTGGTTTTGAAATTAAAAAAAATCGAATGTTGATCAAATTGTATATAATGTATTCTGTTTGGAATATGAAAAGTCCATTAAACTCTAATATTAATTAGACTCGGTATGAAAACTTCAAAAAAACCGTTTCGGTATGTATGGAAAATTCAAGGAAAGTTTCACTCGTGTTTCGTACACGGAAACGTTTCCATGGAGTTTCTGAAACGGGTACAACTAGCTGTTTGGAGTTTCGGTGCATCATTCAAATAAGAACAGTTTTAAAATAAGAACGGTGAGAACACTTAAAAAACATCATTTTGATGCATTAAAAATTTATAAAACTAACATAGTGCTTAACTAATTATCATTATTTAAGTGTTTAACAACACATTGATCCGTCAAAAGTGAAAAAATCACGTTTTTTGTTGGATGCATCATTTTGATGAATATGCATCCAAGATGGATGCACAAAACAAAAAACGTGATTTTCTCGATTTTAACAGATCAATGTGTTGTTAAACACTTAAATAATGATAATTAGTTAAGCACTATGTTAGTTTTATGAACTTTTAATGCATCAAAATGATGTTTTTTAAGTGTTCTCGCCGTTCTTATTTTAAGATTGTTCTCACTGGAACGTTACCCTATATATATATATGGGGGATGGGAATATAAGGCTGTCGGGTATCTAAACTTAGGTGTGGAACACTCACAAATTATTTTTTTAATCCATAAAAATCATGGGGGCTCATGCATTTATTCATTAAAGAAGAAATAATAAAATATTAGTATGTGAGGGGTTCCACACCTAAGCTTAGGTGTCGGACAGCCTTATATTCCTTTTTCCCTATATATATATATTCTATAAACACGATATATGTGAGAAAAACTTTAGTCGAAAAAGACATTTTGCATCAACTGTCAACTCAATATCAAAGATCTTAATATATACTATAAGACAGTTGAACTAATGACTTATTAACCAATCAAATCGCTCAATTTTATCAAATTGACTCTCGCTTATGTCATCATTTAGATAAACTATAAATTAAAAATCCTAATAATAATTATCCAAATATATTATTATAATATTATTTATATTAATTTGTAGAAAAAGTCTCATTAATTTACACTTTTTTGTTTTCCATCAACAATTTATACTTTTTAGCCCTCAACACTTAATCTATATTTGTTTTTAACCATCAACTTGAGAGGATTTTTTAAAAATTTTCTTAAAAACGTTACAAAAAGTATTCATATTTTTTTTTAAGTTACAATTGTCACTCAAATCAAGAGTCCTAATTGTTATCAAAAAAATTGAAAACAATCATAATTGTTATCTAATTATCATAAGACAGATGATTGAAAAAGAACCTGCATCATGACCACATACATATACTTGAATGTCAAGTATAAGATCACAAGTATAGTTATATTTTAACTCTTAACTATATTTTAATAATAATATTACATTATGAGTATAACTGGTTTCAAAAACTTTTATAATAGAAAAATTATTATAGCATATGCCTTGTGGAATGACTACGTCAAACAATTCCATCAATATGTCTCAGCTAATAATGACAGTGACGAGCATGCGATTATTGTACTACAACTTGCACATTATAACACTTAGAATCGTATATCTTCAAAATTATAAGATTTTATGAATTAAATGTATGAAGATCTAATATTGATAATATCGTAAACCCCGTGTCCAGTATTGGACACGGGTCTAAAATCTAGTTCAAAGCTATACATCTATATATATTCTATAAACACGATATATGTGGGAAGAACTTTAATCGAAAAAGACATTTTGCATCAACTGTCAACTCAATATCGAAGATTCAAAGCTATACATCGATTAATAAAGACATATATTATTATTTAATTAATTTTTAATTATGTGTCGTGATCTTATTGTATATCACCTAGCTCAGCTAAGGACATATATTAATGCGAGATTTCTAAATTTGGGCGGTTGAAATTGCTTTTTCTAACATCTGGTTTATAATCGCAGAAAGATTAAAGATAATTTAGCGTTACTATGCAATATATTGATATATTTCAAAATATTGTGAAGGTAGTATGCTACTAGATTTTAGTTCCGTGTCCAACACTGGACACGGAGTTTACGATATTATTAATCTTAAATATTCATATATTAAGTCATAAAAGCTTATAATTTTGAAGATATAGGGTTCTAAGTGTTATACTTTGCAAGTTGTAATACAATAATCATATGTTCGTCACTGTCATTATTAGTTGAGACATATTGATGAAATTGTTTGTCATATTCGTTCCACGAGGCACATATTATAATAATTTCTCTATTATATAACTTTTTGAAACCAGTTGTACTCATAATGTGATATTATTATGAAAAATAATAAATAATTAAAATATAAACATAATTTTGATCCTGTATTTGACATTCAAGTATATGTATTTGATCATGATGCGTACCCAATTTTGATCCTGTATTTGACAATCAAGTATATAACTTTTTGAAACCAGTTGTACTCATATGGATTTTTAATTTATAGTTAATCTAAATGATAACATAAGCGAAAGTCAATTGGATGAAATCGAACGATTTGATTGGTTAATAAGTCATTAGTTCAACTGTCTTATAGTATATATTATAAAGTTTTTCATTTTATGTATTTAAATTTAGATATGTAAATATGTGATATCAGTATAATCATCCATGTCTGTTGTCATGTCACTAGTTTAAAAGTTTTAAGTCAACAATCATAGACTTACAATATTAAAATTAAAAACGTATATATAGACGCTGTTAAAAAAAGAAAACAAAACTAAATACAGACAACAATACTGGCGGAACTACAATGATATAAAACTTTTCAAAAAATGATGTATATATTTTTTATTGGTGTTACGGATCAAATAAATATGAGATATCGGTTTTGTAACCAACTTTAAACTTTTGAAACATATTTTTATCCATAAAGCTTATAAAGATGTATCTGTACAACTAAATGATAAAGAGAAAACTACTAAAAATGCTAAAAATCCTTAAAATTCATTAAAAATAGTCAAAAACTTGTTAAAAAATGCTAAAAATTGTAACAATTTAGTCGTTATCATTGTTATCATTACTTTATGTCGATACAAGACTAGTGGAAAAAAAATTGTACTACGGGTCACTTCCGGTTCTGGTTTCACCACTGGACAACAACATGCTTAAAGTTAAATATGGCCAATAACATTTTTGTTTAACAAACGGGTTTAGTTTTTAATATTCGAGAAACCACAATAACATTCAATTAGACAATAAGCAAAACTCAAACCATGCATGTCTAAAATGAAACTCAACTCAAGACTCTTAAAACCCCCTAATAATCCAGTGAACTAAGTCGATTATAGGATATAGTTGAATAATTTATTTTTTTTTTAAGTTATGGGTTCCAATGTTACATACACTACTTGCAATTTCAATTTTTCTATCACAATAGCATAATATGACTCATCCTCATACGTCATACATCTATCATCTTTCAGCCCATACAAATTTGCAACACGAGGAGCCACACGAGGTATCCGCTTGCATCTCGCAAGTATACCTCATGTACGTGCATAAATAACGAGACTCCTTCTAACTTAGTATTTTGAGGATCCCTCTAAAGAGGCTTTCTGGATTCACAAAAGACGTCCAGGACCTATTACTTTGGCAAAGCAGGCCCATCTCAGACAATCGATCAACCGGTTTAAAAAAATTTTGGGGAAGACGTCAAACCAGGGTATCGTCTCTTGGCCTTTTGAATGGCTACTGCCTAATGTGTCATTTGACATCAGTCATTCTAGGCAAAAGGATCCATTCCTGGACTTACGTTACACCAAGAAGGCTATAGTTAAAACCACCGACATGTCAAAATCAAAATTCAAGAGGTAGCTCATTTACATAACATTTTCGTGGAAAGGTTGAATTGGTCTTTAACAATGACCAATGATTCTAGCTGGTCCGCGAGTAAAACTAACCAATCTAGACACTTGGTTTGGTATACCTCTACTAAGCAGATACAGTCAAATATGACAATGAAAATACCACAAAAATACAACAGTTGCATTAAAGAAAGAACAAATTATACAACACGTGTAACTTTCATACTAGGGAAAACGTATTTGATAAGCTTTTATATAGAGATGTCATGCCACAAGTATTTTAGACCATTGGTTCAGATTTCCTAACAGAAATAAAAAGCATATGATTATGACAATTGATGGACCCAACAATTTAAGCTTCATTTGTTTCTACATTACATAACAACAAAAAAACACACAACAAAACAAAATATCCCATACTTCAACACGACACAAAAACAGCATTAGATTGCGACTGTTAACTTTTATACGAGCTATAATTGATTCACTAAGATTCCAGGTGCACGCCCACCTCGGGGGATCCAAAGTTTATAAATAGGTTATGCTCTAGGGTTTTCAAGCTCCAAGGGTAATTTGGTCAATTCATTTATACTTTGGTAGGCTTAGTGACTAAAGTTACTTATACGCAGCTAGCAATTTATATTTATGTATGCCGTGTGTTACTTGTCATCGCTGTCTGAGCCGTCTGCTTGATGGTCATTTATCATCTTCTGGATCAGTTGGCTTGTTTCCGCTTCAGACATCCGATCTGCTACACTTGAGGACTGAGACTGAGAATGAGAGTAAGACTCAAAGAACTCCTTGTTCTCTTTCTCTAACTCGTTCCACACTGCATAGCGACAATTCACTGATGTTTAATACAAACATGGAAAATACAGGAAGCGATTTTGTTTCGTATGCTTATGAATAGGCCACCTTGGGTTGTGTTTTATGACTTTTATCTCAGATGGGTCAAATCGAAATTTAGCAAAAAGGGGAATGGATTGCCAAAAGTTTTTTTAGTGTACACATCCTCCTAAAGTACTATTTTGTAAAGAACTAGATAACTATTCTTGTAAATTAATAAGTGCATAAAACCGAAGTACCCACTCATATACATTACCACCTCTATCTAGAAGTACTATTCGGGTGCCTTTCTCTTTCAGCCTTTTGAGGAAAGTGATTTGATTTACAATATGTGAAAACGACTAAAGTGATCATCTAGCCCTTGCTTTTAGAATGTGTGGTTGGGAGATGAAGTCATCGACCTTTCAAATCTCAGGTGTTTGTAATCTTAACAAACCATGTTGGTCATTTAATTTGTATAAATAATACAGCTCATCTCACAACCCTGATATAAGATGGAGGGAACACTAGATCCTGCGTATGCATGCATGATCTGGACATGATCAAGACTGTAAAGAAGACACATGATGGGTGACTAACCAGTAGAGGTGATTACAGGTTTGATCTTTGCATGTTTAGAAAGTGCTTCCATGCATTCGTCTTTGCTCATGCGGAAGATCAAACACTTCTCTATAAGATGTTGCACCTACATCAAGTCACCGAAAAATTAGAATTAGCTGTTATCAACTATCGAACACTGATAAAAGAAAAAAACTTGACATAAGATAAACAAATGCACTACCATATGTATGTACGAAGCAGAAGTGTCACCCATCAAGACGAACTATTATCGTTCCTTCTAACCAACAATATGAAATAATCAAATTCCGAAGACTTATAAGAGTTTGGGCGTATTATTAGGAGATTCTAACCACAAGCACCACTGAAATGATCACAGCTGCATATGGAGCAGTAGTCATTACGCGAAGGAAGGGAAGATGAAATTATATAGACACTAAAAAATGAGAGATGCTGCTGTGGGCCAAGGAGTCCCACGTGGGAGATAGATAATTACTGGTTGAGAAGGGATTAGAAGAGATTTGTTAATGACTCTTTCTGACATGTAGGATTCCCATTTGGCAGCCCAAGGCCCACGTGGCCGGCGGGTCCTATGGACATTCTATACTGTTAGACCAACAAATGACTCAGCAACTCTATCCAATAGAATACCGCCATATGGTGTTCTTTATCAAAAACTGGTGCTGAGGTAGATGGAAGATTGTCTGCAACAGGTGGAGGCATACAATTGATTAAGAGGCATAATAGTAGCAAAACTGAACAAGTATACGTGTTGGGTTCGATTTTCTTCAGTTGTTTATGCTCAAAAGGAACCAGTCAAATGTACAACTCTTCTCGGATGTGTCTTTATATTGCATTAGATGTTTCAATGTCGTCCAACGACTCAAGTAGGTTTTTTGAGGTTGTGAGGGCAAAATAGCAACCTTGCCCATATCATCAATGTTTGTGCCCCTTGATATAAGATTCAAGGGGCACAAACAACCAGCCATAAAAAGAAGATGCATGCATCTACATTAATGCAGATTATTTCTTCTTTTAGTCCTACTTTAGGACAATAATTGTATCACAACCCGACCCCACTCTGTCCATAAATGAATGCAAATGTGAAAGCAAAATATTCCATCCTTCCCTGAATAAATTCAACATATAACTTGTTAAACAGTGTAACAAGAATGTTTGAATACTAGTCATTTATTCAAATTACCTTTCAAGAAATAAGTAACTTAGAGGAACCTCAGTGGCAATTTTCTGACACATATAAATCTTGCAGTTCAACAAGATCTAAAAAGAAGATGAATTTATAGTGGGAAAAGTTCGGAAAAAATCTTACATTTATTTTGAGACGTAGAAATTATCAATTATCAATTTGAAATTCCATTCACTCAAAATTAAGTTATCTCCATTTAAACCCCTTTAAACCCTACTAATCATGATCATAGACAACGTAAAAGTTACATAATTAGAAGTTGTGGTCCTTGATATGTATCTCCAGAAAAATCCAAGATTATAGTGTCATATGCACTGTCCTGATGTGAGGTACAAAAGTCACAATTATAGATTTAAAACATGTATGTATAATTCAAGATCAAAAGAAAAATGAAGCACGGAATGAATACTTCCTCACCATGGCCAGAAATTGGCTCTAGCTGCATAATAATCTCCATTTAATTTCATGCCTTGAAACATTATAAGTATATTATCAGACGACAGACAAATAACTAGAATCAATAATATTATGCTTTATACAGTCATAACAAGAGGTTAAGTTTCACAATAGATGCTGAAAAGCATGGCTGCAAGAGGTGGCATATATCGACGCTTTTAGTTATGAATGAGTTGATTTGGGCTGTCTGATACATTCTTCCTATTGTGCATTCAACCTCAATGATATTGTAATACCCGTAATACAGTCTTCACTGTCACATCTAACGCCTTAATCAATTATATAGTTAAGTTGGAAAAATAAAAGTTTCAGGTCAGCCCATTCAGGCCTGTTACAGTCTGCACCAGAATTTACATGTCTGACCAAACCCATTACCCAACCCGTCCATTTTGTCATCTCCAATTGAATTTCAAGCACAAGGGTGGGGCATCTATATTCCAACAGTGCCTAGCATCTCTCGAATAACATGTGACCCTATATTACAGAAACTTTAAACAGCAATAACAACAACAGCCATCATCAAGCACTACCTCCTAAATATAAAAGCTGTAGAAGACCAATGATAAATCATGCTAATTATGAAGGATTACTAACGGACATATGTCTATATCAATTGCACTGACAGAAGAAAAAACAATGTGCTGAAATTGGTTACAGGCTGATAGACAACATAGTACCTTCAATGAACAAAATGCATATCAGATAGTAACAAATTGAAAGATAAGAAGGTACCAGGTGTTCAGGACCACTAGCAATACCTTAACAAATATAGTACCTATGACCATGTCAGAGCCAAACATGAGGTGAAAACTCTCTTATGTATTGTGAAGGTTGATCTTATCTAGTTATCTTAAAAAAGTATTAATCTACAACCACCCCTCACATAGAGCATCATGTATGTAGATACTTTTGCATACCGGCTACGCCTTATCTCAACCCCTATCTTCTGTCCGGTTAAAGACCTCCTCTTCTTATCTACTCAGCCGGTATTTTTTAGTAGTAATGACTAAGGATTAGTTAAGCACCACCAAGGTGACCTAGTAGTTAGGCGCCCTGGTGTCCTCACAAGAGGTCTTAGGTTTAAACTTGTAAACTCCCTAAGTAAACATCTTAGAGTGGTTAAAGAAAAGGTTATGAAACGGTCACGGAGAATTTCCGGTAGGCCACATACATCTGAGTCATATACTCTCCTCCCGAAGTAACCTCAAAACCTCATCCTATTTGTATGATTAATTAGTCAAGAAATATATTTAACTTTTGGCTAGTATCTTATAGATTTTATTTTCTTTCCGCAAAATGCAAACCGACTACTCTACACATTTGTCTGAAATGGGACTCCAACTTACAACCTCTTAGTTTTAGGTCCCCTCGAATACTGCTAGGCCAAAGTCCACTTGGTCCAAAAAGGCTTATCGATATTGCTGTAGCGACAAAGATAACTTATCACCTTATATATTATTAAAAAAAAAAGTAGGTTAACTTAGTTTAGGAATATGTGATGTTTGTTTTGCAGCACGTTAATGAAGGGACCCAACCTGCCACCTCTCAAGCAACTTCTGCTCAGATCCAACAGCTCAACAACCAAAGGTATCATATATTAATAGCGTATGAGAAGAAAAGAAAAATTGTAATGAAAAACCATATTAAAAACAAAACAACCAGGATTGTCGAGCATCACCAAGTTGATTGCTTTGCTTTCATTCAATCTATATACCTCGACCAAGGTACAAGTAAACCAACAAAAAGAAACGTTGCAGAGATTACCTGAACCAGTTATCATGAACTCCTTTGGAAAAAATGCAAACGATACTTACTCAAATCTGCAGAAGCCATTAACAATAACTATTAGATATATGTACCACACAAGGTAAAAAAAAATACCAGTTACCAAAGAAAGAAATCAGGTCAAATACAACCATCCATAAGTGATTGAAGCAGTGACCACATTTCTCAAGTTCTCAACATCCAACAAAAACCCTATAAGCACACAGGTCACTCTAAAAATGTAATTGAATAAACGATAACTTAACAGAGTTATTGTCAATAAATTCATACTACTGCAAACAATCTAGTCATGAGCAATTTTAACAAGTGGATAAGGTCAGCTTTACCACTAAAATTGATCACTGACAACTAGGCAGCACAGATTCCGCACAAAACCCAAGAAACGTTAAATAGTATCTACTGACTCTAAATAAAGTTTTTTGAATTTTGAATATATGACAACTAAACAGAGCAACTATCACCCAGTGAAGTATTACCATGCTCCCTTCGTACCGCAAAATGTGACATCACGAATTCATTGGTTTTATGTTATCATCCTATCAAGTTTCTAATTCCTTAAACCTGCAATTCTCTAATTCAAGTCATAATTATGTTACTGAAAAATGATCATAATGAAAAAATACGGAGTATGACCTTTAACGAAGATTATAAGAGCCTGAAATTTTGTACCAGAAACTCCTTGGATACACAAACTACATGATAATGATGTTAACAGTCTGAAAATATGTTATAACATAAAATAGATTATAAAGATGAAGTAGATCTAAGGGCAGAGACAAAATAGTAAATATGGAAAATATCTGAATATCTGATTGCTATTAACAGAGCAAAACCCTCCAAACACATAAGAAAAATGTAATTGTGAATTCAAAAAGAAAAAGAAAAAAAACTGAATAGAAGAAAAAACACATTCAACTATATATTAGCAACAACAAGACATATAATAAGAACCGGTCATAGAGTCCAACTAAAATGTGATAATGAGAAGCCTATGCCGTCCTAACTCCTTGATCAACCTACAAAATCCAGAGTTCTCTAACATAGTTTCGAGATAAAAAGTAATCTATACTTCTATATTTCTATATCTATACTTCTATATAAAGATTACCCACCCTTGTGAAAATGTCCCAAATGCAAATGACCATTTTGCCCTTAATAAATTAATTTCCACACTAAACCCTTATTTTATCAATTCCCACCCTAAACCCTTAATATTCTAAAATATCTCCATCATCACCTTTACATGAATTGCATTTACATAAACCTACACCATTCAACCCTGTCACCACCACTAATCGTCGCCACCAGACCACCGCCATCGGGCTCATGTTGAAAGTTAAGAAAAATGGGACACGCGAATTGACCAAGTTACCCTTAATGAAATAAATCACCACCAACCCTTAATATTAGATTACACTATCAACCTTCTATATTATAAAATATCTCTACTACCCCCTTTAAATCAAACACCTTTACATCAATTATCTATAGCTTTGACGCCGCCACCACCATCATCTGTCGCCGCCATCACACTGCCGTCATCGCTTCCGCATTGCGCATGTACTATCCTTCATATACCTCCCCACCAATAGACCCACTTTCAGCTAATAGGAATTTCTTTCTGCCTTTCTAGTCTCTAGTCATAGGGCTCAGCTCAGTGGGGTTGCTATTCTTTCTTTTTTTCGTCTCGATTGGGTTGGTGTTCAGTGTACCGCTCCGTGGGTACAAGATCGAAAAGAAAAGGTTTTAGCACCGGTCTATCCTATATGTACTCCAGTTTATTCGAAGTCTCCCAATGGTGTAAGGCCGTCGACTTATTGGGAAAAAAGAGGAAGAGAAGAACGAGCAATCGATCTGATCTACTCCGTCGATAAGAGCTCTTGGGAGTCATCAGCCTGTTATCCCCGGCGTACCTTTGATCCGTTGAGCGAGAGCCCTTCCACACGGGACTATGAGAACAAATATATACAACCAACCAAAACTTGACGAAGCAATGTACCATCAACAGTGGTCTTACAGTTCAAACCAGATGATCAATAACCATCCAGCTGCAAGATAATGAAATACTACCAAGGCATATTAATCATGGAACAAACAAAAATACCCATGGATAGAATAAAAATAGCAACTATCAATGAATCTTACTTTATCCTATGAATAGAACAACTACAACCTGGTCCTACAGCAAAATGCGATGTCACAGACTTTTTGGTTTTATGTTATCGTCCTATGAAGTCCCAAATTCCCTGAGTCTGGAATTCCCTAATTCTAACCATAATTTTGTGATTGAAAATTCACATGGCTGAAGAAACAAGGAAAAGAACCTTTAAGCAGTTACAGATTACTTTCGATTTGAGATTAATCATCAAAATCAACAATGGCATTGATGGTATCCGCCAATCTGGTCTTAGTTTCTTGAACCTAGACTCACTTGATCACAAAAAGAATTGAACATATTATGAGCAAAGAAAGGTAACAGTAAGAAGGTAATATAACACTCGGATTAACTTCATTACTAGAGGGTACAGTGCCACCCAGCAATTACACAACAACCAACACACATTGTAAGAAGCAACCATACCATTGAAACTGATGTTCTGGTTATAACTTCTTGAACCTCCAATCACTTAATTACCAGAAAAATTGAATAAAGCTAGATCCATATGACATCAAAGTATCAAACAGTCCATTTCTCGTTTATTTAGTGGGAACTGGTCACATGTTCAAGTGTACACCAAAAAATACGAACTTGACTTGTTACATATTTAAATCGGTTGTTTTAAAGCTAGCTCTATATGATATCTGGCTCTACATCTCTAGTGAACTTGTTACAGAAAAACTAACTGACTACACATATACTTCTTGTAGGGGATTTCAAAAGCAATTGAAACTTTAGTAACATATGCAATCCAAACAATAAAAATGTCAAAATCACAAAAGATAGGAGAAGTCAAATGCAAATGTTATCCCCACTACAGGAAAACATACATACATCTGTATCAACTTCGAGTACAAAGCCTCAAAGTACACGAAAAGTTGAAACAGACGTTTAGGTACTCTAGTATGCAGATACAAAAGCAATTGAACATCTCAAAAACATATGTAACCCCAATATTAAAAATGACAAAACCGCATAAAGAACTAAAGGAAGAGTCGAAAGCTAAAGCAACCTCAACTACAAGAACCTGCAAACACCTGATCAACGGTCAAGCACAAGCCTCAAAGTACAAGAGAAGCTGAAACAAGTGTCCGAGTGTTCTAGTAGTTGGTAACACAAAAGCAATTGAACATTTAATAACATATGCAACCCCATTATTAAAAACATAAAAACACATTAAGCAGGGGAAGTCAAAAGCTATGGAAATTCACAGTACAAGAACTTGCATACACACAATCAACCCTCAAAGTACAAGAGAAGTTGAAGATGTTCAGCTGTTCTTGTAGTGGATGAAAAATACAAAAGCAATTGAAAACTTTATAAACATATGTATAACCCAATCCCCGTTAGCAAAACATCAAAACCACATTAAGTAACGGGAATTCAAAAGCAAATGCAAACTCGTCTACAAGAACAGTCTAGATACAGTGATACACAAGATCAACCCTCAAGTGCATGCCTCAGAGTACAACAGAAGTTAAACGACTGTTTAAGTGTTGTAATATTTAACGAATACATTATCAAAATCACTAAAACTAGGAAACTCAAAAGCTAAAGCAATCCCTTCTACAACAACCTAGACACACACGATCAACTCTCAAGCACAAGTCTCGAAGTACAAGAGAAGTTGAAACGAGTGTTTTTGTGTTCTAGTAGTTGAGAACTACAAAAGCCATTGAAAAACTTTAAAAATTAAATGTAGCCACAAATGTCATAATAGACGAAAATATGGCAAGTCAAAAACAAAATAATAATCGTGAATACCAAAACCAAATCAACCAAAAAAAAAACAGAAAGATCCCCTATCAAGAATGCATTCCGCGCTAAAACAACAACCTAGATTATGGTTTCTTGAATGCAAGGTAGCACATTTTCAAGTATAATAGAAATAGATTAATAGGACTTGCCAAACTAACTTTTTATAATTATAGATATAAAAGTTATACTTGATTAATAGGGAGCATAAGACAATAGCAATTGCAATTCGTACCGAAAAATATCCAAAGAAACATTTAAGAGGACACCAGTAATGTTAAGTGGAAAATCCTACCAAGATTATTAATTATCATGTTAAAATCAAGTAAAATTGAATAGAGAAATAATCATTCAAATGTTGTAAAAATAACAAATGGATAGATATAGTGAGCGTACATGATAATCGTCGACTGAATCACGATGATATCTGGATCTTGAACTGCTATGAATTGAAGTTATTTCTCCAAGGAATAAGTTTATCCAACAATAGAAATCAAAACCCTAATTATTATTAATTAATTACGAATATACATAGATACGACCGAGTAGTGTGTGTTGATGAAGAATGGGAATGATGTGTAACTAGTGTGTATTTAATATTTATAGATATGGGTATATTGCGTTTAACCAACGCTTACGCGGTAATTACTTTTTACGCCTGCCGGGGGTTTTTAACGATCATGGTTGTTTCTCTACGCTTATTTTTTGCCTTATGTTAACCTAATAGCAAAGTAATATATAATAACAATAGTAAAAATAATAGAGAGAATGAAAGAAAAGATTTTCATTGATCTATATCTACTCATTACAAATAAGATCACCATATATATAGTGATATAATAGTCTATGTAATAAGTACACTCATAATGGTAGAATACATAAGGACAGGAGTTAGAGACGTGAATAGCCACATAATAATGGATTTATAACACTCCCCCTTGGCTATCCATATGTCAAAAGAATATATGCTTCGTTAAAACCTTACTAGAAAAAACCCATTGGGACAAAAATCTAGTGAAGGAAAAAGAGTACATAGTTCTTTCGATACGCTTGGGGATGCTGCCTCATTAAAAACCTTGCCAGGAAAACTCAATGGGACAAAACCATGGCCAAGGGAAAAAGAGTGCAACGCGTATCTTCTCCCCTCATGATCACATCACTTGAACTCTTGAGTCGTTAGTATCACGAACAAGCTTCATTTGATATACAACTTTAATTGTTGAAAACATCTATGCTGCATTATCTTCATGTTGATCTGTCAATTAACTTATAATATACGATAAAGTTGATGCAAACATTTATAAATACATATCCGTTTGTAATAGATCATCCTGCATTATCAAAACAGACTAAAACTGCTTTGATAGGTTAGTATAATTTAAATTATAACTTTATCGTCTCCAAGGTAATAAAATATATGTTTTACCCACTAATACATTCTCATGGGATGAGATTTCTATCTTTACTGAAAGAACTGAAAACAATATATATGAATATACTAAAATATTGACCCGATGCTACTCAAATATAGTATTTTGAATCAGGAACTTATATCCACAAGGAATGAAAATGATCATTATCAATACCATTTTTCTCAATACCAAGTGATATGTATCAATACCAAATGATTATATATACAAATTATTTATTATACTCAATAAATAGATATACCCACAAAATATTTTCATCATCATATAAATTCCTTGTGAGTAATTATTCATCACTATAAATTTCTGATTTTGTTTATTCAAGATTTTCCACCTCATACTTCCAACATAAAATTGCCCATAAAGATCTTTTGCATTACTAACGTATTCAAGTTTTATATTTCTTTAATATCTTTGGGCAAATATATCTCATAACTTCAAACTAAATTTCAAAGAGATCGACTTTACCAAATGTTTATTACGGACTTATAGATTATATTTGCTACATGTTGTTTTCAAGGATTTTTCAAACATGTTTGTAGTAGCTTTGGGTCATTAGATACTTCAAGTAATATTGCTATTTAAAGATACTTCACATACTTTATGCACTATATATAATATATTCAGAGCTCAAAATAATCTGTAAGACACATTTTCATATTATTTTATATTGCTAGAATTATAAGATATCAATTGTTGCATCCACCACGTGAGAACAAAACTCATTTTAATCAAGTCAATATCTTTTGCGAAATATCCTCATTTCATAACAAATTATACAATGACCAAGTTATATCATATATGGACAACCACTGTATATGTAACATACATGTAATTTGTCATTTATTTTTCGCACTCATAAATTATATCATAAAAATGTTACACTTTCAGGTGTACGGACTCGAGGTCCAACTTTTGCGTCTTTTTCTATTGGCCAATCATATACATCTTAGAACTTCATTCTCATGCATGATTTCAAGATCCTCATATTTATTCATAGTACTTAGCGCTATATCAAATTTAAAGTTATTATCGACGTCGATTTCACTTATTCGATCGATTCCATAACTCTCTAGACATGATATTGTTATTGAGATCTCAATGTTTAATATTCACTTTTTCAGGTACCTGAGGTTTCTCTAAAACCTTCATGTCTTGTTTCATCAATAACCTTTAATGGAGTCTTTCATACCTCGAATTTGACCATCTTATTTTCTTGCTCCTTTTCTTTCGAGGACTTTTTATTTGGAATCAACTTATGTACTATGCTTCAAACATATGTATACTCATTACTGATCGGAGCATTAGCAGCTGACATATATAAATTAATCACTCTCTTTTTGGTCAGTCAACATATCTGGCAATTACTAAATGTAATACATTATAATCATATAATTTGATGTGAGGATCTTTGATAATTCATCTTTTGCTTATTTCAACTTTAAGCTGCTTTTCATATCTTCCTAATGTTGGAAACATCTCCCCCTAATGTTGGGAAACTATATTATATCAATGAGAAACGTAAGCCAAAAACAAATATCCCAATGATGGCTTATTCCAATGATGGCTTTATTGACTGCGTAAGCATTAGCCTGCACACTTATTTTCCCAACATTATTTCCAACATTTCATGAGGTCTCATCTTTGTGCGTTGTGGTGGAGCAACTTTAACATATACCGCACAACCAAAAACCCTCATATGAGACATATTTGATTTCTGACCATAAATGAATTTCAACAGGGAGGAAATACAATAAACTATTGGCATGATGCGAATTCATATTTTTGCATGTTAAGTAACATGGCCCCAAATTATAAGTTACTCATTTTGTTCTCAAATGATCATTATAAAACTGATCATTATTTCTAGTACAAAATGGAACATGTTATCAATCTCATGACATGAGGAATTAATTACGCAAACTTCAAGTTTTTTATGACCATTTAGACGATGCATCGATTTTAAACACTAAATGGTCTTTTGGACGATGTATAGTCCTATTTACATCACATTTACATATGTTCCATTACGTTAAAGGATTTCATCCTTATTGTACTTGGCATATACTTCCTCATATAGCAAATGATCACATTTTTAATCTTCAATTTGAAGAATATATTGATTATTCTATATTCTTTTCACATCATCATTGATCTGGGATGGTCTATCCAGTCATGCCAATTAAATAAATGCTCATGGTCTATAAACTTTTCGTTTATGACTCACATGTGATATGTTTTATAGCCATATCTATTATCACATCTCAAAGCATGTGTTTCTCATGATTAAGTTATAATGACTCTTCTAGAGCTTCCAAATAATTTAATATAATCAAGTCTAATATTGCATTTGCCTATAGCCATATCAACTGAGCATGCAATTATATTCAAGTTGCACATCATAAACAAATAAGCCACATCCAGTGCATGCTCATTATATTTTGATCACTATATTAACACATTCTCTTCAAATAATTACGTATAATCGAGTAGCTCGTTTTTTAGCATGATCGTAAATATCAATTCACGATAATAATAAGTAACCATTTTATGATATTACTTATAAGAAATGATAATTTCAATTAAGAGTGATTACATATATAGTCAAGAATTTCTTATTTGTCAATTTGTATATTACAACCACATGTTAATTATCATCAAATATCACATACATTACCTATAAATTATACCAAGTTAACACGTGGATATTCTAACACAACAAACAGTATCAAATTAATTGAATGCATCACTTTATAGTTACATATACCATTGAATATCGAATACTATTAGAATTCATGTATCCATATTGGCAGTTGGCACATCTTAGCTAAATTTGTGAGCACATGCCATAAATTATTCGGGAAATAATCGAATAAAAGCTTGTGGTGATTTGTATATAAATACATGATATGATGAATATTGTGACGTCAAAATATAACGTATTACATGTATCTATATTTTGTTGACAGAAAACTATGTACCTTAATGAACATTTATAATTAAGTTTTACCTTAGCATAATATATTCTTTGTCCATTTCGTTTAACATAAAGTTCTAATGTATCAAATATTTAATCTATACACATTTTTGAACAATTGAACAATTCGACTTATACATAGATAATGGAAGATGTGAGATGCAATTATTAATAAAAATAATAAGTCCAAAAACAAAATTTGAATCCCAAATTAACAATTTGATTTAGATAAAACAACTTGTAGTACCATCTATAATCCATTGTTATAAGACTTATCCAAATAATTCTAATGAAAACGAAATTCTTAAAATCAAGATTGACAACATTAGGATATTAACAAACTATAGGATTTCAAGTATGCCTTATGCAATCAAAATGTTACCTCCAATGAAAGTCGGGGCGTTTTTCTTTGTTCAAAATAATCGGTTACAAACAATTAACTTATAATTTAGACGATAAGATGAAAATTAAGTATGGACTTTTAGTTTTAATGCACTATATAAGCATATATTGTCTAACATCCATGAAAATAATATGACATTAAATTGATAACTCATGTCAATAGAATATGAAGTTAACACATTAGTCCATCACCCTCCAAAAGTCGGTGCAATCTAGTTGAGTTATAACTTATAATTAAGGACTAATTAGGACCTTAAGTTCCCATTAAAACCCAAAATTTTCTAACGTTTGAGTATCATTTAATAACTTCATATAATAAATTCTTCTTAATATGGACCTATCATATTACTCAAATCTACAAATTAAAAAAGGGGTACAAAGTCATAAAATAATTACTTTCTATAATTTAAACAACCAAAAGTGTATTCTAACATTATTGGGATTCCATGATTATTATTTTCCAAAAGTATAACTTGGAGAACTTCAAAAATCTCTAATGTAATAACAGTATCCGTGACAGTTAATAGTTTATCATGCACTGTTTGAAATTTTTTTTCTTTTTAATTTAAAGTCTCTACCACATATATATATCACAGTAAGTAGATGTGTAAATAACTGTCACTTATACAAGAACGATAAAATATAAACACTTCTAAATTCTAAAATATACATGGTCCAAATATCATTTTGATCAATTAAATGTATTTAGTATTTTTTGTAATAAAATAAACGAGTTAATGTTTATGGCTCATATTGCATTCTAATGTAATAAAGTTCATGACAACTTTGGCCCGCTAAATGAATATTAGAGTATACAAAAATTTAGCAAAAATGAATTATTTAACTGATGAAAGGATATGAATTATCCGAAGAAATTATTGTTGACACATATATCAACATTGATACGATAATTAAGCATATAACATAATATAAAATGATATGAGAAATTATTGATAATGGCATAGACGTAGATACATCAAGTAAAAGTAATATAATTTGGGTTTCTCACTCTGTCATAAGGCTAAATGTATTCTTTTGTCAAGTAGAATAGGAATTCAATAGTAGATTGATCTGTTTTTCAGGTTTCATGTTTAAGTTTCATCAATAGTATAATTACCTATTTATATCTATAGCAACTTATATTATTCAGCCGACATTTAATCAACTAATGACTATACGAAAGGATCAATACCAGGATCAATATCATTCATGAGCAGCAAAAACCCATTAAAATTAAATTGTATATACTTTATAAAAGGTTATAAATAAAATATAAAGAAGTATCTTGAATAATAGTAATTATGTGAGCACACATGCACTAATTATCAACTCATCACAGATCTAATTTTTCATGTATCATGTAATAGATAGTATTATACGACGAAGAAATTAATATATACTAAAAAGTTGGTCTATTACCTTTCATGTGATTGTGCAATCACATATTCAAGAACAATGACTACAACTTTTATCCCATCCATTTAGAGTTTTATATATATAACCGATCCGTCAATACGTATCCTTGAGGAAACAAATACATATCTGACCAGTATTTATTTGATTTTTTTTTATAGATTTTTTCCAAAGTTTGATGATCGATGAATTGATGTATTCACGGATCCAATTACGACAGCTTTCGTGCTGATAACGTGTTGTGAAACAACGACCTAATAGCAAAGTAATATACAATAACAATAGTAAAAATAATAGAGAGAATGAAAGAAGAGATTTTCATTGATCTATATCTACTCATTACAAATAAGATCACCATATATATAGTGATATAATAGTCTATGTAATAAGTACACTCATAATGGTAGAATACATAAGGAAAGGAGTTAGAAAGGTGGATAGCCACATAATAATGGATTTATAACATCATATTCATAATGTTTTTAATTTTTATATAACATAAAGTTGAATTCACCTCTAAGAATTAAAACAAAAAAAGTTGGATAACCACAATTTTTTTATTAACATAATCGCACTTCAGATGACAATAAAATTGGATATCTTTCTATGTCACTTATTCTTTATAACATTAGTTACCTTTGATTGTTTCGATAATCTCATATTTTGTTAGAATAAACGGTTTAGTATCTGTGAATGTAAATAACTATGAACAAATGTCTATAGTGTGAAAAAACTAAAATTGTGTTCATAGTATGAAATAATTTTCAAATTTTGTCTATTATATGTATTTGGGTATATGTGGCAACTATATAAGTTGTCACTTGTAAGTTTTTTTTTGTCGGATACATACAATAAACAAGATTTGAAAGTTATTGCATACAATAAACACAACTTTAGTTTTTTTCACACTATAGACATTCGTCCATAGTTAGTTACATTAACAAATATTAATCCATAAGTTTTAACTGACTTGGTATTTCTTAAAGATTAATAATATAAAAATGTTAAAATCAATTAATAGTTAAATAGAGTGGATTATTGTGCTACATGCCAACAATTTTAAGATATTAAAAGGTTTTTTAAAAACATGTATTTTATTTTTTAACTATTATTAATTAATTAATTATTAATAGTTTATTTAGTTTTGGTTAAAATAAAATGTAAAAATAAAAAATGGGATAAAGATGAGGTTATGATAGGTAGGAGTGTTATTGGGTATGTCTTGGAAAGAAAAAAGCTGACGTGTTAATCAAGATCAGTGAAAAACGAACATGAACATCAAGCCCTTAACTTCTATCATATATAAAGACTTTAACCGCTTGGTCAAACTAATTTAACTCATACATTTAATTAAACTTGTGAATTGTATTGATATTAAAAAAAATATGTACAAATAAACCAATCAAACACTTGGACATACCCAAATCCCAAACTACCTAAAATACATGCAACAACTAAAATCCAAGCTACTGCAATACTACACTTACAACACATTATGACCAGAAACAAACCAAAAATCCAGAACCAAAATCAAACTAGATACAAACTCGAAGCATGCTAGAAAATGGCTAAGTAGTTTCATCTTTAACAACTCACTATTCCAATTCGTTAAACTCATTTAACTCATACATTATTCTAACTAAACTCCTAATTTATTATTCGTTAAACTCATGTAACTTTACTACAATGATAAATTCAATCTAGAATACAACATAAAACAAAATATAAACTGATCATAAAAATAGTAGTTACAATACTTTTTATCCAAATAAGAATTTTTTCAATAATTTCAGCAATTTATCTCATTTCAGTGCCATAGTTACATGGAGGCCAAGGGTAATCATGACGACCCACACATTTTATATTACTTTTTTTTAGTACTATCTTTATTATTTACAGATTTAATGTAGTTAATAGCTAACTAACCACCCAACAAAACATATACTTAAAATTTACATATACGCACCAACCTTATATAGCGTTGTTAATATCTAATAAATAGTTCAAACTAAATTCCGTTCCCATTTCATCGAGTGGTCATGATAAAGAAATAGCCATGTATGTATAGTTATAAGATAATGATAATTAACCTATGTTTTATTATACTAGCACGTTACCCGCGCAATGCGGCGGTGGTCGTGACAATGCCGTTATAGTGGGGGCCGAATGTTGGTGGTGGAGACAACGTCGAGTGGTGTGGATAATTGATGTAAATGGTTAATGAAAATATATTAAAAAAATAAAGGATTGGTAGTGTAAATTAATCATTAATGTTATGTGGTAGTGTATGTTGAAATATTTTAAGGGGTGCTAAGTGAAAATATTACATATTTTCAACACTTTTATAAATAAAATGAGCTATTTAGTATAGATGACATTTTTAATTTGAATATGTTGTTATATATAAAAAAAAAAAGAAGAAAAAAAGAGATTGTTAATCGAAGTTCGTTAGGCTTAATAAAGATGCGTACAAAAATTGTATTTTTTTAATATCAAAAAGTTACCCTTATATTATATCGTAAGCATACAACTTAACGAAAACTTTTGATATTGTTTACCAAAACATGAAATACTTTTGGTCATTTAATACAAAAGTTTCAATAGGCAGTGCATTTCCACATGATATTTTCCCCTTTCCTTAATTAGTCCTTTAAAACGTTTCACATGACTTCACCTTCCCAAATTAATACACACTCGCACTCAAACACACACTTAGTCAAAACTTCAAACGTTATATTGCTTTGTAGTCAGTCAGTTGTCGTATCAAACAATCTAGGAATTCATTCAAGTTTCGTTTTCCACTAATATGTTGTTCGTTTTCTTGATATCTCCGTCAACTGCAAATCGGTAAGCCTTCTATTAAAGATTTGATTTTTATGTTAAATAAACCCTAAAAATTCATTAATTATTATAGCTTTTCTTGAATTTTATGTATTTTTTAGATCTATATTGTATGTATATATTTGTTTTTCATTTGTGGGTGTGATTTAAAAATTACAAGTATATATTTCATGTTATTATTATAATAAAGTTTGTTACTTTGATTGATGTACTATTGTGTTTCTTGATTATTTAGTGTCTGGACTTACAGGTGAAATTCCAAAGGAAGTGTTAGATTTTGGAATGTGTAGTTAGCTTATGTAAAATATAGAATACCCAAGTTTGGATTTTGATTTTAGGTTGGATAATTTAGGGGAATGTTAGGAAAGGAAGATGGTAGTGATGACGGTAATGAAGGTACCAGTGGCGATGGTGGGGTAAACCGGAAAATGTATTGGCGGTCGGCTTCTTGGACGTCCTCACGGATGTCTTTGCCACCGCTAGTTCCGGATAATGAGAAAGATTGTTTAGATCCTAATGGTGGGAATAGTAGGCGGTTTCCTGCTCCGTTAACGCCCAGATCGAATAGTAAAGGTAGGTCGCTTTTGCCACCTCTTTCGATTGCTAGAAGGAGCTTAGATGAGTGGCCAAAAGCGGGCTCAGATGATGTTGGTGAGTGGCCGCTTCCTAGTACACCTAGTGGTGAAAGGTTGAAGCTTGATTTGTCGACAATACAAAGAATCCCTGATAAGAATGCAACCCTTTGTAAACGAGAAAGAATTGCATTGTTTGATAAGAAATGCTCGAAGGTTGCTGATCATATTTTCCTTGGTGGTGATGCGGTGGCAAAAGATAAGAATATTCTTAAACAACATGGGATCACACATATTCTTAACTGTGTTGGTTTTGTCTGCCCTGAGTATTTTAAGGAGAACTTTGTTTATCGAACTTTATGGTTACAAGATAGCCCTTCAGAAGATATCACAAGCATATTGTATGACGTTTTTGATTATTTCGAAGATGTTAGAGAACAAAATGGGGTGGTTTTTGTTCATTGTTGTCAAGGGGTGTCCCGTTCTACTTCATTAGTTATTGCCTATAGGATGTGGAGAGAAGGCCAAAGCTTTGATGATGCCTTTCAATACGTCAAGAAAGCTCGGGGAATCGCTGACCCAAATATGGGTTTCGCGTGCCAACTGTTACAATGTCAAAAAAGGGTACATGCCTTTCCTCTAAGCCCAAGTTCCTTACTTAGATTATACAGACTCGCACCCCACTCCCCTTATGATCCATTACATCTTGTTCCAAAAATGTTGAACTCACCATGTCCAACTGCATTGGATTCTAGAGGTGCATTTATTATCCATGTACCTTCAGCTATCTACTTATGGGTTGGTCAGCAATGTGAATCTCTAATGGAACGAGATGCAAGAGGAGCTGTTTGCCAGATTGTGAGATATGAAAAGGTTAATGGACCTATAGTTGTGGTTAAAGAAGGCGAAGAGCCGTCTTACTTTTGGGATTGCTTTTCAAATTTTCTACCTTTAATGGACGTTGTTGAGTCATCTAAACTTTTACCAGGTAAAAGAATGGTTGATTCATATAATGTCGACTTTGAGATCTTTCAAAAAGCAATTGTGGGTGGATTTGTGCCGCCTTTTGCATCATCTGAAACCGAGCAAGAAACACACCTTCCTGCTAGGGAAAGTACTTGGAGTGTGTTGAGGCGAAAGTTTGCATTCGGAAATATGAAGGAATTTGTTTTGGCTTCTAAGTTATCAAACTTATCACTTTCAACCAAACTATCCCCTCATTCTATATCTAAAAGTTCAGAATTCATTGATGTTAATTTTACGTCTGACCCGTGTTCTCGATCAATATGTTCACCATCAAAAACATCTACAGTTTCTATTGCTGAACACAGAGAGGGTTCTTCCAAATGTTTAAATCTGCTGACGGTGAATGATGATTCTCGGGACTGTGAACAAGTAAGTGTTGATACGAATGACATTCAGAAGGCCCCAAATCAACAGGCCGTGCCTCAAGATTCTCCATGTCTAAAAGATTCAGATGATTGAATTTATTAGCGATATTCTTGATCACATGGACCTGTTAAAGGACACTCATATCAAGGTACAAATTGTTCTAGATGTGAATCACTTAATGTTATTTGAGTTCCAATGAAGATAATGCAAAATGGTCACTTGGTTTTTGTACTTATCTAGTATTCGATATTTTGTGAGCTATAAAAATGGTTTAGGACAAAATGGTCTCTTTAGTTGTGTCCTTTAAGGAGAGTGATTACGATTGATTCTAGAAGATTATGAATGGATCCATTTGTGGCTTATATATCTAGCAAATGAGTGAAGAAAGCCTAGAAAGAAACGGAGGGTAGCGCTGAACAGGAAGCTGCTAAAGTGTATATGAATGCATAAAACCTCTTAAATCATTTTAATTTAAAAAGGTAGGCCATTATTGGAATCATTATGATTTTTGTAATCATGTGACATTCTAAAAAGGCTTAGGACAAATAGTGAACCAGGTCAACCCAACCTGAGCAGCCCTTTTTTTATTCCTAAATGGCCCAATTAGCGGTTACCCAACTTGCCCGTTTTCTCACCTTTATTGGATTCCTTGCATCTTTGGACAAATTAACGGGGTCTTTAGTGAACGGAATAACTAGGTGTGTTTGCATTTTCAAAGTGATTACTGCTATTTGAAAATTGATAATCAACATATTTCAAGGCTAAATAATTGAAACACTTAAACCTGAAGTTGGCGATAATCCCTTAACTCTTTAAGATGCATACTTGAACACCATTCAAGAGTTTTTGACCAGTATTTTCCACTTTGATGCAGGATGGACATGTTAATGTTGATCTCTCATATATAATATCTAACAACCTGTATTTACTCATTTAATCTTCTAGGTTGTGGCAACTGGCAAGACAAAGAATATTCTGAATTACTTGGAACTGCTGGGTTTTCTCGGTCATAAAGCTGATCAGAAGTCCCACCGGCACCATCTTTCATACTTATTAGTTATGTGCTTTTGACGATAGTCTAGTGAATGATGCTGGAGAAAACATGAAGATGGCGAGGACATGCCCTTTTTTACAGTTGATCGCAACAGTTTTCTACTTGGAAATATCTGAAGAATATCATGACCATTCCTTTTAGCAAGATTTCAAGCCGTAGCTCCTTGTTTGCCCATTGTTATAGTGCAGACTTGCAGTTTATTCGTTTTGGTGCACAAGATTCATATGTTTTTGTTATTATTGAAAGGTATTTTAGACATTGGATTCATAGCCAGGATTTTTTTTTCTTTGTAGAATTTTCTACTTCCAGGCTCCAGTTGGCTTTTGTATCTTAACCATAGTAAATGGGTCCCATCGATGGAATTCAATGTATATAGATTGTAAGAAGAGTTCGAAAATCTAAATCAGGTTTAACAGAGTATCGCTGCCAATCTAGTCTTTATCCTTACCGGATGATGATTCATAAGTAATTGTATAAGTGGCAAATGGCATGAGTTTAGGTAGTAAAACACATTAACTTTTAGAACGTGTCAAATATCGGTTGGCCTCAAAAAAATTTTATGATCTTTTATTTTATTTTTTTGCATTTGATGACTGATTATAACTACTATCAATCCTATTACGATTTAATATTCTTAAGGAAAACAATATAAGAGGTCTTAAACATTTGTACATGTAGATGCTTTACGAAACTGTTTGATTTTTTCTTTTTTCAAATTTTTTTGAAGTTTCACTTGTTTGATCCGTTAAGAACAAAATGTAACAAAAACTAACTTTGTATAAGGGGAATGATATTGCTACAACAACATTTAGCCATCTACAATACTATAAATGTAGATTAGATTGCTGCAGATGACAACCTTGTGAAGAATTTTAGGAAATCATTATGTTAAAAATGCATCCATCCTGCAAGACTAATATACAGCAAAAAAAAATCGTATTTGACTTTTGAGATTACATAGATGTAAAAGTTACCATCATATCAATTTATGGCTTGACACACAGTTACATTTATGATTTATGTTACTGGAATCCCAAAAATCTCATAAGTTAAGAGCCTTAAATTTTGACCATTAGAACGATTGCTTTTGGTATTCCTTAACCAAGTTTATAAATAAGACCCAATCTGTACATGTTTTCTTCAACCAAACAAGAATGGCAGCCTCTTCTCCGGATTCAACAAAAGTAAGTTTGAAGCTTCTGATAGACACAAAATCCAAGAAAGTTCTATTTGCCGAAGCCAGCAAAGAATTTGTGGATTTCTTGTTTTACATTCTTTCCTTGCCAGTTGGTACCGTGATTAAGCTTCTTAGTAGGGATTCGATGGTGGGTTCACTAGGAAACCTCTACCACAGCATTGACAAATTAAACCATACATATATGCAACCAAATCAAAGCAAAGATGTAGTTTTGAATCCCAAGATCACAGACTTTGGGGCTCCCGTCCCACTTTTATTGGCTAACGATGGCGTTTTGATGGCTAGGAAGTTCTACACGTGCCGTAGTCATAACTATGTAGCTGATGATAAGACTGCAGTGTGTCCTTCATGCAACAATTACATGAACACGGATATCCCCTATGTTGCTGGGGGTGGTGAAGTTAAGGAGGCGACAGAAAGCGGGGGATTCGTGAAAGGGGTGGTGACTTATATGGTTATGGATGATCTGGTGGTGGAGCCCATGTCCACCATATCTAGTATCACCTTGTTGAACAAATTCAATGTTAAAGAAGTTGGTGCTCTCGAGGAAAAGATGGTTTCTTTGGAGATGGAAGAGGTATGCCATGTTCTAATTAACAACTGCGTTATTAGAATGATCCGTTATTTTAGTAATCTTATAATTATCATCATGAAAGAGTAATTGCTCATTGTATGATACTTGCAGGGTTTGATGTTGCTTAAGGCCTCCTTCGAGACCAAGAATGTGCTTACTAGGGTGTTTCTGTCTTAAGGATGCTGTGCTGCGCTCCTCTGAATAAAGACTATGATGGATTTTTGGTTTGTTTTTAAAAGTCACTATGTTGATGTTAAATCTTTGAAATGTTTTGGTTCTTTCTTGAGTAATGTTATTGATTCCATGTTTATTTAATGTGATCGTCTGGTCAATTTCAGTTTTATATTTAAATGTTGATCTATCTGTTACGAATGTGTTGGGCGTATGAGTTGCTCCTTTGAACTTTCTTTGCAATAATCGATAGTCGTCGTTGCAAGATCATTTCACGGTACATTTTGGTTAGAAATAAGTCACAGTTCATCATATGAATCTGAAACAACATACGAAAAATGAGACTTACAATTTTACACATACACAATATATTATTTCAATTTAGACATTAATCGATATATAGCCTTTACAAGATCGTTCGGCTTTTGTTCTTTCATATACTTAAATAAACAAATATGAAAACAAATTATAGTTAAATGAACGGACATGAACGAAGTCCTCTTTCGTAAATTTATGTTCATGAATATTCAATTATATGTTCGTTCTTTCGTTTATGTTTGTCAACATCTGTTTTATGTTCGTAAACATTTGTTTGTATATGTTCACTTATAATGTAAATGTAATCTTCATGTATATGATAGAAACATTTTAATTAAAAGCTAATCTATACATTAAACACAAAAAGTTAGATTTTAATACTTCTTAAACACAAACTTAAATATTTTCATTTTGATATCAGCCGTTATCCGCCGCCACCACTCGCCATCACCGCCGATATATTATGCGGGTACCCGTCTAGTTATCTATATATTAAACAAGAAAATAATTTTTTTTTTATTATTATTAATTTTTTTTGATATTGACCTCAATGTTTAATAATAGAATCATAATTAAGAATGTTCATGAAATCATATTTTGTAATATAGAATTCTAATACTTTTAATTATAAAGGGTTACAGGTGGAACTTTCTATTTTTATATACCATTTAGGTACCCAGAACAAACACCATACAAAACTCATGCCTAGGAATGGCAATGGGTCGGGTAGTGTCAAACTAAACCCGAACCCGATAAGGAATATGCGACCTGATACCCATCGGGTATCTTATCGGGGACCCCGTTGGGGTAAAATAATACCCCAAAACCCAACCCGATAAGTTACTTTTCAATAATAATTACTAAAATCTTGTTTAATTTGAGAAATCACACTACATGCTCTTGATGTTTTGAGAAATGGATATGCAAGTGTGGAATTTAAATACAAATTAGTTGATATAAGCGTAAAACATTGTAATTACAAAGGTGAAATATACATTCAAAACTAATCACTTATAAGTATATGTATAGTTATTGATATCGGGTCGGGTCGGGGTGGACATGCCCTACTCCCTGCCCCGTACGGGTTCGGGTATCGGGTATTCTCATCGGTTATCGGGTTTTCCCGTCGGGTCGGGTTTTTTTTGCCATCCCTACTCATGCCTAGTGAAGCAGTATCTTCTAGCCTCATGTACTGTTTTGACATGTAACCTTTATTTGTGGGTTTATGTGATCACATAATGGCGATAATATGGGGGTTTCACTTAGGTGGTAATACTTTTAGATAAATGTTTTTCCTTTCATGTTCGTTCGTCTGTGTTCATGAAAATGGACATTCTTTTATGAACACAAACAAACGAACATGAACAAACTAATTCTTTTAATGAACGAACATAAATACAAAACTCATGCCTTCGTTCGCAAGCCTAGTATACCGAAATATGTGAAATTATATACGAGTATATACTTGGGTTGGGCTGATACATAGGTTACTTGTAAACAAAAGGTCTTCTGGATCATGTTTACAACTCCTAAAAGCCTAAAACCCCTCGTCCCTCCCAGAATTCCCAACCTAACTCAGTAACGCTACTCCCCTTCATAACGCTACCCTCTTTCTCGCCCTAATATACAACTGGTCTTTCATCTATATCTATCTATTATATATAGAATCTCTATCCAGTTCTAAACCTGTATGGCTGTATGTATTTGTGGAATCACTTCAGTCTTAATACATAATTTTCACGTTCCAAAATAATTGTGCTTGAATTATTACGTATTATTTACTGATTTCAACTGTGTATAGTATGTGCAACAGAATCTTTTATGGCTGTTTGTAAGCGACAAATTGAACTAGTATAATGAAGAGTTAATTATTTTTAATGTTATAATGCCATTTAAATGTTGTGTTTTGAATGCTCATTCTTTATTCGTCTTTCTTAATAGGCATAGACTCAAATTTTCCCAAGTAGTTGAGATATGATTTTATATATGTATTATAATTTTCTCTCTTTTATATCACCATTTTTAGATTTTTTTTTCCCAGTGTATATGTATTTCAGTATTTTTATACTGAGTTTTTTTCTTTTTGTCAGTTGCTGGTTTTGGCTATATTAATTTATTGATTTCGTTCATTTTTATATATATAGATATCAGATAATGTAATGATGATGCATGAAGAATGTTTGAAAGGTAACTTTGTTACTATTGAACGATTAAGGAAATCGATTCCGGCCTCTAATCTTCGCATGCAGGTATTACCTCAATTTCACTTCATCATTCCTTTTTTGGCTCGCTCAACATATTTAAACGAAGAGTTACAATTTAAAGTTAACCTAATAATTTCCATTTTCTTATGCACCCTCATGTCATGTAAAGGACATAGTCTATATTGGTGTTTGTATTTACTAAAAGGCGGCTTAAAGCTGCCAAAACTTTATTTCTAGTACATATACAACTCCGTTATCGTTTTTATTCATTGCTGTAGATAATTGCTGTTATATTATTGTGTTTGTAATCAAGTACATTTTTTTATACTAGTAAAGGATTATAACAGTGTGCTGTGTGCATACTAGAATACTGAGCGTCTCAAACCAATTTAACGTGCCTGCTATAGTATGTCTTGGTTTGGTACTTATATGCATTATTGTGCCTGCTAGAGTATGTTACAAAGTACACACATTGTGATTGGTATCTACAATGATGAGATTGATTAGAGTCATTGCATCATGCCAAATCTAATGCTCGAGCTCATTTGTGCTCATGTAATTGTTAGGTTGTGAATGGTGGTGAAGATTTAACATCAAGTTCAGAGGATGAGTCAATAGAGATGGCAGAACTTGATATATGATGATGGAGAAAACATGAAGGTGGCGGGGCCATGCCCCATTTTACAGTTGGTGCACAAGATTCATATCTTTTTGTTATTATTGAAAGGTATTTTAGACACTGGATTCATAGCCAGATATATTTTCTTTGTAGAGTTTTCTACTGCCAGGCTCCAGTTGGCTTTTGTCTGTTAACCATAGCGAATTTGTCCAATTGATAAAATTCATTGTATATAGTTTGTGTAAGAGTGGTTTCAAAATGTCAATAAGTGATGAGTTTAACATAGTATTGTTGGCAACGTAGTTTTTATCCCTACCACCTGAGCTAAGCTAATAAAATGGATAGGGAAAATAAAACAAGTATTAAAGTAAACAATAGGTTTCTTTTTACTAAAAATCACCCTTATATATATTTATTTATTATTATTTTTTTCATTTGTAAATAGTTATTTGATATTAGAATATCATTAAGGCTGAGGCTAATGAACAGTAGATTTTTTGCTACAAATATGAATTATATATTTGGTAAATGAGATAATAAACAAAGAACTGATTTAGTTCAACTGGACTTGGGCTCCCCTTATGGTGTAAAGGGCGTGGGTTCGAGTCCCCCTACCACCATTCTTTAATTTTTTTTCCAATGTTTTTAAATATTACATTTTCAACCCTTTAAACTTTACATATATAACCCTGACCTTTTTACATTTGATGATTTTGTGTATTAGTTTAGTTCACTTTGTTGAATTTTTATTTTTATTTTGCTTTCAAACTTTTTTGTTTAGAAATTCTTTACATTTTTTTAGAACTTTTTGATTTATTTGTTTTCCAATTATTATTTGTTTTCATAAATTTTTTTTTTTGCAATTAGACACATATTTCCACCATTAACCGATTTTCTTACATCTAAAAACTTCTGGTAAGTACCACAACATGTTTTAAATACCGACGTCGCCCTTCCTGGTAAGTACCACAACATGTTTCAAACACCGACACCACCCTTCCTGATAAGTACCACAACTGCTTTAAACACTGACGTCGCCCAACGGGCGGCACCAGAACTTTCTAGTATTAACTATGATTAAACTAACCCTATCAAGTTTTAATATTCTTAAAGAAAACAATTTAATAGGTGGTAACTCATAGACGCTTTAAAAACCTTTTTTTTTCCTCAAATCCTTAAAGTTATACTTGTTTGATTTTTCAAGGAACAAATATGTAACAAAAATTAACCTAGTATAAACATGTTGAAGTTGTCAAGTAATTACGGACAATAGAAAATTTCTTAGAAATTCCTAATTTCATTATGTTAAAAAGTATATCCATCTTGCAAACTAATATACCATAAGAAATATAATAATATAGAAACATTTTTTACTTCTTTTATTATCTATCCCTCTATCTTTTATTATATCAAAAAAACCAAATTACAAATTCATGACCTATCGAAGAACTAATGTGAAATAATTAACTTATCTATACATCTAAATATCTATTTCCTTTCATATTCTAATCCTTTAAACTATCATTGATTTGCTTCTCTATTTCAAACCATCCCTCTGCAGTTACAGTTCCGGATATTTGGATTTTCAGATATTTGAAACCTGAATTCCCAATTTGGATATCCCACCACTTTCTTGCCAAAATCAACACTAAAAATAGTAGCTAACCATCAATGCAAACTTAACATGACAGTTACGGACTTACGACCCTATGCGGGTACCAACGCGGTACTTGGAACCGATATTTGGATACCAATTATCTATACTTCTATATATATTACTACATAAGAACAAAATTATAACCTTATGTTAAAAGTTAAGAAAAATGAGAGATGCGAATTGATCAAACTATCCTTAATGAATTAAATCACTCAACCCTAAATCTTAAATTACACTATTAGCGATAAGTCATGTGTACTATAAAATAGTTTTACTACTCATTAAACCATTTGATATCGCCACCATCATTACCATCCGTCGTTGCTAGCAGTCCGCAAATCGTTTAGTGTTTGTCTAAATTTATAAACTTGGGTTGGGCTGATCCTTAGGGCTACTTGTAAACAAAACTACAAAAAGGTCTTTTGGACATGTTTACAACTGCTAAAACCCCTCGTCCCTCCCAGAAATTTCCCAACCTAACCCTACTTTCTCTTTGTCATCTATCCTTCTCTTCTCCGATCCCCCTCGGCGGTTCCCCTCTCTAAAGTCTATCGGCGGGTAAGTGAAAGTGACTATCTATCAAAAATCTTTAACCTTTTCTGTTCCCTCCCTTGCTTGCACTTCCAAACAAGTTTGAATAAAAATAGCTTTGTGGTATCATGTTATTTACTTGAGATCTTATTAATGAATAGAAAATGGGAAAAAAAAAGCTAACATTTGTCACATGCTATATATTTAACTTAATAATCACATTTTGTAGCTCAATTTCTCTATATGTATATTATAAAGGAATTACAAACCCCTCTTTTTCTACATATAAGCAGCCGCAGCTGCAGCCGCAGCCGCTACTACTCCCTTACCCTGTTTCTCGCCTTAATATCCAACTGGTATTTCATATATATATCTGTCCATTATATGTATATAAAAAATCTCTATCCAATTCTATACCTTTGTGTATATTTATATATCTATGGATTCAATTCAGTCTTAACTCTTAATAGATATTACACTGGTGAAATTTGTTATATTAATCTCAAATAGTGTATAATATGTGAAACGTAAATCTTTTATCGCCTTCGTAAGAGCTAGTTAAATTAGTAAAATGAAGAGTTAATTATCTTTTAGGAGGGAGTGTTAAATAAATATGAAAAAAATTTAGGGTTTTTGCAGGTGGGGTGTTTTGTGAACTGTAATGGTGGTGCCAGCACAACTAACAGCTGAGGCTGTAAATCAGCTTAGGGAAGGTATTGATTTGTTGTTGGGACGATGGAGCGCATTGCAGATGGCTATTCAGAACGAATGGGGTGGTCGTGATACTCGTCAAAGAGCTCAACAGCTTGCTGTTGATATCTATCATTGGCTCATTCGACCTGCTGGTATTTTCATTCCTTCCAATTTTCATTTAAAATGAATTGTATATTTACCTGTATATGGATCCCTATACAAAGGCTAGTTCACAATAATGAGTGTTTGATAAAGTTAGGTAATTGTGTGATTCTGATTCTCATTGTATTCTTAGGCTTTTTTATAGGCATATGATGATGTATAGCCGGAATTAGTTGTAATCAATGTGAAGAGTTTTGTTTTTGCTGCTAAAACTATTTAGTTACTCAACAATTCATTGTTTTTAATGTCTCTGTGACACTGAAAATTATATATTTGTGCTTAAGCTTCTGAGTTTGTTAACAGTGTGAACCATGTGTATCATTATCTGCCTTTATCCCTTATGTAACTCTATTTTTCCTGTTCCAAATTCAGAGACATTATATGTGGATGATTTGGAGAATTTACTTGATGATTTTATGCTCTCTCTTAATACCGAGATTGATGATGGTAGCATTGAGGAGGTAGTCTTTTCTATATAACTTATTGTCAACTTTTGTTATCATTATTATTCTGTAGGGGATAGGTACATCGTGCAGGTTGTATTATTTTCTACTCTGTTTTTCCAGTAAGATTATGACCCAATTTAAAGAGATATGCTACTTTCTTGATGTTCTAAATATCAAGTATTTTTGATATCTATATGATGTTTTATAAAGTTTGTGCTCAATCTTTTTTCTTCTTTGCTTATGGTGTATTTTAGTATTTTTAAATACAATAGGCAGGGGGGCTTTGACTCAAATTTTTCCAAGTAGTTGACATACGATCCTATATATGTATTACGGAGTATAATTTTCTCTCTGTTATATTGCCTTTTTCGCTTCTTTTCCACTGTATATGTATTCCAGTATTATTATCATGTCATGAGTTTTTTTTATTACTTTGTTTTAGCTATATTTTTTTTATTGATTACATTAATTTATATATAGATATCAGATAATCTAATGATAATGCATGAAGAATGTTTGGAGGGTAACTTTGTCTCAATTGAACGACTAAGGCAATCGATTCCAGCTGCTAATCATCGCATGCAGGTATTACCTCAATTTCATTTTATCATTCTTTTCTTGTTTTGCTCTATAGATTTAAACGAAGAGCTACATTTCAAAGTTAAGCTAATAATTTTCATTTTCTTATGCACCCTTGTGTCAAGTAAAGACATAATCTGTGTTGGTGTTAGTTGTGTGAGAGCTGCCAAAACTCTATTTCTAATACATACAACTATTGTTTTTACTTAAAGCTGTGGATAATTGCTGTATTACTATTGTGTTTTTGATCAAATAGTCTTTCTATACTAGTCAAAAACTATAACAGTGTGCATACTAGAATTTTGATGAGATTGAGTAGAGTCATTGCAATTGCATTATGCCAAATCTAATGATTTGAGCTCATTCTTGCTCATGTAACTATTAATATAGTGTTTTTGATCAAATAGTCTTTCTATACTAGTCGAAGACTGTAACAGTGTGCATACTAGAATTTTGATGAGATTGAGTACATTCATTGCAATTGCATCATGCCAAATCTCATGATTCGAGCTCATTCTTGCTTATGTAACTGTTAGGTTGTGAATGGTGATGAAGATTCAACATCAAGTTCAGAGGACGAGTCGATGGAGACTGCAGAAGAACCTGATTCAAACATGTCAGATTTGACTGTTACTGATTCGGCACAGACGCCTGCTCCCGCACCAAAGGTAGATGCAGATGGCTGGACAATAGTTTCTTCTAGGAGAAACAGAGGTGGCAATCACTGACGTTGGGTCATTTTCTCAATTATGTACAACTCAATTTTGGAAAGGTCATACATTATTTACTAGTATGTAATGTTCTTAAGTTTGTTCTTTATGCGTGACTTCGGTTTTGCAGTGCTGTCTAAACAAATAGGAGTTCGTTAACATTTATGTGCTATGCAATCATTTATGCCGTTTGGTTTTATAGGTTTTTGGTTGTGGCAAGTTGTAAGATCTAGTAGTATGCTAGTATCCGATTATATATATGTTGATTGTTGTGTTTTTATCTCGGCTGACTATATTTGCACACTGTTACTGATGAGAGCAGTAATTCTCATGTGCCGTTTTGACTTGTCAAACTCTTTTTCAGCTTTTTTGGGTTGTGGCGTTTGTACATACTTGGTCCATGGGGTTCTTTAATAATCGTATATTACATGAACCAGAAAAGTTTATTTCTTGCTGTATTTTTGTGCTATCACGTCAAGTGTTTTCTATTTTATGAAAGTTATTTTACATTTGGGATGAAAAAAAATTCCATGAACAGATTGGCTGATGCTGAGTTATTTGTTTCTGAAACTAATGAAAGTATTATTGAGACAACCAGACAAGTTCAACTGGTTTTATACTATAGAAGCAACTTCCAATTTTGAAATGTTTGCAAAAGTTCTAAAATATTCTGTATTGTAGAGGTAAGTTATTTTCTATCAATAGCATCAAATGTAGTTACCGGACACAAGAAAACTTCGGATACCATTTCAATGGCACTAATGCCCTATCACTTTTCGTTTTTCACCATTACAACACCAAGATTTCCCCGTTATAGTCTTGGTCTGTTAGTTCCACCAATTCAAGCTTAAGAAAAGTTGTTTCAAGGAGACGTCGAACGACATGGAAACACATAGCCTCAACCTAGCTGAAGGAAGCCTATATAGAACGACGTATGCATATTTGTCAAACTCAACCAACTGATAACAATGTATATATATCCTATACCAACCATCAAATTTAGGTAGAAAATGACACTTTATCTCATGATTATGTGACGTGACGAATAACCAAGATTAAATGTTACCATGTGCAGATAGTGTTTGGACTTTGGACATGCATTCTACAAAATTTGAAACTTCTAACAACAATTTACATTATTTCAAAATAAAACATATGGTTGACGTGAACCCCGGACAACCTTGGATCCAACATTGTTGTGTGGTATTGTTATACTATTATTGTCTACCCAAATATTCCTAGATGTATACTCAAGGTTACTTATTTCTCATAATTGGATATATCAAGTCTATTAAAGTAGAACTAAATGCTCACATATCATATTTTTTATTGGCTTCATTATTGAACATCAATAAACATAAATGTGACCGATGGGGTTAATAGTTTATTGGTAAGGTTTGTAACCTAAGGATACCCATTTGGTTCGAGTTTCACACTTTACATTTGTGGTGTGGATTATTAAGGTTTTTCGAAAGTTATAGATTGTATTTTAAACAATCCTGTAATTTAAGAGTACAAGTAGGATAAATTGCCTTTATGTATACTTTCTATACTATATTATAAAAAAAAATAACGTCCATCTTAAAAGTTACATCGAGGGAATTGTCTAAAATACTCTTAATGATTAAATTACACAATCAGTCCTTTATTTTTAAAAACATCTCATTAACCATTTACATCAATTATCTACATCACTCGACGCCACCTCCACCACTAACAGTCGCCCCCACCACCACACCGTTACATTGCGCAAGTATCGTGTTAAAAACATAAACGTGAAATGCGTTACTTTCAATTTTAGATTATATGGCAGTTGGCGTCCCTGCCGATGCGTCTGGGAGGGCTCGGCCTTCTTTCATATCGGGATGTTATGACTTACGCCTTTGTGGCATCGAGGGCTCAGTCGTGGAAGCTGCAGGACCACATCTTGAGGCATGTGGGGTTGTTGGCCTGTACTCTGACTATGCGCAGGCCCTCCGATGCCTAAATGACTCTTTCCCAGACTTTGATTTTGACATTTTCTCTAATAAGGACACCCCCCAAGCCTCATAAAACTTTGGTGAATGCCTTTTTTAGCAAAATTGCACAAGGTCTGGGAGATGATTTTGGTATGTCATCTCACCAGAAGGTGGTTCTTGGATGCTTGCAAGGTCCTCTTGCCTATGTAGTAGAGTATAAGGCCATCCTCAAACACAGTTTGATGATTCCCATGTACCCTGAAGACGAAACATGTCATATCTGCCGCAAGACTTGTCTGGATAAGTATGGGGAACATGCGGTCCATTGCAAGGAGATTCCCGGGTTTAAATACTAACACATTTGGGTGCGAAAACATTCTATGGGACATTTTAAGGCGCACTTGGATCGTTTCCAAAAAAGAGGCACCTATGAACTTCCTTACGGATCCCACGGATAGGAGGTCTACTCTACAACCAACAGATCTTCTGGTTTTTGGTTGGGTAAGGGGGAAACATGCATGCGTTGACCTCACGGGGGTATCCCCTCTAGCTGGTTTGAGAGAAAATGGTTTTGTAGTTGAACAAGCATTGAGAAAGGGCTGAAGCGAAGAAAGTGAAAAAGAATGCCAAAGCTTGTGAAGAGAACCAACATGTGTTTGTCCCTTTGGATTTTGACACCTTTGGCTCTCTTGCATCAGAAGCAATTCATTTCATGTCCAGGGTTCAACGGATTATGCATAGCAATATCTCGACTCCAAGGGGGCATGAGTTTGTTTCTAATAGGTTAGGTTTTGCAATTCAAAAAGAGGTGGTGGTGCAGTTTGTTGTCCGCTTATCTTCTATTTTGATGATGTAAGATCGTTTAACTTAATAAGCATTCTAAAAAAAAAAGAGGAAAGAAAAAAAAAACACCAAAAAAAATCGTTTCTACTTTCTAGAGAAGTCGGGCTAAATAACTGGGCTTACAATTTCTTCGGTAGTAAATTTAACCTTCCGGCCCATTTATAAGATTTTGGGTTATAAATATATATAAACCTAGCATAGACTGAAACCCTAGCTGCTGCCGCATCCTCATCAGGGTATGCAAACCACCCACGTACTCTTTCTATCTAAATTGCGTTTTTCTATCTATATTTCCTTCTGATTTATGTCTTCTAATAATCTGTTTGTGTATTTTGTTTGTTCAGTTTAATCGATTGTTTGAAGTAGATTCTCTCAGCAAGAAAAGCAATGGCTCCTAAAGGTTTGTTCATCCTTTAATTTTTTATTTATGTAATTTATTTATATCCAATTATTCGTGTATGTGTTTCTCTACTTTCATTTATATATTTTCGCGAATAATTAGATATGAAGTTAATTAGGGTTTACATGAAAATTATATTATTTAATTTTATACTAGTCTGTTATTTGTCCATTTTGAGATTTACACCCAGAAATTCGCATTTGTATTTAACTGAGTTTAACATTAATTGCGTGTATAAAAGCTTTAGTAAAAGTCATTTACAAGAAGTTAATTGTAATAGTTTTGTATACCTGTGTTTTGGTAATGAGAACATTTTTGTTAGTCAAATTAATGAATGGGCTTTGTTTTTTTGTTTTTTTTTTGTTGTCCATGAAAAGTTTAGACCTGTTGACACTGATATTTTTCATTACTTAATAAGGTAATACCCTTAGTTTTAGATTAATTGTCTTAACATTTTTTGAATGGTTTTGGTTAAAATGTAATGATACTTGACTCTTTTAGGTTATCATTTTGTAAATTACTGATACAGAATTATGTCGTACAAGTCCTTCACTAGTTCTTAGCTATAATTTGTTGGTTTTTACAGCTGATGCCAAGAAAGGTGATGTGAAAGCTCAGGCTTTGAAGACAGCCAAGGCTGTGAAGACTGGTTCCACATTCAAGAAGAAGTCCAAGAAGATCCGAACCACTACTACCTTTCATCGCCCAAAGACATTGACGACAGACAGAAACCCGAAATATCCTCGCATCAGTGCCACCCCTAGAAACAAATTGGACCACTATCAGATTCTTAAGTTTCCTTTAACAACTGAATCAGCAATGAAAAAGATTGAAGACAATAATACTCTTGTTTTCATTGTTGACATCCGTGCTGACAAAAGGAAGATTAAAGCTGCAGTGAAGAAGATGTATGACATCCAGACCAAGAAAGTGAACACTTTGATCAGGTATTTTGTCAATTAATACTCTCTCAAGTTTTGAATAATGATTCATTGATTCCTAGCTATTTGAGTTGTGACTGCCAGTTCTTTGGGTATCAAGTATTAAAAAACGGTAACGAAGTGATAGTTCATGGGTAAATACGATTTTTACATACAGTGTTATTGAATAATCTTCCAACATGAATCAGTCCACTCGTTTGGTTGCATTGTTTGACTTGTTTGTGTCCCCTATTGGCTATTATACTTGTTCCCTTCTCCTTAGACCTGCTTGAGGCACGAGTTGAGTAAACCCATTCATTACTAGACAGGTTTAATTGGTTACATTGTTTTATAATAGAATGTATTTTGTGAAGTTTTAGTTGAACATGTTATTTGCATTTGGACTTCACCAATCCAAGTTTTTCTGCTTTTGGTTACAAACTATATATTGATGAATCAACAAGCACTTTGGTTTATTTTTTCTTTGAATGTTTCGCAGGCCTGATGGCACAAAGAAGGCATATGTTAAACTAACCCCAGACTATGATGCTTTGGATGTTGCGAACAAGATTGGAATTATCTAGGTTACCCCGTTGTTTAAGTTTAAGAGTTATTGTCAATTTGACATTTTATTAGTTTTGTTGTCTTGGATTATTCTAAAATGTTATGTTGCTTTGAAATGCGGATTCAAATTTTGCTAATAGTTGCAGTTCCTTTGTTTTGATGTGCCTGATTTTCACACCTTTATTGTTCATGAAACATTTCTCTTGTTTCAATCTTCTCTATTCTTGCTTAGCAACCAGTTCTACTTAGGTTTCTGGTTGAGACCATAAATTTGAAGCAGTGTTATATCTTCATAGTTATAAGACTTTTATCTTGTCTGCTAAACATCTATGATACCTACTGTTGGTTGGATTAAATCTGTATTTCCAAGGCGTTTAGATCTTTTCAGTTTGTGTGAGATCTTTCATTTTAGGACTGTTTTGGTATGTTGGTAAGCTTGTAGATGAACAAGATTTGCTTGACACTGTTGGAGAGTTAAGTGATGAAAAGATAATTTGTAGGTACACAACAAAAACTTGATATATAGTAAGTTTTTCATTATGCAAGACAATAATGTGACCCGAAGACATAGGAAAACTGACTCTTCATCTTTTTCTTTTTTTAATAGACGTATATTTTGACAAATTTCAACCACTTTGATCTACTCATTTCCGTTTAAGCTATTTCTTTTTAGATGTTACATATTTCACCAGTTAGAGATAAATCATTAGTAGTATCCATCATGATCAAATGAATATAAGTTGGTTGCAGCGTGTTTGAGTCCATTGTCAAATGACATCGACTAGAATGCCAAATATGAAAGTAATATGTAAAGGTGGCAATTTCAAATTACATACTTGTAAATCTGTAATGGGTTGGTCTGAGATATGTTTCTAGCTGAAATACGTACATGAAAAGACTAACGAAAGGGGAGATGAATTAACCGGTTCTAATGATACTATGAAGTACAGATTAGTATTGGATTGATATTGTTGTATACATACTTAACATGAAAACTATTCAAGCAAATACCCCCTTTTGACCCGTTACCCAATTGCCCATATTGTCACCTCACCACTCAATTATAATGTACAAAAGAAGAAAGGTGGAAAAAGGTTAACAAAATGCTTACAGGCACTTAATGATAGCAAAAACCTTCCAACATAAAGTTGCAAGGCACGAGAGCATATCGCAAGACCATATGTGAATCCAAGTCCAAGTCATTGCACAAAACTTGTCAATATACCATATCTTAAGGTAGCTATTACTCCTATTAGCTAAGTAGCTTGTAATGATGCTGCTAAGAATATTTTCTAATGTTTTTCATTTCTAAAATCATATAACATCCTAACATACAAAACTGCTTGAAAAATGAAATCTGATAATACACTAGCAATGTTTTGGTATTTACCGAAACTGTGAATTGTAAATGAATTAAGCTGCCTAATTAGCAAGCTACATGTTGGAACTCATCTTTCCTCGTTAATAAATTCTACATAGAGATTATAGCTGCTACTACTGTGATAACGAGGTTCACTTGAACGCAAAGAAAAAGGACCAACGGAAGTAGAGTTACATGTTCAAGTGTTCAACGACCATTGCTTCTTCAGCATACGTATTTTGGATTAATTTTATTTTACCATGAAATGTTAGTGTTCATTTTACCAATAGACAATTGTTACATGTGTTTTCTAGGCGAAGGTTATCATTAGCTATTGCATTACTCTGAAAACTGAAAATATATTATACTACGTACGTATTAGGAAAAATGATGCAGATATAAATTGTGTGCGTGTTCGATATTTTTATTCCCTTTTTTCGCATTAAACAATGTTCACGTTTCTTTACAAGATAATCTCCAGAAGGTATTAATTAAATGTAAGCAATTTCATTTGACCATTCTTTTCTTTATTTGGTTCATGTCTTTTTCGAATAATTACATAGGTCTATTTCTCTGTTTGTGCGCTATTTGAGCATATTAATATTTAATATTTGAAAGTAAAAGCTACTACTTAAAAGGTGTGAAAATGTAACAACATAACATCAATGTATGTATCAAATTTGGTGAATTTGATTTTCTCTTCAATGTTTTGCATAAAAAAATGTTTTTCTAAACTTTTAGCATTTTGGAATTATATGACTCCACGGTATAAATGTATAATTTAAAAATACAGTATTGTTTAAAATGTTTGAAATCAAAGGTATGGAAGTTTTGGCGTAATGTTTGTGGACTGTGGTCGAACCATAGATGATATAAACTGTCCAAAAATTTAGTATTAGACTAAAAGTTGAACCAAATTTGGTGACTTAATTGGATATAAATTTTTGGTGTATAAATTGGAGATCATTTTAGCTGGGTTTCTATTTCTATGTTAACTACTTAACCATAGCTTTAAACGAACTAATGCTAAAGCGGTCTAGTTGTCAAATCATTGATATAATAAAACTTCAATGAAAAGATATTTTCAGAAAGGAAAATGATTAACAAATTATTACATGCTTAAAAATTTGTACATTATATATTAAAAATCGCCTCTTGATTTTTCTAACAGCAAGGTACAAATTTTAATGCAACCCAATTAGTTTTTACTGACAACCCTAAGGACTGTCACTAACAAAACCCTTTAAGAAAAACTCTCAGGTATATTTTAATTTCACACGTTTTCCTTCTTTTTTTGAAAAACAATGGATAAATGGCTAACAATTTATACGAGTGCGCTCATGCCAGTTTAACTCTTGGCAACGCCTTAAAAGGTTTTCTTTTAATATATGAACAACTTTGCGTGTTTTGTTTATATATTATCCTTCTACATTTTCTAATGAGAGGTGAACAAACTTAATATATAGTATGATCTTGTTTTTCCATTGAATGAAAATGACCAACTTAACATGAAAATCAACATTAAAATATTGAAAAAAAAAAGAGAGAAAGTGACAGATCTTTAACATGAAACTGAACATATAAATATAAGGAAAATCATCCGTACTGCATACTTTACCTAAGTTTAGGTACTGCTACTTTAAAAATACAAATTAAACCTTTGAATTTTACATAATCACCCTGCTTTACCTAAGATAGATACTGCACGCTTTACCTAAAATAAATACTGGCGTATACGACATGTTTTACCTAATCTTTCTCTATAAATATATAATAGGGAGATAAATGAATGATCAATGATGTGTCAAAAAAGGCAAAAGCAAACAGAGAATATGGACTGGCATCTTCCATTATGGTTCTCCCACTTTTTCTCTTTTAATTTTTTTTCTTCTTTTTCTCAATTATAAAATACAAACCGAAATATATATAATGCGAGAAAAACTACTTGTTCCCTGCAATTATCACTTTTTGCTGATTCGGACCTCCAATACTTATTAGACAGCTGTCCTCGAGGGTTGGGATTACCCAACTGTCTCCCCCGCCTCTTCCCAGTACAAAATTTATAGTTGTAATTACAACATACACCCTCATCTTTCACTTATCTACCACAAACTTCTAGCTTTTTACTCTTAATTTGTAAAGTTTTACAATGCATAATACAGTATTTGCATATACGGTTTTGTTCCTGTACTATTCCGCCTCTAAGTTGATAGAAATTATAATCAAAGGATTTTCCATTCTTAGGTTTACGTCTATCCAAAAACAAATAATAAAATACAATTAGTAATATAGATTTAATGATAACATGATATAAATGTAAAAAAAACTAAACTATATACGGTTCGGTTTTTGAGGTCGGTTTTTGCATATAAAACCAAAACCCGAACTGATAAGTTTGGTTTTAGAAAATCAAAACTAATCCAATGGGTCTAGTTCGGTTTTCGGTTTTATCGGTTCGGTTTTTTTCGGTTTTCGATTTTCCGGTTTGATTTTTGCTCGCCCCTAATATTAGGTGTCAAAACACTCGAATGAAAACAACAATTCAAAATTTAGTTAGTTCCTTTTAATTTTAGTATGATTCTTCTTATGAATACAAATATTTGATAAAAACTTTTGTATCTTGAAAAGAAGTAGAGAAGTACAAGGTTTAATTCTCGATAGTAGTCATTTTTGGTGTTTATTAGTAGATTTTGTCATGAAAAAGAAAAAACCAAACCAAAAGGGAAAAAGAAGAAAAGTAATGGGGCTGCCGAGTCAACTCTTTCTCCTTTCACGCCTTTTTTGACTGAGTCACCAACTCGTTCTCAACCTCTCTCCTATTCTCTCTCACTTTCCCTCTGTCACACACACACACACAGAATTTCGTGTGTGAGATAAAAAAGAGCTGCATAGAAAACCAAAACTGATAAATCTTCAGCAACGACAACGAAATTCACACTCATAATTCAAATTTTTTATAATTTGAGAATTGTAAAATTGATGTTGAATTCTAGGGTTTTGAGACACTTCTAATTAATTAATTAATTAATTAAATAAATAAATAACATCTTACTGTAAATTAGGGTTTGTAAATCATGATGATATCAAGAGGATTATTCGGATGGTCCCCACCGCACATACAACCGTTAACGCCGGTATCGGAAGTATCAGAGCCACCGGAATCACCATCACCATATATGGATATAAGTAATGACGGAGTACCTGTTGATCAACAACAACAGCAAGATGCTGATGAGTTAGAAGAAACCGAAGAGATCGAACCGCCACCGGCTGCTGTTCCGTTTTCGAAACTATTCGTATGCGCTGATAAGTTTGATTGGGTACTTATGATCGTTGGATCGGTTGCTGCAGCTGCACATGGAACTGCACTTGTTATTTACTTGCATTATTTTGCTAAGATTGTTCAGTTACTTGCTCATGCTCATGATGATCCTGATCACCTCTTCCATCGGTTTAAAGAGGTAGTGTATATATATATATATAATTGTATATATCTATATACCTTCTAAGTATAAGAAATGTTTATATCTGTTGCTCTTGATTATGACTTGTGAATTGTAATTCAGTTTGTTTGAAATGTTAAAAATATCGAATAAAGTTAAATAATGTAAACGTCTGAGGATACCGTGATTTGTAAGTAGCGATTGAACTAAGTTGGGATTTCATGTTGGTGAAATATAGGTAAGAATTGCGAAATTGGAAATATAAGAGGTAAAATGATGTCGTTTTTTGGTGTTTGAAGTGGAAATGTAACGAAGAAATTGACTTGCCAGTGATGCCAATTGAGTAGTTAGGTTTTAGTTGTTTATTATAGGTATAAGAAATTGAGTTGCTAGTGATGCCAATTTAGTTTTGTTTTTTTTTTCTTAAGAAGCTATAATTTTATAGGGGTGTAACAATTGTGGAATGTAGCTAAGAATAGTGAAATGGTAATGAAAAAGTAATATGATATCGTTTTTTAGAGTTTATAGCAGAACCGTAGTTCAAAGATTGAGGAGCTAGTGATGCTAATTAAGTAGTTAGGCTTTACTTTTTTTTGGCTATAAGTACTGCTCTATAATGTTGTTGCTGTTGATGCATGAGTTTCGAACTGTAATGCAATCTGTTCTTACGTAAAGAAATAATTAAAAATATATTAAAGGATGTTAACTCCCATCCAAACCATGAGTAGTAACTAGTAACTGAACTTTGATCAAGTTTGATGACGGTGTAAGTATAGTTAAGGATGCGGGGTTGGTGAACTAGCATGGGATTGCTTATTGTTTATGGGAGAAATGTAGATAAGAAATTGGGTAGCTGGTGTTTTCGATTATGTTCTTTTTTCAGGACAAGTGAACAGTAATGTGGGTTTGATCTGGTGTAGTGCTCTCATATGGATGATCAAGGGATCACCAAGCTGCATATTTGCAAGTTGATGGAGGATTACATCAGTAACTATGTTATGATGTCATTACTCATTATATGTCTGAAGTTCATTAGGTATTACTTGAAAGGTTAGTCTAGTATTTACTGCCATGATATGGTTTCAAAGGTGACATTATCATTGAATATCTGAACTTTGTAAGGAATTACTTGAAAGCAGTGTGGAACAATTATGGAAATTAGATAGGATGATGTTTGCTGATATTGTTTTTGTGTATGCAATTAAGTAGTTGACAATGAACTTGAATTTCAAGATATAGGTGTATCAAAGTTTAGTAAAACGTGCTTAGTAATACGTTATGGATTGGACGTTGACTTATAGTTAACTCTGATAGTGGTAGAAGGGAATTTAAGCTGTCCATATGAGCTATGGAGTTACCATGTCATTATTGATGTCTAGTGTGAAAGCAGTGTTTGTAACAAGAGCCAACTTTCTACAGTGGGTTCCCTACATATTCTAGGACATTCTTTTAATAACCAACTAAGAAACAATAATGTGTCAGCATAGTACCATCAACTGTCATTTTTTCTTTTTAGCATTCTGGCTACTCTTCCTATACATAATATGTCGGGCTGTAATTCATTGTTTTTATGTTAGGACAGAAACATATGTAGATCAAATACAAAGAGCTTTAACTTTATTTTGTTAAGGTAAGTGTAGGTCTAACTGCAATTAAGAACACCGTGCAGTGCTTAAAGTAGGCATCTGTCAGTTTCTTCAACCACCGTTTACCTTACCCAAGGAAAAGGTTATTTGCCAATTTCCATGCAGAGAAATGATTTTCAATTTTTGAACAATAAGAGCATCACTCACTTGTTTATCTATCATGCTAAGCCCACAAGAATGATCTTTTATCCAGTGTCCCTTTACATCCATTCTTAATTTTATTGACAATGAAGATGCATGTTTTGTGTAAAGAGTTTAATTTCCAAGCTTTCTGGCTCATCAAAGCTTTATAAGCTACTACCACAATTTTTTTTCTAAAATTTCTATAAATCATGTGAAAAACTCATTGTTCTGTGAGCTTATGCAACTTAAGCTAAAGGTTGAAATTTTACCACCATACTCACACAAGTACACCAGTAAAGTAAATTTTATCATTCATTTATCGTAAATACCTTATGATATGGATTGGCTAGTTTGACTCTTAGATAGCATGTATATTACATCTTCAAGAGTAAATGTTCATTGTTTCAATTAGTGACGTTTTTTTTCACAATTTCTACAGCTTGCTCTCATCCTTATCTATATTGCTGGTGGTGTTTTTGCTGCTGGTTGGATAGGTAAATTGTCTGATTAAATAGTATTGTAGTCACTCTCATGTGAATATGCTCTTTATCATCCATCATTTTCTCTTTACTTTTGTATTCAGAGGTTTCATGTTGGATTCTTACTGGTGAAAGGCAGACTGCTGTGATCAGGTCAAGATATGTGCAAGTACTACTTAATCAAGATATGAGTTTCTTTGACACTTATGGGAACAATGGAGACATTGTGAGCCAAGTGCTGAGTGATGTATTGCTTATCCAGTCTGCCCTTAGTGAAAAAGTACGTCGGACCTAATAGATATCATTTTTTTTCCAGTATATGTTTGTGGTAAATTAGAATCTAGTCTTTTGAGATATCTGATTAGTTTGAGTGCCGCAGGTTGGAAATTATATTCATAACATGGCGACATTCTTCAGTGGCCTTGCAATTGGATTCATCAATTGTTGGCAAATTGCCCTCATTACTTTAGCCACTGGACCCTTTATTGTGGCTGCAGGAGGAATATCAAATATATTTCTCCACAGGCTTGCTGAGAATATCCAAGATGCATATGCTGAAGCAGCAAGCGTTGCTGAACAGGTCACTTTACTTCCATTGTTTTTTTTCCGCCTTTAAGTGAATGATGTCATAGTGGTAGTTGCAGCTAAATCTGTATGTAGACTTGATTAACGAGTATATGAAGGCTTCCAACATGTAGCATGATCTTGAAGCAACTTAATAAATTTACAATCTATAGTTTTCGTAGATATTAAAAGACTGCTAATGTTTTATTAGTTTTCATTTTGCAGGCACTTTCGTATGTTAGGACGTTATATGCTTTTACGAATGAAACATTAGCAAAATATTCTTATGCAGCATCACTGCAAGCTACATTGAGATATGGTATATTGATAAGTCTTGTACAAGGACTTGGACTTGGATTCACATATGGACTTGCAATATGCTCTTGTGCCTTGCAACTTTATGTTGGAAGGTTTTTGGTGACACATAGAAAAGCTCACGGTGGAGAAATTATAACTGCCCTTTTTGCTGTCATTTTAAGTGGCCTGTAAGCATTTTATTTTCCTTTTTCTTTCTTCTTTCGTACAATTGAAGAGTGTTGAGGTGGCAATATGTGCAGATGGTTAATGGGTCAAAACAGGCCTATTTGTTTGAATTGTTATCATGTTATGTATTTTTCTTTTATAACGGCAATATATTATAAAAAAGAGGACATCTAGCAAAGCACTAGATGTCAAAAAAGTGTTACAATTACAATATCTAGGAAGCACCAAAGCCTTTCATGTTATGTATGAGTACGACAATATCAATCCAATAATAATCTTTACTTTTTAGTTTTAGTTAAAACTGGGTATTTTATCCCCCTTTAGCTAAGCCTTTCATGTGACCTCGTTTGAGATAAAAACATATCCCAGCTCAATCCATTACAAGTTAATAATTTGAAATTGCCACCTTTACATACTACTTTCATACTGACATTTCTGTCAATGTCATTTGACAGTGGACTCAATCAAGCGGCAACTAATTTTTATTCATTTGAGCAAGGAAGAATTGCTGCATATCGACTTTTTGAGATGATTAGCCGTTCATCCTCCACGGTTGATAATGATGGAAACACTTTTTCTAATGTACAAGGGAACATCGAATTTCGAAATGTGTATTTTAGTTACTTGTCTCGTCCTGAAATTCCCATTTTAAGTGGATTTTACCTAACTGTGCCAGCAAAAAAAACCGTGGCACTTGTTGGACGAAATGGCTCTGGTAAAAGTAGTATTATACCGCTTATGGAACGGTTCTATGATCCTACTTTAGGTATTAAACTCATCCATCTTTGCATTATTTCTTATCTCCTGTCTACCCCTTGAAATTACTAATGATTAAAGGTCCATATTTCACTCATTTACTTAAGAGTTAGGGTTACGTTACATCTCTGACTGGTGAAATATGTAATCTAGAAAAATTAAGCTTAATTGGAATTGGGTCCAATATATCAAACTGTAGAAAATTGCCATAATATCTGATAAAATGGGACATTCGACTACTCTTTTTGACTTACATCAACGATTTGTCAATTGACCTGTTACCCAGAGCACCCATATTGCACCTCTGTCTTTTTGCATATAGTTGCTCATTGCAACCCTTTCTTGTATCTATCGTTATTCAGGTGAAGTTCTTTTAGACGGGGAGAATATCAAAAACCTGAAATTGGAGTGGCTAAGAAGCCAAATTGGGTTAGTCACACAAGAACCGGCTTTGCTAAGCTTGAGTATTAGGGAAAACATTGCGTATGGCAGAGGTGCAACATTGCTTCAAATTGAAGATGCTGCTAAAATCGCTAAAGCACATACATTTATTACTTCACTGGAGAAAGGATATGACACACAGGTAGAATTCTGAATTCCAAGTGCTATACCGCTGGCTTATTATTATTATTTTTTTATTATCAACTTCCTAACTTGAAGAAAAAAGAATATTTGTTTACTTTCAGGTAGGTAGGGCGGGTTTATCTTTGACAGAAGAACAGAAAATAAGGCTCTCTATTGCTAGGGCTGTGCTTTCAAACCCATCTATTCTTCTTCTTGATGAGGTCACTGGTGGGCTAGATTTTGAAGCTGAAAGATCCGTTCAGGAGGCTTTGGATCTCTTGATGTTAGGCCGGTCAACGATCATAATTGCTCGCCGACTTTCTCTGATAAGGAATGCTGATTTTATTGCTGTGATGGAGGATGGTCAGTTAATGGAGATCGGGACACATGATGAGCTGATAGCCTCAGATGGACTATATGCAGAACTTCTAAGATGTGAGGAAGCAGCTAAACTCCCGAGAAGGTATGCAAATTGGGTTGGGTTTGGTAATGGACTAATGGGTCTTGAATCTTTTGGGTTGTCCTGAAATACTTAGTGTCCATTTGTTAGCACTTCTTTATAAATGTTTAGCTTGTTGAATAAGATTTCCAATAGTATATCTTTCAATACTCTATTTTCCAACTAAAGCTACTTAAATTTTTTATTCATGAACATAAACACAGTAATGAACTTGTTTCAAATTGCTTTATCTAAAACATATTTACCTATTTGATCTGTATTTGTTAGCTATAAATTTTAACCACCCATTTGACCGCTAGAGATAAAATATAATCCAAGTTCGACCAATTCAATTACAGATATTCTCTTTTGGGTAAAGTGTTATTAACATTTACACATATTCTTATGCTATTGTTAATATCTTGGTGGTGTATTTCTTGTCAAATTATTTATCAATGCTTTAAACATGAATTTATCGTTATAGGATGCCATTGAGAACCTACAATGAGACTGCGGCTTTCCAAGCTGAAAAAGATTATTTAGAAAGTCGTGATTTCCAAGAACCTTCATCTCCAAAATTTGCCAAGTCACCATCACTTCAACGAGCTTCAAACTTACATTCAACGAGGCCTCAAGATTCTGCTTACGGGTTACATGAACCACCAAAACATCCAACCCCTACTGAAAAAGAGAATGGGTTGTCGTTAGATGAAACAAACAAAGAACCATCGATGAATAGACAAGACAGTTTTGAGAAAAGATTGCCCGAGTTACCAAAGCTTGATATCCATTCTATTCGTCGACAAACATCTAACGGATCTAATCCCGAGTCACCTATTTCACCCCTTTTGACATCTGATCCCCAAAGTGAAAGGTCGCATTCACAAACTTTTAGTCGGCCTAATTCTCAGCTTACTGAAAAGCCAATTAAGGTTCAACATGTGGAGGAAAAACAGCATAAAAAAGAACCATCAATCTGGAGACTCATAGAGTTGAGTTTGGCTGAATGGCTGTATGCTGTTTTGGGAAGCACGGGTGCTGCAATATTTGGTTCTTTTAACCCTCTTCTTGCTTATGTGATTGCACTAATAATGACAGCTTATTATAGAAACGAAGTTGACAGACACAATATACGTGATGAAGTGAACAAGTGGTGCTTGATTATTGCATGCATGGGATTTGTCACCATAATAGCAAATTTTTTACAACACTTTTACTTTGGGATAATGGGGGAAAAGATGACTGAACGAGTTAGGAGAATGATGTTTTCTGGTTAGTAATTCCGTTCTTCCCTAGAGTTGGCAAAATGGTTGATTGTTTTCTCCAAGAGGTTTTACTTTTTGTAGACATTTAGTGTGTCAAATATATGACTTACTAAGAGGTTTATTATTTCCATAGCAGTCTAAAATCTTGAGTAAAGTCGTCTTTCCAAAAATATAACTACATATATTGAGTAAACTTATATAGGACGTTTATACATTAATAGTACACTTTGGCTAACTTTCAACCTGTTTCTTGTTAAAGTTGTTTTGTTTCATCTCTTTAAGTCATCACAGATAAAACATAGGCTAAAATGCATCTTGGTAATTGAGTTGAATTGTCACCTCTATTCTTCTCTACATGGATCAGCGTGTGTGATGTTTGCCAACTTACTTTTCTTACAGCAATGCTTCGCAATGAAGTTGGATGGTTTGATGACGAAGAGAACAGTGCTGATACATTGTCAATGCGATTAGCAAATGATGCAACATTTGTGAGAGCGGCTTTTAGCAACCGCCTTTCTATTCTCATTCAAGATAGTGCAGCAGTTGTTGTGGCAATATTGATAGGAATGCTTCTACATTGGCGGTTGGCTCTTGTAGCTTTGGCCACATTGCCTGTACTCACTCTTTCTGCCATTGCTCAGGTTATCATCTTATGTGTTTTTGTTAAGTTAACCATTATTTCTTATAACAGGCCTTTAGCCCCGTGATTAATAAGGTGTCCCACCAACCAAGAGACTGTGGGTTCCTGTCTCACAACTTAACTTTATCTTTAAAATTAATCTTGAGTATTTGTTACTCTAAAATTAATCTTGAATTTCGCTTCCTAAATTTAAATTTGCAGAAATTATGGCTAGCTGGATTTTCAAAGGGGATACAGGAGATGCACAGGAAAGCATCATTGGTTCTTGAGGATGCGGTTAGGAATATATACACTGTTGTGGCATTTTGTGCCGGTAACAAAGTTATGGAGCTTTACCGATTGCAGTTAAGCAAGATATTCTATCAGAGCTTCTTTCATGGCATGGCTATAGGTTTTGCTTTTGGCCTTTCACAGTTTCTACTTTTTGCCTGCAATGCTCTTCTTTTATGGTACACCGCCCTCTGCGTCAAGAATAAATATGTGGATCTCCCAACCGCTCTTAAAGAGTACATGGTTTTCTCTTTTGCCACTTTCGCCCTTGTAGAGCCTTTTGGTTTGGCTCCCTATATTCTCAAAAGAAGGAAATCTTTAATATCTGTATTTGAAATAATAGATAGAGTACCCAAGATTGAGCCGGATGATACCTCTGCTTTGAAACCGCCTAATGTATATGGAAGCATTGAGTTGAAAAATGTTGATTTTGCTTACCCAACTCGGCCCGAGATTCTGGTACTCAGCAATTTCAGCCTCAAAGTCAATGGTGGCCAAACAGTAGCAGTTGTTGGGGTTTCGGGATCCGGAAAGAGCACAATTATCTCATTGATTGAACGATTTTTTGATCCCGTTGCTGGTCAGGTGATGCTAGATGGGCGTGATTTAAAGCAATTTAACTTAAGATGGTTGAGAAATCACCTTGGTCTTGTTCAACAAGAACCCATTATCTTTTCAACAACGATCCGGGAAAATATTATATATGCTAGACATAATGTAAGTGAGGCCGAGGTTAAAGAAGCTGCAAGAATAGCAAATGCTCACCATTTTATTAGCAACCTACCTCATGGGTATGATACCCATGTGGGAATGAGGGGTGTGGATTTAACGCCAGGCCAGAAGCAGAGGATTGCTATCGCACGGGTTGTGTTGAAAAACGCACCCATTTTATTATTGGATGAAGCGAGCTCATCCATCGAGTCTGAGTCAAGTCGCGTGGTCCAAGAGGCTCTAGACACTTTAATAATGGGAAACAAAACGACCATTCTGATAGCTCATAGAGCCGCAATGATGAGACATGTTGACAACATAGTTGTACTTAATGGGGGCCGTATCGTGGAAGATGGGTCCCATGATTCTTTAATGGGGAAGAATGGCTTATATGTGCGGTTAATGCAACCTCACTTTGTAAAGGGTATCCGTCAGCATAGACTAATGTAGTTCTGTGAATTTGGTGTGGTATTGGAAATTGACTCATAATGTCAGTCATCTGCAGTTCTGAAAGAGCCTTACTGGATGGGGGCATGTGGTGGTGGTGGATGTAGCCTTTACTCTTCAGGCTGTGCAGGCAGTTTAGGCAGGCTTTAGGGTTGTAAATTCGGGTTCTAAAGTCGGATTGCATATTCTTTTGGAGGCACAACAATTACAGGTTAGAATTTCACTGAGTCTCCATTATATATTGATTTGTTGAGTATAAAGTTTAGTGTGTTCTCTCTGATATTTTTTCCATTCTGGTTGTGTGTTCTGGCTATTATCTGCTTTTGTACATTTGTATATTTTTTGGAATTTTGTGGAAGTTTATGAGGCTTAAAAGGGACCGAGTAACAATGTTCATGCAATCCTTCTGTATATAAAGAGGTTTAGATCGATTCAAGACTCTTTTTCTCATCATTTACTTTTTACTTTTATAGAGCTATTTATATTGCATGCGAGTGAAAAAGCATGTAGCTTTAAGAATACTCAATGCTTTGTACATTGTAGTAATGACAACCAAATATACAATCCCATTAAATGTCAAGCACCTTGAATGAGTCTGCTACCACTTTAAGCTGATTTCTGAATCTTCTCCATCTTCGTTCATTTGCACCAACTATTAGAGTATAGTATCTCCCTGATGCAAAAGTAAAAATTTGTATGAGCTAACTTCAGTGTTTTTTTTTCTTTTTTGGTTCTTGTAGTAGCTCTATAAATAGTATCTTACCATTTGCAACTGCTATGGTTGCGAAAGCTGCTCGTGAGAAGTTTGGAGATGTAAGCGTGTACTCAAACGTGTAGTAATTTTTGCCATCCGTAGTCCTCTGCAGTTTTAATATGGCCATTTAAAATGTTATCTTTGGCGAGGTTTTAGGGCCATCAATAAGATTCATGAAATATAGATGTTGCAATATGGGTGGGGCACTGGGGCTGATAACATGTGAAAGGCTAACAGGTCATTTTCTAATACGGATCAAGACAAGATAGTTAGCAATGTTTGTTCATTTCTAATATTTACATAAATGTGAAAAGGCTAACGGGTCATTTTCTAATACGGATCAAGACAAGATAGTTAGCAATGTTTGTTCATTTCTAATAGTTACATAAATAATGCATTAAATAGTACCCCATGTTGCATAATCAAAGTATTACCATAATCCAAGTTTTTAGATCATGTTGATGTAGGTCTTGATAATAGACTTCTGATGAATTTGAATCTATCTGACCCGTTCCCCTCTCTACTACTGCTTTAATCCAGTTTAATTCAGCCCATTGTATGACTCATTGGAGATATGAAAGAGAACCGAAATTTATATGTAATTTGGTTAAAACAGTGACGTTTAGGAAAACCGGTGTAGATTGGTGGGGAGGACACGCTAAGCTGGGTGCCTTTGACACCAATCATAAATAATCAACTTTTTATTGCGCTTTAGAGAGATTACTTGATTATTGTGTCTTCAAAACGCAAATATTCAGTCAAAATGTTTGGATGAAAAACTGATGTTTTGGGTTTTCATTATGCAATTTAAAAATGCTATACCAAACACCCTTTAATAAATTCGAATACTTGAGGTTTTGAATTCAAACCTCCTGCATATCGAAAACATCTGGAACTTGATTCGGTGTTGAATACACATGTTTCACCAAGTGGGCTACAACCTACAAAATGTAAAATGGATGCTTTTATTTCTTGTATAAGATGTAGGAAGGAATGATCAATTTATTACTCTAATTGAATTATGCATAATTACCTTCTCTATTGGACCCATGTCATGGATATCTTTTTTATCAGTAGGTATAAAGCTAAGTCTCACATTTTGTAGCTGCAAATATCGATCCTTGAATGCAGAATCATGTCCTCTGAAATCAAATTCCTTTAAAGAATAAAAGAGTCATATATGTGAGCAAAATATTGAATGTTGAGAAACATCAAATCTGTAAGTTTCTGCTGTAACTTACCCTCCAGTCTGACGGATAGTAATATGAATAACCATCTTGTAAGTCTACAAATTCATCATAGTTCGGTGGTTTCTCTGTTAATATCAATGTCACACGAGCCTTAGAATGTTAACTAGACCCAAAAAACTATATCATGTGTTAGTATTTTATGTAATTGGACATTGTACTTTATGCGGGTTAAGAGGTTTGGAGTAATGCCCATATAAAAGCATTTTGTGCCCGAGACCAAAAAGTAAGTGTGTGTGTGTGTGTGTGTGGGGGGGGGGGGGGGGGGGGGGGGCAACGCCGTGCTCCTTGCTATGGTCTTGCTGACTAATAAGACTATTGGCGTATAGGCGGTATGTGAATATAATTATCCCTGATTAGTTGTGCCTATCCAACCGTCATTAACTATTTCTAACTTTTGGGATAGTTAAAACTGATTTATGTTTCAGTTTCTACACAACTTCAAGACAAGAACACACAATACTGAGATATTCTTATGCAACAGGCTTCTTGATTTGCAGTCAAAACAATAACAACACGTATCATCCCAATAGAAATTTCGTGTAACACAAGCTTTATAAGAATGAATTGTTGTATCTGGAAAGTGATCACACGATTCATATTGATATTCGGCCTTGAAAGATATTTCTTTGAATTACAGTTTTTCCAACATCATATCTACATATCGACACGGTCATGAATAAGCCTCTGGCTTAAAACTAACATATACATGAGATAGGGCGGGATAGGAAGATATACCTTGAGCCAACAAGATTTTTGTAGGCAACAAGCTTACAGCACCAATGCCTATCAGAAGTGATCTCCTTTTGCAATTTCCCAATCCTGTTTCACACAATATAGTCGTGTTTAAATTACTAAAACCCCGAGTGGATGCAACGATGTTTTTCCAACAACATCATCCCTAAACTTGTAACAGAAGGGAATTACAAAGGACTTAAAGTAGCTTACTTTCTTCATCAACATATGAATCTTTTGTAGATGCAATGATGCTTGGCCAAGAACATGTAGAACAAGCAGGCTTATATTGTAAATTTAACTGCAAAAAATCTCATATGTAACCAAGTGACCAATATTCGTTTTGAAACAAGATAGCCATATCTCGTTTAGAGAACTTACAACACAAAAATAGTGAATATTTGAATGGTGTTAGAAAAGGTAGAATGTGACTAACCTTTTTGGATAAGATTGCAGATGAGAATGAAAGTGATGAAACTGCCATTTTTTGTGATGGGTGCTATATTTCCATGGAAACTGCTTATAATTTATTTTGTATTGTTGATGAAGCGATATGGCATATGTGGATAGTGAGAGCAGTTTGTGTTTGGTTGGATTGGACTTGTCTTCTTTTGGTGCTATTTTGACTCTCGGCTAGTCGGCTATACTTTTTTTTTTCTCTGTCTGATCACTACTAGAGTACTTCTCGACTACTAGTTAATGTTTCATAATCTTTTGCTTTTCGATCTACTTATTTTTATATATTTGAAAAAATAAAAGTAATAATAGACAGTAATTTTGGAGTAAGAATAGAATAATATATCATTTTAAAATATCATTAGACACTTTTTCTAAAGGTTATAAGTTTATAAAATTTCAACTTTCTACATGATGATGTCTATATGTTAAAGTTGATAACTTATAAGTTAGAAGAAAACTTGGTTTATTGACTACTTAAAAATTCACATAAACCAACAAATGATTATTAATGATGAAAATAAGCTAACTCGAACACCTTTTTGTATACGAAGTATGGGTTTATAAAAGTCGCAATTAGCTCATTTCAACTGTTTCGGTTAGCTCATTTTCTTTTCTCTCTGAATGATGCGTATTGTTAAATAACTTGAGAATCGACAGTCTCAGCTTGTAAACTTAAGCTTTAAAACATATATTTAATCATATTTCCATAAACTATTTACATTAACCTTATTTGGATTATCTTATAATTTAATTTTTTTTGCTTTTTTTTTCTTTTTGAACTTTATAAGTTAATTTTTTGTCTTTTACTATCCTTTACTTACAATTATGAATTATGTTAATGAATATAATTGAATGGAGGGATTCGGATTTCGGTGCTCTTTATAACATGACAGTGAGTTAAATAACACAATAGTGTAAGTTCATAATTATTCAAGGATCTCACTTGCAAACTACAATAAATGTTGTATACTATTTTAAAACCACAAGTGGTATATCAAATGTGTTACACAAAAATATAAATGGAGTAAGCACGTGCTCCCACGCAATCTCGGATCAAGCTCACAACCTGAATCTGATATATGAAACAAGCATTAAAACGCAACCCCTTTGAGTGAAACACAAACTTTTTACATCTGTCTTCGATATAAGCTTTCTGAAACCATGTTTTTCTAAAAATAAGTAGATGAAGCAAGTCAAGAGTCGCTAGGCTCGAAACATGACAGACGTATAAGTTCTTTATAGTTAGAACTCAACACTGAACTTTCTTGATACACATAGTAAAATAATTTTACACGAGCTCTCTTTGAATAACATAACTTAAGCTAAAACGAGTAAACAAATGAGCTTTTTCCTTTTCAAGTTATCTAAAACATATTTTGAATCTTTTTCTTAAGACTTGTTATGTGTTGGATATTTTAGTGTAATTGGGTTAACTTGTTTGATCAGTATTGTCATAATAATACATCATATAGGATTGGTGGTGCGGAGTGCACACCTATTTGAATTTATTATGACTTTAAGGGCGAAGCCCTTAAGGTACGGGGGTCCGGGGGCAGTGCCCCTGGGAGCGGGGTCCAAGGGGCAGAGCCCCTGGCTGGGGTCCATTAAATTGCTATAGTAAAAATCCCTCCGAAAATTAAATTTTTGAAACTTGAGGGACTAAAAATGGCAATTTCGAAACCTTGCAATAACTGCCTTTTTTTGTTGATAAAACAAAATCCCGTAACACATTTTGATCATTCTTTTTCTTCTTCTTTTCTGGTTCTTTCTCTCAAATACATACACACAGAAAATTCTTAATCTTTGATTGTATCCGGTTGAATAGTTTGGGTGAACCGTCAAATTGATTCAATCTGAAAGCGATCACGTGCCTTCAAAAATTGTTTATATCCGGTTATCTGTTTGTTATCTCGAATTTCCCCAACATTATGAAGACAATGACGACTAGATCACTTTGATGAGAGTTAACGAAAATAGTTGTATATATTTAAACGATTGTAGAAGTAACCACGTCAAATCTTTCGTGTTTCTCTTTTTAACTTTTATTTCTTGTAGTATAACAAAAACCATATCAAATAAATTCATTTGTTTTATTGAATCTCTCAACTTTTTTAGCCATTGGACTAATTATATTTTGGTAGCACTATATAAACAAAATAATTTGTTCTTTCTATAAGGAAAAAAATAATTTATTCAAAATAAACTGCTTGACATGTATTAGTTCCAATTTTCAAGTTTTTGGTACAAAGAAAAAGAAAAAAAGAAAAAAAAAACTCTAATCCGTTTTTCAAAATTTGAACGAACTCACATCAATGTTAAAAGGTTAAGGAACACAAATCCAAATATGGCAGCATTTGATAAACTTAAGATAATCAAATAAAATATCTCAAATGATTAGCAATTTTTTAAATGAAACAATACAAAACCCAACAAAATTTTTCTCACACTTTTTTGTCGGTTAATTAAAGTATCATTCCTAATTGTGAAGTTTAAGCTAGATTTTCACCTATAGATCTGCAAGCAAACAAAAAACTGTCATCTTACTTCCAAAACTCCATTTTTTTAATAATCTACTATCCATTAGTTAACTATTTTGCAATTATTATTTAATTATAAAGATAATATATTTTTAAAAGTTAGTAATTAGATAAGATGGGTGGGTTTGAGGTTATTTGACTAATACAAATACTGTTTGAACAAACTGTCATCAATCAAAAGTAACATTGGTGATAAGTCATTTTATATTTTCATAAAAGATATGAGATTTGAAGTTTTGAACATCAGAGACATGTGGTTGGAGTAGGCTGATAAAAGGTTCAGAAAGAACTACGAAGATATGTTGATTTTCGTCTCTTTGAATAACCTTTAAAAAAACAAAACTTACTTTTTTTTAAATGCTGAATTTCGTTTTAAATTTCGTGTCCTGATTTGATAACGGAAAGTTAAACATATGTTGTTTAAACAGAGTCTATGATAGAGAGTTTTTCAAAATAAAAATATCTATTTAAAATACACAACGAGGAAACCCTTATTTATTGGAGTAACTCTGTTTACAATGTTTATCTCAAAACTTAAACACAAACAAAGAAGAAAAATAAAAACGTAAAAAAAACTAAAAACATCTCTTTTACGAAAATAACCTTTTTGTATATAACAGCTAATGAAAGAGTAAGCCAGTTGAGCATTCCCAGCTGCCACCCATAAACCCCCTTCCCTCTTTAATCCTCTCCTCTTAAATCACTTCTATCCTCATGTGTGTGGGTTTACTCCCTTACCCCACCCCTGCAATTTGTAACCAGCTATCTGTTCTCTGCCACCTAAAACTTCCCTTTCATGTCTTTCTTTTCTTCACTTCCTCTGTTAATTAAGGTAATGTCCAAATCATAGCTCAACAATTCCCCCCTTTTTTTACATAAAGTTTCAATCTTTACTTGTTAAGAACATCACAAGCAATGTTTCATTCAAAAAGATTCAAACTTTATGCCTTTTTATGCTTTATTTATCTCCATTTTGTGATCTGCACTTCAAATAGTCATACCCATGTTGATAGTTTCTTAATTTCTTGTGGGCAAACTGACCCAGTTCAGTTAGAAGATGGCAGGGTTTTTGAATCTGATTTCAAGAATGCCCATGTCAATATTTCACCATTTTCTAACATAAATGTTTCCAATTCTCAAAAGGGTGTCTCCAAGATCTTATTTTCAGCTCGAGTTTTTCGTACTAGTTCCATATATACTTTTAGTACGAAGAAAATTGGTAGATATTGGTTAAGATTACATTTTTATCCTGTTAAGAACCCTAAGTTTGACCTGAATTCTGCGGTTTTTTCTGTGGAAGCAAATGGGATTACTTTGATTCATGAGTTTGCTTTCTTTAGAGGAAATAAAAGTTACCATCTTTTTAAAGAATATGTTATTGAAGTTAGTGGCTCGAGTTCGGGGAAATTGGTTCTGGGATTATTGCCTTGGGATAACTCGATTGCATTTGTTAATGGTATCGAAATTCTTTGGATTCCTGATAAGGTTTTTGGGTCGAAAGTGATTCCCATTCCTTTAGGGGTTGCTTATGAGCTTCCTGTTCATGTTGGGTTTGAGACGGTTTATAGGGTTGATATGGGTGGGTCAGGTTTGTCATTCAAGAATGATTCTTTATGGAGGAAATGGGAATCTGATGAACCGTTTTTGGTTCATTTGGCTACTGCTAGGAATGTTTCTGTAAACCCTGATTTGATTAGGTACCATGATGGGGTTTCGAGTGACATTGCTCCAAATTGGGTTTATGCCACTGCCGAAGAAATGGCTGATGCAAAGGTTAATGACCAGAGCTTTAATATCTCGTGGCAGTTTGAAGTCGAACAAGGTTTTGGTTACTTTATCAGATTTCATTTTTGTGATATCGTTGGGTCGAGATTACATGATTTGATGTTTAATGTTTATATTAACAATCAATCTGCTATTGAATCTCTTGATGTGTCACGTAGGGCAAAAGGGTTAGCTAGTGCATTTTTTGTCGATTTTTTTACCAATATGTCAATGGGTTCGGATAAAATTTTGGTTCAAATTGGCCCGAATCATTTAACAGGTTATTTACCCACAGCACTATTAAATGGTTTAGAGATCATGAAAATGAGCAATCCTAGTGATAGTCTTGATGGGAAATTGGCTGTGAATCTTGATTCAAATGACATCAAGAAAAGTAAGAAAATGAGAATGATGATTGTGCTTTTTTCGTGTCTGGGTGGTGGTTTAGTGATTGTTCTGATTTTAATAATATCATTCATGTTTATCTTGTGTTTACGACGCAAAAAGAAACCAAAAAAGGAAGATTCAGTTGGGTGGTCGGCTCTCCCGACTTATGTTGGCAATTCAGGAACAAAGTTTTCATCAAACACCTTTGGTTCCGCCACGGGCACAAATAGTTTAGGTCAAATGATATCATTTTCTGAGGTTCGTGAAGCAACCCGTAACTTCGACAAGAGCTTGGTATTAGGGGCGGGTGGGTTTGGAAAAGTGTACAAGGGGGTTCTTGAAAATGGGCTCGTGGTGGCTGTCAAGAGAGGAAACCCACAATCTCAACAAGGTTTAGTGGAGTTCAAGACAGAAATCGAGATGCTATCCAAACTTCGCCATCGGCACTTAGTGTCCCTAATCGGCTACTGTGAAGAACTAAACGAAATGATCCTTGTTTATGAGTACATGGCTGGTGGGCCCCTAAGACGACACTTGTATGGTTCGAACCTCCCTCCCTTGACTTGGAAACAACGGGTTGAAATATTGGTTGGCGCTGCAAAAGGGTTGCATTATCTTCACACAGGTGTAGCCGAAACCATCATACACCGAGATGTAAAGACGACCAACATCTTGTTAGATGAGAATCTTGATGCTAAAGTTGCCGACTTTGGATTGTCAAAATTCGGTCCTAGTATTAATCAAACGCATGTCAGTACTGCAGTGAAGGGTAGTTTCGGGTATCTTGATCCTGAATACTTCCGTAGACAGCAACTTACCGAAAAATCAGATGTTTACTCATTCGGGGTAGTGATGTTAGAGGTTTTGTGTGCAAGGCCAGCTATAAATCCTACTTTACCGAGAGAACAAGTGAATATAGCAGAATGGGCTGTGAATTGGCAAAAGAAAGGTGAACTAGAGAAGATTATGGATCAAAATTTAATTGGTAGAGTAAATCTTGAATCTTTAAGAAAGTTTGGTGAAACTGCTCAGAAATGTTTAAATGAAAATGGGAATGAAAGGCCATCAATGGGTGATGTTTTATGGAATCTGGAGTATGCTCTTCAGTTGCAGGAAGCTTCTTATGGATATGCTGATGATGCAGATAGTATGAGGGGTATCTCGGACATTCCTGATCGCATTCCAGATGTAGAGAGTGTCGATATTGAGACCATCAGTGATCTGGACTCAAATGGGACCGCTGCAGATCGATAGTGTAAGTATAGGTAGGACTATAGGCTTTGTTGATTTTTTGTATGCTTGTTTTTGTTTATAACAGTTTTGTTTCTTCCATTGTTATTTATATAGTAAAAAACTTTAAAATTGATTAATTTTTATACTTGTGATGGAATATAGATAAGTTCCATTCGTATGATAAGAAATGTTTATATATGGATTTCATCTGTTAGTCACCAAAGGTACATTGTTACAAACGCTTTCGACATAGGCACTTGTTTAATGATCATATAATTTCGAAACATATAGGAAGTTACTTTTAGGGGGATGACAGGCTGAACATATGTTGAACAGTACATATAAATTTGATAATATGAGTATCAATAACTGATTTATGTATCAGTTCAGTTCAGTTCACTTTCATTTTGCAATGTAATCTGGACAAAACTTTGGGCTGCTGATACAAATCCTAGTTTCCAACACAAAGTAACAGAGGAAAAGATAGATATTGGATTTATCTAACCATATATATGTTATAATTGGTATTGAATGGAACCGAATAAGCATGTATTCATAGATGATTCCAGTTCGATTTTACCAGTGGTTCCTTTCCATAATGGTATTTATGTTTGACTTATAAACCCGAATATTGTGGTCCAGTCTCGCTTGAGATGAGAAAACTGTTGATGTAATGTGTGATTAAGATTAGTTGTCTAACTTTGATTAGGCACATTAACCATTTTCCATATTGGATACTTAGAGGGTGTTTGGGATTGCGTTATAAAGTGATTATCTGACTATTACGTTTGTAAAAAGCAAATAATCTAAAAAAATGTTTGTATGAAAAGGTGATTATTGGTTATGAAAACGCAGTTTTAGATAAACATGTACCTACATGCTTTTTCAAACGTATAATCTATTTTGAAAACGCACATTTTGTTTTGTAATCGTAATACCAAATACCCTCTTAAACTCTTAGCTCTCTCGAGATGCCAAAATAGCTTGCTCACCAGAAGCTCTATGAAATAGCTTTTCATTCTAAAGTTATCATTTTTTTCAAAATGTAAGCTCCAAGTAGTTGCATTTACACAAAGCTTTGATCATAATAAAAAAAAAATTATTGTTTAAAACTAAAAAGCTAAATACCCAAAAACTTCCAAAAAGCTCACTCCAAAGATACACTAAAATGATATGTTAACAATTGGATGGGTTTATATGTTGATCGCCCCTAAATATTGAGAAGTAAAGTTAAACGTATAAGGTTTGTTCTATTTAGGGAAGATGAGTTGTTGAGTAAGTTGTACACAACTTGATCAAGGTATTTTCGAGACCGTTTCTCAACTTTTTATCGGTCATTCCTATTATGTTCATCTAATGAGATTCCTACGAGAAACCAATCAAGATGTTTGACTACTTTGGCACCTTAGCACCTTAGTGGTGGTTCAAGTCACTAGTAAAGGCCTACAAGAGAAAGTTAGAGAATCATGGGGTATTTTTGTTTGCCAAAACCAAGGGGTCTTTCTGTGGAGACAATTGTCGTTTTTTATGGTTTTTTTTAGAGGCAACGATCAACCATTCATTCTTGAGATTCGAGGAGAGGAGTGAAAACCCGACTTAAGGCATCATTCGCACGGCAGCTTTTTCAATCATTTGTCTCACATTTATTATTTATTATTTTCTTTTTAATTTGGTCACAAAAAGGGTTGTGGGAGGAGCAGTACTTTCCTTTTCAAAAACTAAGTCATGAATATTATGATAAATGTCCTACTCTCTCTGTCCCATTAAACTTGTCCACTTTTTGATTTTCAAAGTCAAATTTTACGAACTTTGACCATAAATATTTTTATTTGTGTTATATAATAGTTGATGAAAGTTATACCAATGAAACACACATATAAAACACAATCAATTCATATAACTTTCATCAAATGTTATATAATACAAACAAAAATATTTATGGTCAAAGTTCATAAAGTTTGACTTTGAAAATATAAAAGTGGACAAGTTTAGTGGAACAGGGGGAGTATTATTTTTTATACTCTTTGACTACAACCTTAGGAATCTTCATTTTTCATAAAACAGGATCCCTATAGTTAAAATTTTAAAAAGTTGCCAAGTGGCTGTTACTCTTTCCTTAAAAAATATCCGTAAAATCCTAAAAGATATACGGATTTTGATTAAAAAAAAAAAAAGAAGAAAAAAAAAGAAAAGAAAGAAACTTAAAAAGAAAGAGGATACGTTTTGGAACTATTATCGGAAAATGATTTCCCATCCATAATCTAATTGAAAACACTATGAAATTAAACGACTTCCCAAAATCTAATCGACTACTACAACAATTGTTTAAACTATAATTCTCTTGATTCTCATATTGAAATTCAAAATTCGTTTTATTTTTCTTTTTCTTTGATTGTTTCATAAAAGTATTTATTCGAATAAGGTACGAGAGATTTTTAAGTTTTTTTTCTCATTATTTACTTTTGTAGGTGGTTTTTTTATTTTTGATTTTTGGCTGTAGTTTTTATCCTAATAATGAATTTCAATGTAATTTAATTTAGTTTTAGTTTATGGTAATTTTTGTTTTTATAATTATTTTATATTCTATAGCTCATATCTGTTTTTTAGATTTATAATTGTTTTTTAGATTTATAATCAACCTCTGCTTGTGTGTATATGGATATCTCTGATTTTTTAGATGAACGAAAGAAAAGATGTATCGAAATTATTATCTTAATCTTAATCTTAATTTTAATATATACTATAAGACAGTTGAACTAATGACTTATTAACCAATCAAATCGCTCAATTTTATTAAATTGATTTTCGATTATGTCATCATTTAGATTAAATATAAATTAAAAATCTTAATAATCAATATCCAAATGTATTATTATATTACTATTTATTTTAATTTGTAGAAAAAGTCTCATTAACTTACACTTTTTTGTTTTCCATCAATAATTGACACTTTTTAGCCCTGAATACTTAATTTATTTTTATTTTTAACCATCAACTTTAAAAAAAAATTTATATATATAATTATACGTAACCATCAAATTGAGAGTTTTTTTTATATATTTTTTAGAACGACAATATTTATATATTTAATTATTTAATGTTACAATTGTCACTCAAATAGAGTTCTAATTGTTATCAAATAATATGAAAACAATCCTAATTGACATCTAGTTATCATAGGACAGGTGATTGAAAATACACCTATTCGTGTTACGGTCTATATCATGATCAAATACATATACTTGAATGTCAAGTACAAGATCACAAACATATTTATATTCTAATTCTTAATCATCTTTCATAATAATATCACATTATGAGTACAACTGGTTTCAAATAATTCTATAATAGGAAAATTATTGTAGCATGTGTCTTGTGAAATGACTACGGCAAACAATTTCATCAATATGTCTTAGCTAATAATGGCAGTGATGAACCTACGATTATTGTATTACAACTTGCGAAGTATAACATCTAGAACCGTATATCTTCAAAATTATAAGCTTTTATGAATTAAATGTATGATCTAATATTGATAATATCGTAACTCCGTGTCCAGTGTTGGACACGGGTCTAAAATCTAGTTAGGATAATATTTAGCAAAATCTTTATTAAAAACCAATTTATACTACCTTATAAAGAGAATCCACTTTTTTATTTTAGGTAATTCTATCTTTGAGTTACCAGAATTACTATTGACTTTTTATGTTTATTCCTTAATAAATTAATTTATATTTTAAACCTTTATTTTAATAAATAACACTTTAAGCCCTTATCTACTAAAAATTTTCACAATCACAATTACATCAATCTACACCACTTGACACCGCCACCACCGCCAATAGTACCATCACCGACACTACTAAACCGTCTTCCCCACCACCGCTGCCGTATTGTACAGGTACCATGTTCGTGATCGTTGTCGTTGGACCGATCAATGATGATATCATCAAATCATGTTGATATCATCAAATCTCATCCTCTCAACACCCCAATTTCATCATCAAATCACAAATTCATAGAGATGACAATCCAAATTGAAGATTCAATGATGATATCAATGATGAAAATTATAGGCTAATTCTCTTTTGATCATTCTCATGTGAACAATTATGTAAGACTTTTATGTTCAACCTTTCTCATATTCATGTTGGATTAGATGTTTAATTCTTAATTGTGTTTTGCATCTAATGTTGTTTGGATTTGAATGAATGATTACATGTCTATGACTTTGAATGAATTTCATCCATCCTTTGATTTCAAATTATTGTTTATCATGGATTATTGAAAGAATCTCTTATAAACTTGTAATTCTATGTTAATGAATTGAAAATCTAGTTGTGTCAATTCCTCGGTTTTTCATTATCGTGAATCATCACAACCGATTACTTTAGTTCTTAAGTTCATTCAATCCAAACATTATAACGAATCATGTCTATGTGGTTTCCAACGAATATAAGTTAGGTTACATATTTGAAAGCATAATTGGGAGCATGAAAATGGTCTACTTTGTTAATTGAAGTATTTTGTTAAGTTTATGCTCAATTTTAGTTTTAATCAAACAAATCAATCAATCAATCGATTTTAAGTTTATGTCTAGTTTAATTAATTTTATAAAATTGTTTAACACTTTCCCTTGATTCCCTGTGGATACGATACTCGACTTACCCTAGCTAATTAGTGGTAATTAGTTTTATTTTTGATCGGTCCAACGACAACGATCAAATTTTGGCGCCATTGCCGGGGAATCAGTGTGCAAAGTGTTAAAGTTGCTTTCAATTTGTTAAAATTTTCAGAAAATACAAAAAGAATTAATTTAGTGTTGTTAGTAGTTTGTTTATTTTCTTTGCATTTTTGTATTTCCGAATTACGCTAGGTGTGTTATTTGTGTAGGTTACAGGTTGTTTATGCATACGAGGTATTCAAAGAAGAAATCACCTTTGTTGTTTGATCCGGAAATTGAGAAAACAGCTAGGAGAAACCGAGTACTTCACCGTGCAAACATGAGTAATCCCGGAAATATACCACCAATTATTCAACCAACCGGAACCCAACAAGAACCCAACCTTGAACAAAATGTCCAACCCCAAAACCAACCTCAACAACAACATCCACCCCGATCCGTGAGAAGCGGATTCACAACTCCTCACCGAACTGGAACACCAACCTTTGTTGGAGAGGGATCACGGTGTACGGAGTCGGTGTATGAAAAGGTTGATAATTGGAATGATGGGAGGTTCGATAATCATGATGATGGATATGATTGGAATGATGGAGATGATTATGGGCAACCACAAAACCGCCAATACCCTCAATTTAACCAACCTCAATACATCAACCAAAGAATTCCTCAAGGACCACCACCACGTCACTACCGTCGTGGAGTCCCACCCATTAACCAACCACACAACCGTGTCATTCCAAACATGAACTATCAACCTCCACCACAAGGAGTTGATAGTCATTTTCGACCCGCCATAGCCGTTAATGTTTCGCCTATAGTACCACCGGTGTTAAGGGGTAGAGCTTTTGAAGTTAGACCTCAATGTTTGAGTATTTTACCGAGTTTCTATGGTAAAGCAACGGAGGAGCCTTATTTGCATTTGTCGGAGTTTGAGGCTATTTGTGGTACCATTGGAGGTCAAGGATTTTCTCCGGATGAAGTTAAACTAGTCTTATTTCAGTTCACTTTGAAGGATAAAGCAAAGCAATGGTTTTTATCATTGCCATCGAGTAGTATCTTTACATGGGCTGAAATGCAACAACAATTCTTGGATGAGTATTACACGATGCAAAAGACTAGTGATGCAAGAACTTCAATAAGAAATTTTCAGCAACAATCGGGTGAAACTTTTCATGAAGCTTTCAAGAGGTTTAATGAGTTGTTGAGAACATGTCCACACCATGAGATTGCTAGATGGGAATTAATCACAGCTTTCTATGATGGTTTACTACCGGAAGAGAAAAGAGATGTGAATTCAATTAGCAATGGAACTTTCTTGACTAATCCCGAAGATGTTGATTGGGAATTCTTGGAGAAAATGAGTGTGAATTCGAAAAGGCAAGCTCAATCAAATAGGAGAGCAAGACATCCAATAGCTTCTTCATCATCTACAAGTGATCAAGCCACCAAAGATCGACTTGAAGTTTTGTAATGGAAGTTTGCTAAGTTGGGGAAAGCTGAAAATCAGGGTGTTGCTCATGTTTCTCAAGAATATCCGATTTGTGAAAGTTGTGATGTAACTTGGACATACAACTTTGCAATGTCCATTGATCCCGGAACAGGTTGAAGAAGTTAATCAAGTGTATGGAGAAAAGAGACCATTTGACATGAACTCCAACACTTATCATCCGGGAATGAGAAACCATCCAAACCTTCGGTATGGAAATTCTTCAAATCAACTCAACCCGAACTTTCAAGGAAACAACCAAAACAGTGGAGCACCATTTCAACCATTCCAAGGCCGAAATTACAACCAAGAGAATTGCCAAGGTGGTCAAAATCAGGGAGGATTCAATAGAGGCTATCCAAGGAACTATCAACAAGGTAATAACCAAGGTGTACCTTCGGGAAGCAATGGAAGTATCAACCGGGGAGATCATGGAGTACTTGAAAGAGATGGATATGAAGACTGAGATTCTGGACAAGATGGTTGAGAGTTTGCAAAAGCAAGTAGGTCAATTGGCGGAGGATGTGTCGGAATCGAGGAAGAATCCAGGAAAACTACCAAGTGACACGAAGATCAATCCACAACATCAAAGTGGCGGTCCGAAGAATGTCAAGAATGTGGAGATAAACAATGTAAGTACTCTTCGTAGTGGTAGGATTTATGATAATAAAGTTGAACCTCCATCATCACTGGTTGATGGTGTGGTGGAGGATGTTGATGATGACCAAGATAGTGAGCATGAACCGGAACCTGTTTTACCTAAATCAAATAAAAAAGTGTCTTTTAAAGAGGTAGAAAACAATAGGTCTAATGGTAAATTTTCTGAAAAACAAGGAAAGGATATGGAGGGTAATACCATTCCTTTTCCTTTGGCTTTGATTGATCCAAAACTTAGGCCTACACTTAGGAAAAGAGGTCCCCATGAGGAAGAAATGTGGGAAATTTTTAAGCAAGTAAAAATCAACATCCCTCTTATTGACATAATCAAACAAGTTCCGGCTTATGCTAAGTATCTTAAGGAGTTGTGTACCCAAAAACGACAACATAAGCTTCCAAAGAAAATTGTTTTAAATGAAGAAGTTAGTGCCGTTGTGATGGGTATACTCCCACCTAAACTCCAAGATCCGGGAGCGCCTTTAATTACAATTCAAGTTGGTGATTTTAAAATGAATAAGGCACTTTTGGATATGGGGGCGGGTGTGAGTATCCTACCGGGTATGTTGTATGATCAATATGACTTTGGACCATTGGAAAAAGTCGACACCACCTTGGTAATGGCTGATTTGTCTCTTAAACTTCCAAGAGGAATTGTCCAAGATGTCATAGTGAAGGTGGAGGATTTCTATTACCCCGTAGACTTTTTGGTTCTTGATTTTGCACCAAGCGGTAATGTGAGGCAGCCCAATGTCATCATGGGTAGGCCCTTTTTGGCCACCGCTAATGCATTAATCGATTGTAGAAGGGGTACGGTTGAAATGACCTTTGGCAACCGTAAGATTAGAATAAATGTTTTTGCTAGTGTTTCTAACCCCGTAGTTAGTGACGAATGCTTTATGGCGGATGTCATTGACGAGTGCATTTCTCATGAAAGTGAGGAAGACACACGGGAGTCTTGTGCTTTGGTTGACAGGTTAATTGTGGAGCATAGTGAGACATTGAAGAAGGAAGAGAAGGATTGGGAGATCATGGCAATTCAAGAAGGTAGACCACCATGGACTCATTTGGTTGAAAGTCTACCAGATCACATTGACACTCATCTCAAACCTTCCATTGAAAGTCCACCACAAGTTGAGTTGAAAGAACTCCCATCTCATTTAAAGTATGCATTTTTTGGAGAAGAACAAACTTTGCCGGTGATTATTGCATCAAATTTGGAAGAAGTGCAAGAAAAAGCATTGTTAAAAGTGCTTAAGGAATACAAGGCAGCCATTGGGTGGACAATTACCGATTTAAAAGGCATTAGTCCATCAATTGTGATGTATAAGATAATCACCAATTCTGAAGCAAAACCTTCACGTGATGCTCAAAGAAGGTTGAATCCTCATATGCGTGAAGTTGTGAAGAAGGAGGTGCTAAAATGGTTGGATGCTGGAATTGTTTACCCAATTTCGGATAGCACGTGGGTAAGTCCAACACAAACGGTGCCTAAGAAAGCTGGAATTCAAGTGGTGAAAGGAAATAGTGGTGAGTAAATTGCAACTTGACCCATCACCGGGTGGAGGGTGTGCATTGATTACTGGAAATTGAACACCGCTACTTCAAAATATCATTTCCCATTACCATTCATTGATCAAATCATCGAAAAACTTGCAGGTCAGAAGTTTTATTGTTTTCTAGATGGTTATTCAGGTTATAATCAGATTGCTATTCATCCCGATGACCAACACAAGACCACATTTACATGCCCCTATGGGACTTTTGCCTTTAGGCGAATGCCATTCGGGTTATGTAATGCTCCAGCCACCTTTCAAAGGTGCATGATGAGTATCTTTTCAGATATGGTCGGTGATTCACTAGAAATCTTTATGGATGATTTTTCAATTTTTGGCCAAACCTTTGACAAGTGTCTTGATGAGCTTACAAAAGTCTTGAAAAGATGTGTTGAGACAAATTTGGTGTTAAGTTGGGAAAAGAGCCACTTTATGGTTCAAGAAGGGACGGTTTTGGGTCATGTGATTTCAAACAAAGGCATGGAAGTTGACCGAGCCAAAATCAAAGTCATTTCTACTTTACCCCCTCCAACCAATGTCAAGGGTGTCCGTTCTTTTCTTGGACACGCCGGGTTCTATAGAAGGTTCATCAAGGGATTTAGTGTCATAACAAAACCTTTGTGTAATTTGTTACTAAAAGATGTACCTTTTGTTTTTGATGAAGAGTGTTTGAAAGCTTTCGAAACTTTGAAAGAAAAATTGGTTGAAGCCCCCATTTTGCAATCACCTAATTGGTCCATGCCATTTGAAATTATGTGTGATGCAAGTGACTTTGCAATTGGGGCTGTTTTGGGACAATGGGTGGACAAGAAACCCGTTGTGATTTATTATGCAAGCAAGACTTTATCGGATGCCCAATTGAATTATACAACCACCGAAAAAGAATTGCTTGCGGTTGTTTATGCACTTGACAAGTTTCGTTCTTACATTTGTGGTAGCAAAGTGATAGTGTACACAGATCATAGCACGGTGAAGCATTTGATGGAGAAGAAAGATGCAAAACCAAGGCTAATTCGATGGGTGTTGCTACTACAAGAGTTTGACTTGGAGATTCGAGACAAGAAAGGAAGTGAGAACGTGGTGGCAGACCATTTGTCAAGAATTCAAACCATGGATGATGGATCAACCAAGGAGATCAATGAAACGTTTCCGGATGAACATTTACTAACCATTTCTGTTGTTCCTTGGTATGCAAATTTTGTGAATTTCTTGTCTGCAGGTAAGATACCGGAACATTGGCCTAAAAGAAAGAAGCAACAGTTCTTGGCACAAGCAAAACAATACATTTGGGACGAGCCGGATTTGTTCAAAGTTGGCCCGGATCAATTGGTGAGAAGATGCGTTCCGGAAGAAGAAATTCAGGAGGTGTTGACTCATGCACACTCATTTGCATGTGGAGGTCATTTCAGCGGCCAAAAGACAGGTTATAAGGTTTTAATGTATGGTTTGTTTTGGCCTAGCATTTTTAAAGATGCCGCTGAATTTGTCAAAAAGTGTGTTAGGTGTCAACAATTAGGTAGTATTACCAAAAGAAACGAAATGCCCATGCAACCAATTTTAGTTGTTAATATTTTTGATGTTTGGGGCATTGATTTCATGGGTCCTTTCCCTAACTCCTTTGGTAATTACTACATTTTAGTGGCCGTAGACTATGTTTCCAAATGGGTAGAAGCCATAGCCACTAGAACCAATGACCATACCGTTGTTTGTAAGTTTGTACAAAGCAATATTTTCTCAAGATTTGGAATCCCTCATGTCATCATAAGTGATGGGGGGGTCTCATTTTAAAAATTTTTAGTTTGGCAAACTTCTCAAACGGTATGGTATAAACCACCGAATTGCTACTCCTTACCACCCACAAACGAGTGGTCAAGTTGAGGTTTCCAATAGGCAAATTAAAGAAATTTTGCAAAAGACGATTAGGCCCGATAGAAAAGATTGGTCTACCAAACTCAACGATGCTTTATAGGCCTACCGTACCGCTTTCAAAACACCTATTGGAACCACACCATATCGGTTGGTTTATGGAAAGGGTTGTCATCTTCCAATTGAGCTTGCACATAGGGCTTTGTGGGCCGTCAAGGCCGTTAACATAGATTTTAAGAGTGCAGGTAAGGAAAGAAAGTTACAACTATGTGAATTGGAAGAATTGAGGAATGAAGCATATGAATGCGCATCAACATACAAAGACAAGATGAAAGCGGTTCATGATGCTAAGTTGAAGAAGAAGGTGTTCGAAGTTGGCCAAAAAGTTTGGCTTTACAATTCAAGACTAAAATTTTTTCCGGGAAAGCTCAAAAGCAAATGGATGGGTCCATATGTGATTACAAGAGTTGCAAAATTTGGTGAAGTTGAAATTGAAGACCGGAAAGATGGGGAAAGCAGATGGTCAACGGACACCGATTGAAGCCGTATTTGGATGCAACCGACATCAATGGAGCGACAAAGAAGGAAATGGTGAACTTCATCTCAAGTCCACCATCATATGAGGTTGCTTAAATTGTTTGAGGTAATGTCGGGCTGAGGACAATAAACTTAGCGCTAAACGGGAGGCAACCCATTGTTTGTTTGCTTTCTATCTTCATTTTTGGTATGTTTTCGCTTTCGTTTATTTTTATTTAGTTGTTTTAATGATTCGTCGCATAGTTACACAAGTTGGATAATTTTCGGCATCCATGTTTGAGAATTAAGTAGGGGAAGGTCGGTTTGGGTTGAGATCGTTTTTGCAATTAATTGAGCCGACTAACTTATCTCTAATTTATGTGTACGTTGGGGACAACGTACGATTAAGTTGGGGAAGGGAGTTAAAATTTTATATAATTGCAATTGTTATTAAATCAAGTTTAAAGTTTAATTAATCATTTGTGGTTTGTTTAATTACAAAGATTAATTAGTTAAAGTTTAACTTTGTTTAATAATCATGTTTTAAATTTGTTTTAAATAAATTTTAAAGTTGTTGGTTTAAGAATATTTAAAGTTTTAAAGTTTATGTGTTGTACTTAAAAAAAAAAAAGTCTGGGGCGTTGACCAGCCGTCTTGGACGGTTTCCTTGAATGTTCTAAAATGGTGGACGGGTGCCACACGACCTCAGAGTCTGTCTTACGTCGACCCACACGGTGAAACACCATGTTCCAGGCCACCGTCTGGGACGGTGGCTGGAAGCGTTTGACACGTTGGCTCAAAAACAACAACCGTCTGGGACGGTGATTAGGCGTATGAGACGGGCTTCTGAAATGTCTCAAAAAAATGCACGGTCTCTAGACGCTGGTATCTTCTGACTTATGGTGAACGAGACGGCCACATTTGACTTTCCAAGCCACCGTCTGGGATGGTGGCTGACTACGTCTGAGACGGTAAGCCAACAGTGGCAAACCAGTTTTGTTGGGCGTTTGACACGTGGGTCGGGCCGTCTGGTAGGTGGGTCGGGTACTCACATCTTTAATTTATGTTTTTTTTAAATCGGAAAATTTTTAATTATAGTCACACATATACAAACCGATCCATGTATCTATCTAACCAGTCGATCGTCTCTCTCTCCCTCTATTATTCAAAAACAATTTTTCTCTATAAACCCCAAATCTTTAAATCATCATATCTCCATAAATTCTTAACCAAATCAAACAATTCTTGATTCAAAATCGCATAATTTTTCGAGAGCTACAAAACCCTTACCTTTGTTTGTTCAATTTCGACATAGATTTTTCTGGAAAAGTGAGTCAAGAAACGAATTTTTGAAGATTTTTCTTGTTTTTGTTTTTAATTGTTAACCATTAATAAAGTTTGTAACTTTTTAGTTATTTTTCTTAATAGGATGACAAAAATAGGAGGAAAGTTGATGAAAAGCTTGGCCAAATCAATTGAGCCGTCTTCAAATCAACCGAGCAAGAAGAAAAGAAAGATGATTATTCAAGAAGACGAAGAAGATGACACAACCCAACAACAAGCAATGGAGGTTCAACAAGAAGAGAAACCCGAATGACCGTGTAGTAAGCCCTTATCTTCTTTACCTTATAAATGGCAATGTGAATTGTTTAGAGATAAAATGGGTACGGCCGAAAATATGAAAAAACAATTGTTGGGTGAAAGGAAAGTTTTGTTGAAAGATTTTAGGGGTTTTGGGTTCATTGAAGCTTTTGAAAATATTGGTTGGAAAAATGCTTTAGTGTGGAATAATAATGATGATCCGGAAGTAAATTTAGAAGTTATTATTGAATGGTTGGGTCATTGAGAAAAGTTGCCGGTAAGAAACCTCCCGAGACCACCAAGTTAGTCAGTAAGGTGGATGGTAATGATGTCATAATGTCTTTTGAAACTTTGTATAAAATAGTGAAGTTTGATTTAGGTCCTAAGTCGAAAAAGCCGTTTGATTTTGTGTCTGATGATGTGTTAAATGGGGTAGCTCCGGATATGAATTTGGTGGAGATGATAGCCGAGTTGTTCACTTATCCTAGAGATGCTTTGAATTTAAACATTAAGTTGAGTCGTGCTAGGTTAAAACCGTTACCCCGTTTGATCATGAGAATTATTAGTTGGAATATTTGTCCAAGAAGTAGTGACAAGGGTTCAATAAGGTTACAAGAAGTTGTAGTGTTGTATGCTTTGGTAACTGGAAAGTTGAATTTGTCACTTAGACACATTATCATGACAAACATTTGGGAGGGTCGCAACAAGAAGGTTAAATTGATCATTCCTTATCCGAGGCTCATTACTCGCCTAATCTTGAGTCATAAAGCCGCTACAATTGACTCACCCACAATTCCGGTGAATCAAGTTGTTGTTACCATGAAGAAATTGTTGAATGGAACTGAGTGGGCTTTGGAGGATAGGCCTCAATGTAGGATTCTAAAGGATTTGAAGTCAATGGGGCGTTTGATAGCTCCTAAGGATGGGTTAACTTTGGAGGAGGTTGAGGCTCAATTGGAGCTTGTGGGGCCTGTCGATGTTGACGAGCATGGTGAGCCTAGTGGTGATAATGTGGGGAATGAGGAAGAACTACCAAGGATATGTGCTGGTGTGTTAGATGCAGGTATAGGGAGAAATAGGCCGAGTGTTGGGATTAAGCGGCCTAGTGATTATCATCGATGGACTTCTTTTGAGAGGAGTATGCGGGATTTGGCTGCTCAACAAGCTGAAGAAGCAAGAGTTAGGCGACAAAAGCAGAGAGATTATGAACGGGCAATGGCATATGCTCATGAGTTGGAAATCAGGAGAAGATTCCAATATACTGAAGTCGTTCGTCATCACGAGGATCACACTGCAGGACTTCCTTTTATCGAGACTCCTCCAGTCTATAACTTTCAGACCATAGGAGATTATGAGGAGGAGAAACATCCAGCTTATCCTCAGAGCCACGATTCTGAGTGGTTACCACGGCAGTCTTGTGTGGGTAGGATGGAGACTGGTCCGAGTGATCCCCCAGCATCATCTTCTGCAGCTTCTTCTTCCACTGCTGCTCATGATTCATTTGATGGCCAGTCTTTGTATCGGAGTTTGATGGAGTCGATCTTTGGACCACCTCAGGGTCCACGCCAGTGATTGGTACTTTCTATCCATTTTTCTATTTCTCTTGTGTGACTATGTGCTTTTTCTATGTTTGTTTTAAATTTTTGCATTTTCAATTCGTAGGTAGATTTAACTTCTAGTTAATTTCATTTACGTCTCTAGTTTAGATGTTGATTTATTCTCTTGTAATATGGAATTGAGTCAAAGAGACAAAATGTTTGAGTTATATTAGTTATATATGTTTGTAAAATGAGGTTTTCTTGTGATTGGATGAGTACATGTAAGTGGGGCTAGGTAGTGTAGGCTAGATTGTATGATATGATTGATTTATGAGCCGCTTGATAGAGTTGCTAGCAAGTAAAAACATAGAAATGTACAATTGAAGGTAATATGTCAATTGTGAGTCGCAATGCATGTATCACACTTATTTATCCGTTATATCCTTCAATTTCATGAGAGAAAAACGCCTCGTCGACGATTGATTTAGATTGTTAGCGTAGCATTGTTTCTTGTGATCCTTATCATATTGTGTGAACCATTATTGTACATTAGGTTAGAACTAGTACACTTACCGTGTCGAGACCTCTAGCTTGAATTATGTGCTTAAAACTAAAAACAATCATACAAATCACTCCATATTTCACCTCACTTCGTCATGAAATCCGCTAATAGCTCAAAGTTGTGTTGTTTATAATGATGAATCGAAAGAAAGAACAAATCAAAGTCAAATTGAAAAATCAGGTTGAAAAGTCAAAGTATATGGTCATAAATGAAATTCAGTTCAATTATCCATGTAAGTTGATCAAAAGAACCAAAAGTGAAATGTTCCTAAATCATTCTAGTAATCGCCCAATTGAGAATCATTACCGTGTTTCATTCCATATTTCCATCAATTTTGTATGAATACCGAAGTAATAGTTTAAGTTATGAGGTTTTGGTTCGATTTGTGTACTAGCCTATGACTTTTAGTGTGCAATAATGAGTTGAGAGCTTCATATATAAATATATTGGCACATTTTTTGCCAATTCACTCAAATATGAACCCGAGGGGAGTGCATATTGTGAGAGTGTGATGCATGTATTGTGGCAAGCTTAAAATCGATTGATTGATTGATTTGTTTGATTAAAAGCATAAACTTAACAAAATACTTCAATTAACAAAGTAGACCATTCTCATGCTCCCAATTATGCTTTCAAATATGTAACCTAACTTATATTCGTTGGAAACCACATAGACATGATTCGTTATAATGTTTGGATTGAATGAACTTAAGAACTAAAGTAATTGGTTGTGATGATTCACGATAATGAAAAACCGAGGAATTGACACAACTAGATTTTCAATTCATTAACATAGAATTACAAGTTTATAAGAGATTCTTTCAAAAATCCATGATAAACAATAATTTGAAATCAAAGGATGGATGAAATTCATTCAAAGTCATAGACATGTAATCATTCATTCAAATCCAAACAACATTAGATGCAAAACACAATTAAGAATTAAACATCTAATCCAACATGAATATGAGAAAGGTTGAACATAAAAGTCTTACATAATTGTTCACATGAGAATGATCAAAAGAGAATTAGCCTATAATTTTCATCATTGATATCATCATTGATTCTTCAATTAGGGCTTGAATCTCCATGGAAATATGAATTGATGATGAAATTGAGGTGTTGTGTGTGTTAGGAAACTGCCCAGGGATGAGAAAATATGAAGTGGTTACTTCCCAAGTCGTCCATGAGGGAATTATAAACTGAAAAGTAATTAAATCCCTAATTTTCAGATTTTTAGTGCAGCTAGGGCCGTCCCAGACTGTCACCAGGGCGTCTGAGACTGCCCTCCAGAAATGGCAATTTTCCAGATTTTTGCCTTGACACTTCTTGACTTGATTCTTGACTTTGCTTGACTTGTTTATGATCCATTTAACTTCAATTTGTCACCAAAGACCTGAAACATTTAAACAAACATAAAAAAAGCCCTAATCGTCTATTAATCTTCACAAAACTTGTTATTTTCATATCTTAAGATTAGACTAATTAGGCGTTCATCAGTTCGTTAACCAATAACAAATCCTCCTGAGTCTCAATCCAAAAGTCAATTAAAGATGGATTCATAATGGATTAATTCCATATAATTTAACAAAGAAAATCTCCATCTGCTCATTATCATTGCTTCCATGACTAGTCTTGTAAATTTGTAATGCATAATTAAATATCGAACTTCTAGTGATTGAAATAGTTTTAATGTAATCTAATCTTTATTCTAATTGTGACTATGTTACCACTCAGTAATTACGTAGTAGTGTGATTAATTTGATTAACACTTATTTTTCAAAAAAAAAAATCTACTTATTTATAAAAGTACAAATTAACCATCCAAATTATAATTTACATAACGTCCCGTCAATGAAGGTCAACCCAACTGGTCGGAGACATTTTCGGTTTTACCTAAGGTTTTGAGTTCGATTCTTAGAGATGGCAATACCTTAGGGTTTTTCCCTCTAAGTACTTGTAACGGTCCATGATCAACATCTCGTTGTCTAATGTGGTTTTACCCAAGGTTTTGAGTTCGATTCTTAGAGATGGCAATACCTTAGGGTTTTTCCCTCTAAATATTTGTAACGGTCCATGATCAACATCTCATTGTCTAATGTATTATACGATGATGTTTTTCCGATGTTGTATACCGACTGAATATTTGAGAAAAAAACATAATGACACATTATTTACTAACCTAATTTTCCCCTCGATAACGTGTAATGATTAACAATAGAAACACGTTGTATATTTTAACCATTATGTTCAATATTAATAGAACTTGATGTGAATTATGACTTGCGACGTTGTGAGTTTCGATTTGACCATGTTGCATCCCGTTTCATTGTCCGGATTTAGACACCGCTTAATTGGTTTGAGTCTTTCTGTTTCAAGTTTTTGTTGGGATCTTGCACACTTTTCAAGTTTTTGTTGGGATCTTGCACAATTTTTCCCTTTTTAAATGGATGATATTAGTACCAAATATTTCAATGAAGTTACCACACTTATGCATCCATTGTGTACAGTTTGTTAATTTATTTGTATAAAATAATTTTAAAAAATGGTACGAATATCAATTCCTTTTTAAATATTAAGACACACATTTCCATCATTTGACTTTCGTCACGTCGCACCCCACTTTGGTGTTTTCTTTCGGGTTTTCTCTTTGTTTATTACCACATTGTGAGTTCCGATTAGACCCCATTCCATCGCTCAGCTTTCGCAAAACCCAATCCGTAGAGATGGCCAAAAAACCCGAACCCGATGGGAAAACCCGATACCCGAAAGATTTGGGGCGGGGCGGGGCAAGCTTATCGGGTTTCGGGGCAATTATCGGGTTTTTATTCGGGTTCGGGGCAGTGACTGGGGCATGGTTACCCCGACCCGACCCCGATAATATGTATATATATCATACATAAAGTATAACTACCACTAAATAATAAGAACTACATTGCTTCTTTGTTTCACAGTTCACATCGCCAAAGCCCACAGTCCGTTTCAACTTTTATATTCTTAAATTTACACAAAATGAAGTTAGCTTTTGTTTGTTAGTATTTTCGATTAACATTCTGCATCTTTTGTGTTAGTACAAAGTCTTTGTTTGCTACTTTGCTATAACAACAGTCAACATTCTGTTTGATATATTTTGCCTAATATCGGGTCGGGTTTCGGGTTTTATAATGGGGATCAGGTATTGGGTCTGTTTTGGGGACCATTTACCCCCGATGGGGATCTCCGATAAGATACCCGACGGGGATCGGGGCGGGTTCGGGTAGAGGTTTTCTTATCGGGTTCGGGTTTATCACTACCCGCCCCATTGCCATTCCTACCAATCTATTAAATTGTATTACTCGTACAACTTTTCATAATAATTTCATGTGTATACACGGATATACATGTATATGACATGTGTATATAAAAATACCAAATACACCTTCTATATTTTTGTTGTACGAGTGCTACATATAATAAAATAAAAATAATATATAAATTTATTCAATTCCTAAATCCTAATTTCCAAAAATCGTTTTCTAAAGTTTTATTTCACCCAAAAAACGACTTAAGGCACTTATATATATATATATAGGGTAACACTCCGGTGAGAACACTTTTAAAATAAGAACGGTGAGAACACTTAAAAACATCTTTTTGATGGATTAAAAGTCCATAAAACTAACATAGTGAATAACTAATTATCATTATTTAAGTGTTTAACAACACATTGATCCTTCAAAATCGAAAAAATCACGTTTTTTGTTTTGTGCATCCATCTTGGATGCATATTATCAAAATGAAGCATCCAACAAAAAACGTGATTTTTTTTTATTTTGGCAGATCCATGTGTTGTTAAACACTTAAATAATGATAATTAGTTATGCATTATGTCAGTTTTATGGACTTTTAATGTATCAAAATGTAGTTTTTAAATATTCTAATTTGTTCTCATTTTAAATTGGTTATGATTTGATTGTTATATATATATATATATATATCATCATCATCATATATTGCATGCTGTCTACATTCAAATTCCTTAACCAAAAAAACCCGTTTTTCCTTCTTATTACGATATTCTGAAACCCCATTTAGTTGGTTTTTCAGAGAGACATCATTTGACTCTTTTCTTTTCCAATATTATCTATCCTTAAAAAAGAATTCATTCCAAGGTTTCTTGACTTTAAGTTCTAGTACTTGTCGTTGTTGTTGTTAAATCTTGTGGTAATGGGGCCCATTAATAATAAGAAGTTGAAATCAAAAAAGAAACAGGCTATGGATGTACAGTCTGCTACCACCTGCAGCAGCAGCAGCCTTAATCTTACTCCGCCGCTTTCTCAACAACAGCAACATCCTTCCGATTGGTGGCCTGATTTCACCAAAAGATTTCATGGTACATACATCTATCTATCTATTTATATCTATGTATCTTTTACTTTAAGTATCTTGCTTTAATTTGTATATACATATGTATATATGGTTCTTTTAATCTTTGTGGGTATGATTTGATTTAAGGTTTCTTGCTTGCTTACGTGTTTATTTGGTTTTCTTAGTTATGTTTTGGTAGAATGTGATTGTGGGGATGTTTCTTCATGTTTTTTTTTTTTATTTTATATATAGGGGATTTTTTGTTTTTTTATGTCAAGTAAATCAATGTGTACCTCATGTTTTTGTTGATTTTTGTTGCAATGGATAAACTTGAAGGATCTGTTTTTTTTTTGTTAGACATTTATTTTTGTGTTCCTTATGTTTGTTTAACATTAAAGTGTTTGATTACCTTAAGTCATCTTTTTAGAATAAAGGTTCACCCAAAGCATTTGCTTTATAATCTCTAAAGGTGTTTAATTTGGTATTTGTTTCAATGTGTCAAATGTTACCATGACAAGGTTTTATCAACTTTGACTTTGAAAACTGACTCACTTGATACTAAAAGAGTAAAAGATCATACTTTGACTGCTTAATATAGGATTTCTGGGTAAATTTATGATGCTATGTGGAGGTATTGACTAGATGTGTGTTCTTTCCGGGGTTCACAGTCTATAATTAAAAGGTTGACCGTGATGCACCACTACTCGATGCTTAGAAAGGGTTTGGGAACCATTTTACAGATCTAAATAGATAGTCTGCTTGACTTGAATGTACCAAATGACTTCATCAGATGATTCAAAACTGTTGTTTTTGGCCTTCTCTTATAATGTATTGTTGTATGTCAAACTAAGAAGAATGGCATGAATCTAGTACACTACATTCTCATGGTCCTTTTGCATTCAAAACTAATTTCACGCAATGGTAAAAGTAGTTCTCTACAACGCAGAGGTTGTGACTCCTCAAAAAATAATAAACTTTTTAACTTGGAAATGCTGCTAGAACACCAACACAAAGAGCATAATTTGCACCAAAAGACACTCTTTGAGCCCTTTGTGATTGCTGTTGGCCATGGATGGAAAAGTCAAACACATGGTCAATGTTAAATATGCTGTACATTTTTAAGATTTGTTAATTTTGCACGTAATCGTAGGAATCATTATTCATCAACTTCAACCACAAGATCTCCGTTGGAACTTGGTTCAATGATGGATTAGATCATTATAGGGTCCTTCATGGTCATAGATTATTCAGAATGTCAATGACACTATAGGGTCTTAAACCCGACCTATAACGATAATTTAATTGTGGCAGTAGACATCAGGCACAATGGAGGTTGGACTTCACCCATTGAAAAGCTTTGTGAAAACTTTAACATTCATATAGACTTGGACAAGGATATGATGAAAACCCAGTAGCTCTCTTTTGTGCATATGGCTGTCCTCTTGTATAAATATCAAGAAAATATTTAACTGTCATTTTTAACATTTTATGTTAACAAGTTTTGTCATTCAAAAACTCATTATGAACTAAATATTTTATTATACTTCAAAATTTATCGTCAGTTCTAAAATGCGCGCCAAAAAAAGCACAAAGCCCAGCCGGTCTTTTTCATATTGTTATGACTGGGCCAAAAAAAATACGGGCCGGGCTGGGTCTTTTCCCATCTCTAACCATTACTTCTCTATCTATAATATGTAGTTGTAAGTTTGAGTCTCTTTGAAGTTAAAACTTGGCTAGTTTTGACCTCACTGACACCACTCTTCTATGAAGTCTATATGTGGTAAGATGTTTGTTAAGTGATGAAAATATCAAATATGGATATAATTATGTATGTCATTATGTAAATAGTATATTTTTCTGTATAGCTAGAAAGTTTTCATTTTTCTTAGTTCATCAAAGTCTCTGCCAGATCTTTTCAAATGTTGGTGTGGCTAAAGATGTCGATAAATCCTAATCAGAATCTATATAAAAAATATCAAATTTGTGTTATTTCTCAGGGAGTTTAAAAGAATCAGCGGATTCACAAACCTTTGAGTCTATGTTCAAGATGTCAATGAAAACGTTTGACTATATCTGTTCGCTTGTAAAAGAAAAAATGATGGCCAAGACTACAAGTTTAACTGACGTCAACGGAAATCCGTTGAGCCTTTATGATAAGGTTGCCATTGTTTTAACAAGGTTAGGGTCTGGTGAATCTTTGAAATGGGTCGGACGTTCACTTAATCTAAACCAAACCACGGTTGCTCAGCTAACTAAACGGTTCGTGGATACTCTGATAATTCAAGGACTCTCCCATCTCGAATGGTCTTCAACTGAATGTGCGATGGATGACATAAAACGTAAGCTTGAAAAGGTTGGAGGTCTTCCAAATTGCTGTGGTGCAATCGACACCACTCACGTTTTGATGTCTCTCTCCAACGCAGACAGGTCAACTAACGTTTGGTGTGATCGTGAGAAAAATCAAAGTATGACTATTCAAGCAATTGTGGATGCTGATTTGAAATTCCGTGATATTGTTGCCGGGTGTCCAGGAAGATTAACTGATGAGCACATCCATAAACAGTCAGCATTTTTCGAAAGATGTAAAGAAGGGGAGAGATTAAACGGGAAAAAAAGAAAACTATCAGTAGGAATTGAAATAGAAGAATATATAGTTGGTAGTTCAGGATTCCCTTTACTAAAATGGTTAATAACTCCATATCAAGGTGACATGCTTTCTGATTCTGAAGTGAAGTTCAATGAAATGTTGTTAAAGACACAAATGGTGGCGAAAGAAGCATTTGTGAGGTTGAAAGAGAACTGGAAGATCATTAAAGGAGTAATGTGGAGACCAGACAGAAACAGATTACCCTTGATTATATTTGCTTGTTGCATCCTGCATAATATACTTATTGATATGGAAGATGAAGTTCAAGAGAAGCACGTGTTCTCGCACCTTCAGGATTTGGATTACCGCCCAGTCCTTTGTAATTCGGATGATGACCAGAATGGTTTGGTTTTGAGAGAGAAGATTTCAGCTTATTTGTCTGGAAGATCAGTGCAATAGCTGTTTTGTTTCATTTTAGTCTTTGGATTTTATACCATTTCTTTTTCTTATATAAACTAAAAATGAGATGAGACTGTTTTATTTCATAAATTTTGGTTAAAGCTCAAGGAATATGATAGTATTGTTGCTTTATTTTTATTTTTTTTGGTTTTTTTATGCAATTTGATTTTTGCCATTTTTTTTGTTGTGAAGATTATACTCGTCACTTACCTGCAAAACATGGAACCGGTACTGAAATGGGTGCCTTTTCTACGTGGTTTACATTAGTTACTAGGGCTCTTAAACTTGTGAAAGATGGAAGTAAACATTGAAGTTTGCAATTTTTATGCAGTACTTTTACTGAAAGCTAACAAACTACTGTACAATGTTTGATTTGCAACTTAGTGACAAGTTCATTCCTTGAAAGTGTTAGCAATCGCAAAGTTTATTCCTTAATCTTTGCATTATCTCATAGAAAGATTGTTTTGCAGTGAAGTAGCAGGTATAGTGGTTAAAATCCAGTTCAGTCACTACGTATACATTAAAAAGTGATTTTGCATGAAGATACGAAAACTGAAGCACTAATATGAGATCCAATCAACCTTTAGGTTTATCTAGTCGGTTCTTGATAGTTGAGTTTCTATATGAGATGTGTAAGCCATGTTCTGGTTTGAACCAACAAATCATCAAGATATATTATGTATTGAATCAACACGATATATTATGTATTGAATCAACAAGATATATTATGTATTGAATTAACATGACCCGTATAAAGTAAATTAACATGATAGGGGCGAGTTCATTTGAGGATCACAGGAAACTTAAAACTAGGAAGCCACTCAAACCATCAGAAAAAAAAAAAGGTCCAAACGGCTTAGTAACACGTGTGATTATACACATTCACATGAGATTATAGTTTCTTGCAGGTGATTGTCCATTCTTGATTCAAGGCCCATATTGATTCAAGATTTGTTTTCGTGGTTCTCGAAAATAAAAGAATATGAACCATCATTTGGTTAGCGTGCCTATCAGAAAAAATGAAACTCAACAATGCTTGATATTGATAGCCACCACAAAGCTTATTGAAAAGGAAGCTTTGACACAATTTTACACAAGGCTTACTATCCAACATATACTCAAACGGATCCATCATAATACTTGTCTTCCTTAGCGGTATTTATATTTGTAGGTTTTCATGGATACTTGTCTTCCTTAAACAAGTTAGCGCATCATGGCGTAGACCCCGAAAGGACATACACCTAAACACATAGCAGTGGATGCATTTGACAAACCACACCAGTTAAGTGTAAGCAAAAATAGCAGCTACCAATACTCGTATAATCATTATAGTTCCATACATACATTCAAACAAATATTTTTTTCTCAAGATGGAGCTTGGACATACGAAGCAGCTACCAAAACGCGTCATAAACACAAACCGTCTTGTAACGGCAGACCAACCTTGATAGCAATCTAATAACAACATATTTGTTGGTCAAGTCAAGTATATACAAGTTGTGGGGTGAATCCAAGATTTTAAGTCACGTGTTGCTGAACAATTACAAGATACTAACAAATGTACGTATTGGATAAAATAGAATGGTATATTTAGGCTCCATTCTTGAGTTTTATTTTGAGGAGATAAGAAAAGAAAAGGTAAGAAATTTTTAGTTTTGGTATTCTTGAGTTTTTGTTATAAAAGAAAGGGAAGGGAAAGAAAGGAAAAAATAGAGTGTTTTGATCCCAAAGCTTTCTTGATACTTTTGGCAAGATTTGGAAGGAAAAGTGGTTAAATTATTATTATACCCCTCAAACTTATATAAAGGTTTTAATTACTACAAGGCTATAAATGTAAAATTGTATCTTTTTACCTTTTCTTTTCATTCCCTTCTTCTTTTCTTTTCTTTCAACTTGAGAATGCCTCTTTTTTATGTAATTTTCTATTCTTTCTTCCCCTATCTAATTTTCTCTTCTCTTTTCTTTTAATAAAAACTAATAAATTGAGTTGAGTTAAGCATATAGAATATTAAATGTATGTTTTGTTGGGTAGCTAATTAGACAATGTGGAATTGTCATGACCACCATTAGCCTCTATGTGGCTCCGTCAATAGTTGTGTGAAGTTCTACAAAACTAAGAGACGAAAAAATAAATAAAATGTTTGGAGGTTTGAAATGAAAATTACCAAAAACTTATGGGGGTGATTTTGTAAATTACATAAATACGATATTTTAGGAACACAATTGAAAATGAATGATTCTGTGTAGTAAAATTAGGGTTTAGGGTTTATAAAAAACATAAAAATTGGGGGGAAATGGGAAGTCGTGATTTTGATGTGAAGAAGCTATTGAAGGATAAGAGGTTTTGGTTCGCTTCTTTCCTTATTGGTTGGGCTGCTGCTTTACAGGTAAACACATCTTTCCTTTCCTTTGTTTTTTGTTGTTCTTTTTTTTTTTCATTTTTTTAAGAATTGTGATTGAAGCTATGGATATATATATGTGTATGTATGTAGGGGCATATGATGTGGTTACAGAGACAAGACACATTCAAGCAGAAGTTTGGAACCTTAGATGATCAAAAAGTTGTTGATGATCAACAACAGGATTCAACTCATGATTTATCATAGCCCACCGGCTCTATCGCTGATCGATTTGACCACTTTCAGTATATTTACTTTCTTTATATTGTTGGTTTTAATGTTTTGGATGACATTTTTGTCTGTGTAAACGAAGGTAATAAAACGCATGAGGTTGTATCAGTTTTGTGGAAATTCTTGTGACTTGGAAGCAATTGAAACGATAAGGCGTTTACAAGGAATGCACAGGAAAGTAACTGTTAGGATGGACTTGAATTTGTGGAAGTTGTTGATGATTCTGCTTAAAGTTTGTGACTTTTTGGCCAGTGATTATGGATGAATTGTGCTAAATACAGTGTTCGATTTTGCATTCGTATTGTATAGTGTTGAATCTGAAAGTCAGCAGAATTGTATTGTTCCTTAATCCTTGTAGTAGCTTGCTTCAGAAAACTAGGACCAGTTATCAGCTCCACGGGTTGAGTTTCCTGAGAAATAGTCTGATGCTTGAAGGAGTTATGTTTTTAGTTCATGTGTTTTATCGTGTCACGCTGTTACTCAATCTGTTGGTTAGCAAAGATCCAAGGACTCTTCCCTGCTGGATATGCCCTGTCACCATTGCCCTCGGCCCTCTTTCTTTTTGGTCCTTTTACATGCTCAGCCACTGGGTATTCCTCTGCCTTGTCCTGTCCTTCATTGACTCCTTTCACCCTTCTTTGACATCACCTCCTCGACTAGAGTGTCCTCATTTTCATGTGCTTCAACCTTTTTCACCTTTCATTATACCACCATGAATTAGTTAGTATGCAAATATAATCAATTGTCATGTAGGCATTTCATTTAACATCGGCACATATCACACAAAGTCATAAAGAAGTGCATTGATCAGTGATCTTAGGCTAATCTTGGTTGAAGTTCGTGGATCTAAAGTTTAAGTTTAGATGTAGTTAGTGTTTGCTACTTTGTTTACAACAAATTGTTTTGCCTCTCTTTTTGATATCCCTCTATGTGGGTGGCTTCTTCTCCATTTGGCCTTTACATTTATGTATTTGTGTTGTGTGTGGAGGCACTGGTAGACGTATCAGTGGGTGGTCGCAGCAGAGTGTTGCTTCTTAGTGGTGTTGACTGTTAATCGACACCACTGTTATAACCTAATCTATATACTCGATATATTAGCCAAATTAAGTTCCAACGTTAATCGACTCATGTAAATCAACTAAGTTCCATCTCGTTAATCGACACCGCTGTCTTAAAAGATATGCTCGTATTTATTAGTCAAACTAAAAAATATGTATACTCGATACATCAACTGTGTCATGTCACCTCTGTATGTATTGTAGTAGGTCACTCCGTCACTGGGTTAATTCCATCAAAATGCAAAAGTTTGAAGTTAAATACACATAATAAGTACAGATTTAAAGTATGGTATACATTTTCACGGTAAAAAAGTTTCCCATTTTTGCAAAAGCATGCATTTTATGCCAAATTCTTCCAAAAATAATGTGCAAAATTGCAATGCTATTCCAAACAGGTTGCTTAAGAGTTGAGAGTTTAAAAACTTATAAAGGAATATATGGTATACTCTTGAAATTGAAGGTGGTTCCAGGGAAATGCATGACAAAAGGTAAAACTAAATTTGGAGTTGACAATTTCTATAACGCTGGTCTTGTGCCTTCAGGACCTTTTAGGTAATGGTTTTTCATCTGGTAATGTTTTGACTGAATACTAGACTTGGTATCAAAGTTTACACTAAGACTGCCTCTATAATGAACATATTCACCTGGAGACTGAAAAGGCACGCTTATTGGAAGGATAAGAATGGTAGCACGTAGGACTGCTAGTTCTGGAATCTTTTCCTTTCTGTGATTTTATTACAATTTGGAACACAAGGGCAGTTGAAAAGTGAAGCATTTGAATCTAAGATCATGTGAATACTATGCAAGCTTCCTGTGATGATTTACATTTTTATTTTTATTTTTGAAAGGAAAATATTTAAATTCTAAAACCACCTAATATCAAGTGCCTCTAACAAGACTTGAACCATTGGGCCACCCCAATACTGCTAGGTTAAATGCCCTTTGGTTGGATAGTATACATATGATCATTCTGCTCAAGGATGAATCCTTTTGGGTATATGGTGTCCTAGATCTGCTCAATGTTCAGAATTCTGTTATGGCCTAGAAGCCAGGAAGCTTTTATTTTTGTGCAAGTCTTGTGATCTTGAAGTGACCTACTTTTTTGAAGTGACCTACTTGATTTATATATTATTACCGATACTGTTTCTGGGGACATTCTCATACTCTGCCCTTTGAGGGCTGATATCGTTGTCCTATTTCAGGGGATATTGGTTAATCTTGTTGCAGTCGTTACAAGACGTACATGAGATTTCAATTATTAAACTTTTGATAAACCATCAGTCAGCTGACGTAGGTATATATGCTAGTGCATGAACTAAGACTATAGTCAGAATAGGTAACATGACAAATTATTTTCCTTCTTCCAGGAATAGGTTAACTGAAAAGTTGTAAGCTTGCAGATGTCATTCTTTTCAATGTTAGATTTTATTTGTTTAGGGCAAGTCATTCTTCTTTGCAAATTTGTCCTCCACTTTTGTCTGCTATGCAGTTCACCTATGATGTGTGGTAAAATTGTCTAAGAATCAATGAACCAATAACTTGTCTTTGTTGAGTAATTGGTTAAAATTTGAACATGAAAACAGATGGGTGGGAATTAGGTAAAGTGGGGATGAGGGTGGAACATGTGCAGTCTAAAGTTCCCAACTTGATAAGGTTTCATTCAAGAAACTTGATCTACATGCATGTTACTTTTCCCACCATAAAAATTTGACCCTTTCAAGTTTCACCTCTTGTGCAGGACTGCAGATGAAACTAGAATTTGTGTTTTTCTGATTTCCAAAATTTGACCCTTCCGAGCACCCAAATCCCAAATGGACCCGGCCAGTTGGGTCTTTCTCATGGAGTCATGGAATTAGTATGGGCCATGACACTAGAAGTCTTGGACTGATTGGGATTGATGGGGATTATTAAGATTTCCCTTTCAAGTTAAATTAATGGCTGGTTAAGACAGGCGTTTGAGTCTGGATCCGTTGTGACTTGTGACCAGCACCGATCCTTCCCATGTAGCTTCATCACCACCAAGGACATGTTACCCTTCAATTCTCTATCATTGTTTATCATGCAAGTCATTCATCTGTTCTTGGCTCCCTTTTAGTTCCATGACCATGTCTTTCCCAATCTGAATAGGATTTCTATATCTGTATTATAATAAGTTCATTTTATGTAATAAGTTCATTTATAATTATAGTTTTAATTGTTAAATAAGTACCTATCTAATGATGAGAGATCCCATCTTAGTTTATATGTTCATTACCCGTTAAAAAGAAGGGAATGGGGAAAATTCTTCCAAGCTTCCTCTCTTAGATGCATAAGTTAGAATATAAAGTAGGCTCAGCTATATCTAAACTGGCGAAAAACGATTGCAGTAAAGGTCTAATGAAATTAGGCAATTGCCGTTTTGCCAAAGAAATGTATGATATCATGCATTTCTTATTGTAAGTTTGTAACCATATATGAGCAATTCCATAGCATCCACTAAATTCATAATCAAACTCAAAACTTTCTCTTCTTTATAGCAAATATACAAGCAATCACATGCTATTTCTTTTCAATAGGGATATGGTTAATACTATGTTACATGGTGAGTAGTAATCCGTACACCACTTATGTTTAGCCGTACACTATCAAACATATTTCACATTATTATACAGTACAACGCCTTAAAACATATTTATGATGCGGCTAATATATCCTTCTCATTTAACCCAAAACTTTGATTGCATACATGAACTTTACAATGACATCTTGAATATTTCTGTACGTGTTGATACCGTGTCCTGTTTCGTACAAAGTCGTTATACAAGTTGTATGTATTTCTACGACAGTGACACATCTATGACTCTGCAAGTGTGTTAGAAAGACTTCTATAGTTTCTACAATTAAGAAATACGAGCAATTTTCGATCATAATGAAAGGGAGAGGGGTGATGGCGTTTGAAGGGGTTCATAAAATAATTTCGAATCAATAATTTAAAGAAATGTCAACGCTAATTAACTCTCTGTTTGACTAACTAATTTTGGATAATATATACTACGAGTATTACGTATCACGCCACCCCCACTAGGAATAGACGGTACCTATGTACTCCACAGTATTTGATCGATCGAGCATGAACCCAAAGACAAGACAATATAGTATTTTAATATGCATAGTTCTAATAGAATATGTAAGTCTATTTGTAATATTATCTTCTTTAGACAATTACTAATAAGTTGCTATAATGATGTCTCGAATGAGAATTCGATCGTAACTTTTTTTTATAAATATCATTTTTTAGTATTATTGAATTTGATAGTAAACAATAAAAAAGGGTAAAATAATAAAGGAAGTGAAGAAATGTTATTGATAATAATGTGTCAATTAGCGTATTAGTTTAAAACTCGTATTAGTTTAAAAATAGGAATGAGATTCCCTCAAGTTTAATACTAATATGACGGAGGGGTGTTCATCGGTTCGGTTTCGGTTATTTGGTTTATTTGGTTCGGGTTTTTTGTTTTTTTATTTTTGTTTTTCAAAACCAAAACCTAATTCGAAATAGAAAAACCAAACCGAAAACCAAATTAGAATTCCGTTCGGTTTCGGTTTAAAACCGAAAAAACCAAATATGAAAAACACAAATTTACCATTTCTTTTTGTCTAAGTTGTGATTAATCAAAATAGGTTCATAATTTCAATTTTCACCAAAGTAGTAAATTTAAACCATATGGATGAACAAATAACATAAGTAAAACAACTAAACTCTTGTTTGCCATCATTATTAAAAAATTATTCATCAAAATTGAATTTATCTAATTTCATAAAAAAAAAAAGTTAATATGATAAACAAATAGACATATAAAGTAAAAAATACATTAATAATTGTCCATAAAAAAAAATACGAATTAAATATTTTAATAATACATAATAGTAATATAAGTTATTCGGTTTTTTCGGTTTAACCAAATTCATTATCTTTTACCCATAACCAAACCAAAATCCGGAATATATAATTCGGTTTCAGTTACAAACCAAACCCAAAACCAAATTCAAAAACGGTTTAGTTTTTTTCAGCTTTTTAAACGGTTTGGTTTATAGTTTAACTGGGTAAAAACCAAACCGTGAACACCCTTAATATGACGTTGAACTGACAACGGTTGAAATTTGACAACATTGTTTTCTCTATTTTTTTTTCTTTTCTTTTTCATATTGAGGTCTGATAATTTTGTGATAGTTTTTTTTCTTGTATAAAACTTATATTTTTTTTCTTCTATATGATACTGTACAATTTGTTTTATATCCATATGTGTAATCTTTTGAAATTTACAGCATCTTTAATATATATTCAACCAAAAACCTTAATTTTAAATTGAGAAAATGTTAACCATTGATTAAGTTTTGCCTTTAATTTTTCACCATTAGATTTCTTTGATGCCATCATCATTGACCAACAAATTAGTTAATAACATTTGTAGTCCTTATATTTTATTTTTATACAAATAAATCAATTAATTTTATTTATTTTAGTAATAATTTTATTAATCAAATCTTTATAATAATGGTACTCTTTTTTTTAATGTTATAACTTATAAAAAAAATCATTTATTTATATAGTATATATTATATATTCATGTATACAAAGTTTTATATTTTAATGTCGTCTAACTGAGTATTTGACAATATTTCAATTTAATATAGGTTAATAAATTGGATATGATATTTAAGTTTGATAAAAAAAAAATTGATAAATTTACTATACGCTTATTTATTTGTTGATGATATATACCTTAATTAACTTCACTAGTTATTTTTTGATAATAAATTTTAGTCGTATGTTTTTGTTTTAAAAAATGTTAGTGTTTAATTATAATAAAACGTTAAAATATATATTGTTCTGAGAATTTTCAGTTACATTTTCTTTCCATCAATAACGTTTTATTTCAATAACAATACAAATATTTTTTCAAAGATTTTTATATTACATGGTTTTTTTATGTGATTGCTTAAATATATGGATTAAAATAACATCTTTAATACCCTTGATAAGAATAGAAATATAGTTACAACTTAGTGATAATAAAAATATCTCTTTAATATTTTATGTATATATTTTAGTTTATGGTTGAAAACATTATTTGTTAATATTTTCTTTGACGATATTATATTCTAAATATTATGGTCTAAACAGGTTGTAAAAATTTTTTAAATGTTAATAGTTTTCTGGCATTAAAAGTTTTTTAATTAATGCAAATAAAATATACAAATTTCGCATGTTACGCGGGTAATAATCTAGATAACTAGATATTGTAGTAAGAATTAAAAAAAGTCTACATATTTTAATGCTATATTGAAAATAAGATGTCATTAACATGATGTAGTAATATCTTAGAAAGTAACATAAAAAGTTTTTCGATGTCATTCACACGATGTAATATCTTAGAAAGTAATTAACATGATACAAACATGTTCTACTCAACGAAAATTATAAGGTTCAAGCATACTTTTTAAATATGTTTTTTCCATGTAAAAGGTAATCGGTTTGAATACCTTAAATTATACAAATTCATTGAATAATTAATACAAAGAACTTCAAATAAAATACTTGACTTGAGATGATTATTAAGGACCGTATTTCCTTTTTATTTGTGCTTGTTTATTTACTATAGATAACTACTAATTGGAAAATGACTAATCCTCCCAACAAAATAGCTTAAAATTCCTCTTAACATTATAAAAAAGGTGACATGTGGTATCCACTAATTTTCTTTCTTAATCTTGTCCTTTGATTTTTCCATATGTCATCATCCAATAATTAGGAAGATTTTTTGGCTATTTTTTTTAAACGGATTAATCATTTCCCCTGCTAATTTGGATTGTTATTGCATATACATAACATTATAAAACATTAGTTTAAACTTAAGAAATATATTGTCAAAACGATCATATAAGTATATAACACAAAGCAAAGTCAGGTTGTATATCGAGTAAGTTTGTAATTAACTAAAGTTACGTGGAAACCAACTCCCCAACTCCGCTTAGGTGCAGTTGATCAGAGTATCTTCTAAATCCATTATGTGAACCCCGAAAGTGAGTTTTTCTTAAGGTTTCGGGTTCGAGTATTGGGTTTCTTATCTAAACGTATTTTCCATGAGGAGAGGGTTGAAGCTTCAGCAAATCGCTGGTTAAAATTGTCTGTAACACGTCTGAATTTAAACTACCTTCTTTAAAAATAAAAAAAAAAACAAAAAAAATAAAAAAAAAAAACAAAAAAAAACTACGTGGGACCATCGTAGCCTCACATAAAGTCTCTTTTTGTTATTGTTCGTTTATCTGTCCCTATTACGTACTCTATGTCTCTATGTGTAGACAAAGGAAAAGTTTTCTTTGATTTTAAATTAACCGAATACACACACTACTGTTCTAACTTAATTAGCTAGTAGTAAGACTGCGAAGAACTCATGACCCCTTAAATACACACACAACTACATAGTGGTAGACTAGTAGTATTAGGTAGCTAATTGAATAATGATATTAATTAGTAAATTATCAGTTAATAAAATTACAAAATATATATTATTACTAATTTAAAAATTATAGAATAATAATGTAAAAATTGCTAACTTTTGCTAATGACAGTAAAAATAATGGGTCTAAGATTAAAAGTAATTTTATTTTTGTTAGTCATGTTTGTTAAAAACAATAAAAGTAGCAGTTGGTTCGTGGGGTTTTAAATGATTTCGTGCGTTGTGATTTTATATGTAGGGTTAAAGAATTTGTTATTATCTAAATATAGTTTGATTACAATTGTTAATAAGAACATTATTACAATAAGTTGATTACAATTAATAACATAAAATAAAATATTGATATAAATATTACTTATATTACTCCAAATGTTGTCCGGCACCTAAGCTTAGGTGTGGAACCCTTCACATACAATTTTTTTAATATATCTTGATTAATGAATAAATGGTTGGGCCCCAATAATTTTCATGAATTAAAAAAGTAATATGTGAGTATTCAACACCTAACCTTATGTACCTTACAGCCTTATATTTTCATCCCCATATATATATTTGTGTCTCAACTCTCAACATTAACGTAAGAAATGACATGAGTTAATTGCTACTTCCAAATGTTGTGTTTAAACCTGCGAAAGTGTGAACATGATCCAATAATATGAATCTTTTTTTCAATAAAATATATATGTACCGTAATAAAATAGAATATGATGGTGAAGAATAGAAAAGAAAATGAAAAGAGAGCGAGCCAGGCAACCACTACTTTTTCCATGCAGCACAGTTGTAAGCATGGGCGGCGGCGATCGAGCAGCAAATAACGTGTGGAATTCGCAATCAGTTTCCGGCGCCCGCATCTTTCTCGTTTAGTTTTCCTCCTTTTTCATGCCTTTTCTTCTTCCTGTTTTTCTTGTATAAAACCCGATAAAACTTCTAAGCAATTACCTTTAATCTACCAACCCCTAAAATCTACCCATAAATAGGTAGTTAGGAATGTATCAAACTTAAATCAATCACACAAGTTTGAGAAAATTATATTTTTTGTCTCTGAATTTGACACATTTTGCACTTTTCGTTCTTAAAGTGAAAAAATAATAAAAAAAACCCCCTAAACTTGGCACTTTTTTCATTTTTCATCCCCCGATAACAATGTTAATTTTTCTCTGTTAAAGTTGCCAACATTCGTTAGTTTTTATTCACTTGTCGTCCATTCTTTCTTTTTTCACTTTTTTTTTTCATTTTGATAATTTCAAAACTGCCCAATGATGTATAAACCATATTTGTAATCAGAGTTAGAGACCTATTACAAAAAAAAAATTATATTTTTACTTATCCAAATACATTTGTTGAAATTTAGATAACACAATATACTTAGCAAAAGCATTATAGTATAGTAGGGATGGTATTCGGTACTATACCGTACCGAACCGATTGATACCGATACCGAAATCATCTCAATCCCAAAACCGATACCGTACCGAAAGTATAGGTATCAGTACCGGTTCGGTACCGGTACCGGTATCGGTTTTTCGGTACCATACCCCTATAATACCGAATTTTATTGAACAAAAAATCCGAAATTGCCTTGTTGCACCATGGCACCCTCCCAATCAGTAATCAACTTCAATTTAGAAACAAAATCATATATATATAAGAACATATTCTAGAAAATTATATTTGATACAAAAAGAGTGTGCAACAACTCAAAGAGCATAACTGGTAATCAAATTATGGGCATTTGAAAAACTGGAAATGTTCCAATAAATTTATTGTTTTCACTTTTCAGTATGAAAATAGTCAAATACCACCTCCAGCTTCTCCATTGTTAGTGTACATGTTGTGCTAATTACATACTCTAATTGAAAAGTTCAGTGCATCCCAATTTTCTTGTAGAGATAGTAATAATTATTTGCAGAATTAGCATACTGTGTGACCATTTAAGCCGTCAGTCACTACAACATGATAGTATAACATTCGCAGTAGCCTACAACAAATGAATAGTATAGGCTAAACCTACCACTACATCCTACGGTTTATGTTTTTCAAGTAATCGGGATTCATATTCGGTTTTCCCGTACCGAACCGATTAGTACCGAAACCGATTTCATCCTAAAATGAGAACCGAAACCGAATCCCCATCGGTACCGATTTTCGGTACCGGTTCAGTCACGGTTTTTCTGCTCATCCCTATAGTATAGTATAACCGTAGGTTGGTTTGATGATTTGTAAAATTCAATAATCGAAAAATAATTTATGTATATATGTTTAATTAATAAATATAATACTAATTTTAATAATGCGAAAAGTATGAAAATTTATTGTTTATTAATGCTTAAAAGAAATTTTTTCTTTTTAACTAAGTATAACCTAAAAGAAACATGAGTCGTTTAAATATATTGTCATGTGTCACTTAAAAAAATCTCAATCGTATTTTAGCATATTGGTAGAGATGACATATTATGTGTTTGCTTTTATTTATTCATCGTCTTAATTGTACATTTATGTAACTGTCTTGTTCAATAAATCGTCATGTGTTCATAGATATTCGTGCTTTCTTTGTATTATTTGATACTGACTTTACTCATTCAATAGTTTATTTTAAGATTCGTTGTCTACTCCTTTACGATTTCTACATCGCTTTGCAGTTTCGACATTTTTAATAATAAAAAAAAAGTGGAAAAAGGGAAAGGATAAAAAGTGAACAAAAAAGCTAACGAATGTTGACAACCCTAACGAAGAAAAACTAACACCGTTATCGTATGGACGAAAAGTGAAAAAAGTGTCAAGTTTAGGGTTTTTTTGCTATTTTTTCACTTTAAGGATGAAAAGTACAAAACATGTCAAATTGAAGGACGGAAAATGTAATTTTCCCCACAAGTTTTTGATTCAATATGACCTTTAATGGATTTAATCACTCAAATTTAAAGCCTAAATTTAAGCATATTTGATGAACTCTAAACTTTTCAAAAGTATTGAAAAAAAAATAAAATGCACATCGTTAAAGTTTATTCTTAGTACTATTTTACAAGGAATAATTTCATTAATTTTTTTGAAACACATGTTTATGTCACATGTTCAAAACTTGTTAAAGACAAGTGAAAAAACTATAATTTGTAATTCATGTGTAAAGATGATTTAACAGACATGAGTTCTATGCAGTATGCATTCTGGTGGCATATTCTCACCCATTTATCCTTTTTGTTAATATGGCATAAACAAATTGGTTAATCTTCTATATATAATCTACTTAAGTTTCAGACCTATTTCGAAAAGGTAAAATGTCTACCTAGCTAAAAATTTACTTTATTTGTTTTGGAATCAATATCTAAAGTAGATATAATATACTCGTAAAAAGTGTAGAGTCTATATAATAATTAAAATAGGAGGTTGGAGGTAATTTTTAACATCCATTAAAGCTCTTTTTAGGCCTAAACTCTCTCTTAATTACTTTAGAGTTCTCCCTCCTTTTTTGTCTAGATTTTTATTTATTTTTTATTTGCTTATTAAATAGATAATTATATTTAAAACTTTATCATAAATCTTTTTATATGAAAACAAATATTTTTAAGTTTTAAAGATATATAATATCCTTAAAATTCTCCCAATGTATTATTATATATATAACCTAAATTTTTATTAATCATTCTCATTCATTTTATTCTTCTTCATCGTAACTATTAATAAACAAATCAAGTAAGTTTCTAAAAAAAAAAAAACTTTAATTTTATTTTTGGTATTTTATTCGTGTTTGTTTATTATTTGATATTGAATTGTTATGTTTTTTTTATTTATCATTTCTTTCAATTGAGTTTGTTGTAAATTTTAGTTTGATTATGACTTATTTTTCTACTACAAAAGGGTGTACTTTTTTAAATTTGTTTTCTTCATGTTTTGTTATTTTTACTTATTTTGTTATTTATTATTTTTATATTAACCTTTGTATGTATATATATATATATATTGAGACTATCCGTTCATCGAACGGACCTGAAGACTAGTAATAAAATAAATATAGTGTATTCCCAAGTAAATGTATGTTTTTACCGTTTATTATTAAATAAATGTTTTTACAAATTTCTTATAAGGAATTTTCTTATTTGTACGCATTAATCAGCTTAAAAACTAACGAGTATGGTACCCCCATAATGCGATGGTGGTGACTGGGATGGCGGTTTGATGGTGTCGGTGATAGTACTATTGGTGGTGTTGACGGTATCAAGTGATGTAGGTTGATATAAAGGTGATGATTAAATATTTTAGAAAATAAGAGCTTAGAATGTTACTAATTAAAATAAGGGTTTGGCGGGTAAATTAATTCATTAAAGACAAATTTGGTAGTTTATAAAAATTCTTTTCATAGTGAGTGTTTATTAAGGATAATTTAGTAATTTCATATGTAACTATTGTGTAACACTTTTCAAAATTGGAGGGTGTGATACATTTCATATTTTTATAAAAAAGTACAAATATAAGCATTAATTATATGTCTATTAGAAAATAGCTTGTATACATTTTATACGTATCAATACATTTGATTGATAGTATTCAAAAACAACGAATTGCATATTAACATGTACGTTTTATAAGGACACAAATTTTAAAAACTGTTTTTCATAAAATACTAGCTAGCTTAAATAGGTAACTAAGTAAGAAAATTTAATTGGACATTATGTGTGTTAATATCTACTAGCATTGTATCCGCGTGATGCGGCGGTGGTCATGACGGCGACGGTGTGATAGTGGAGGCGAGTGTTGGTGGTGGATGCGACGTCGAGTGCCATAGATAATTCATATAAAAGTAATTGATTTAAAAGGTTAATGGAAATATTTTATAAATATAAATGATTGATAGTGTAATTTAATTATTGATGTTAAGAGAATAGTGTATGTGAAAATATTTTAAAGGGTTGTAGCCTTGTAGGTGAAAATATTACATAGTAGGACATTTTAGACATTTTCCCCCATGTAACTTTCAACATGAGGTTATTTTCTTTAATATAGAGTATAGATAGTACTAAAAACTGGTTTTTGTAAAACAAATATTAAAAAAAATAAATAAAATAAAATATTGACCAATAGATCATGATAAAAATGACATGCACATAAAGGTTTATGGAGCACAAATGTACACTGACACACGAAGGTTTTCATAATACGTAATGATTTACAGTAAAAAAATGATTGTTTATTTAGTTTACGTTAAAATTTGTTTTGTTTGAAACAAAACCTTTAGTAGTAGAGCATGGGGTATGGTAGCGTTATGACGACCCCGGACAATGAGTTGGCAATTGGCACCGAACACTTGACCATAACACTTCATTCAACACCGATCAAGAATTTGGGGTTCTTCGTGGAGAAGCGGATGTCCGGCGTTAGCTCAATATCTTGGCATGTAGTGAGTATTTATGTCTTGGCTAATAAAAAGTTCATTTACTTATTCTGAGGTGAGTGGTGTTATTATTCTATTCGCAAGAGGCGAATAAAGAGGCCCACCACTACTTGTATGTTAAATCTTATGTTCTTTAACATTATCTCTCTCTATATATATGCAGCCAAGTTTAGTAGACATGATAGATATCACGAAATGCATGCAGACATGATTATTTTATTTTATTAATTGTTTATTGTCAATGTAATTTAAGGTGATTACTGTTAATGTTAATGTAATTTTAGTTTATTATTAAGTGTTATTCTACTTTGATTATTAATATCTAATTTTTGTTAGTAATATCTTTTTATTAATAAACAATTGAAACAACAATTAAACATAGTGTAAGATATAAAATAAAAAATTAAAAAAAAATGGTGTTCTGCGTTCTGGATGGTTCTGCGACTATAACTGTTTAAAACTAATGAAATGATGAAAGCTGATATGGTGCTAAGGTGACGTTCTGGATGGTTTTGCATGCCTTAAATACTTAACTATACCTAATGCTCATATAACTTATAATCCTGATATAACAAGGTCGAATTGTCCCTTAATTAAAACATTTATTAGTTAATTATCTGCCATAAACTCTTAAAATATAAACAAAAAACTTACCAATTCATTTCCTTAAAACTTCCAAAGTGCTTAAGAAGTTAAAACAACCAAATGGCCTAATGGGTGTAAGAAAATATTTTTATAATACAAAATTACAAAGGTTGTCATACTCAAATAATTATAGGACTGTTCAAAATAAAATAATTATAGAACTATAGAAGGAACGTAAGTTCAAATTCGAATTCTTTCGGTCATAAGTCATAACCCATATTAAAATATACTATACTATGTGAATCTGAAAAACTAAACTTGTTTGCTTGAAAGTAATTACAGCTTCTAACTAGCTATGTACGTGTATATCTTGGTTAATAAGTAGTGATGTTGATATATATCTATACTCTATATTAAAGAAAATACTTCCATGTTGAAAGTTACATGGGGAAATGTTTAAAATACCCTCCTATGTAATATTTACACATATAAGGCTACAACCCTTTAAAATATTTTCACATACACTATTCTCTTAACATTAATAATTAAATTACACTATCAATCCTTTATTTTTCTAAAATATCTTCATTAACCTTTTAAATCAATTACTTTTATATGAATTATCAACGGCACTCGACGTCGCATCCACCACCAACACTCGCCTCCACCACCACACCGTTGCATCGCGCGGGTACAATGCTAGTATCTATAAAAAAGAAAATCAGAACCCTATAATTCTAAAACCAATAAAAAAGAATATAAAAAAAAATCTAAGCAAAGCTGTTGTGTAAAGAATATTTTGTTAAGCTACATATCTATATATGTTTAATTAGTTCTGGAAGATGTGTTGTTTTTACTTTTATAAGTATAGCTGTCGTAAACTAGAATCTAGAATTGAATATGCGATAAGCAACTAATACCTCTGTTTATCATTCATACTTCCTTTGATTTATCTACACATTGGTAGAAAGAAAATATTCATGTGACAATTATTCACATATATATACAATTCATATATAAGGTAAATCTAAATAAAAACACTCTTAAAATAAGAACACGGGGAGAACACTTAAAAACTTTTATTTTAATGCATTAAAAATTCATAAAACTAACATAGTGTATAACTAATTATCATTATTTAAGTGTTTAATAACACATTGATATGTGAAAATCAAGAAAATCGTATTTTTTGTTTTGTGCATCCATCTTGGATGCATATTCATCAAAATGGATGCACAAAATAAAAAACAAGATTTTTTTAATTTTGACGGATCAATATGTTATTAAACAGTTAAATAGTAATAATTAGTTATACATCATGTTAGTTTAATTCTATGGACTTTTAATGAATCAAAATGATGTTTTTAAGTCTTCTTACATTGTTCTCATTTTAAGGGTGTTATATATATATATAGTTTCTTTATTTTGAAAACCATTTTTTTAAGAATCATGAGAACTCTTAAATAATATATTTGTTCACATGTTTTTTTTGTTCATTCACATGTAAAATGATATAAAAAGTATATTGTAGAAAAAATAAATTTTAAAAACCTTCAAAATAGCCTTTTGTGAACTTGTAAATGAATATGTTCACGTTTTCGTTCACATGTTAACAAATGAGTATATATAAAGTTTTGAAAAAAACTTTCTTCTTCTACATGTATTTTTATAACATTTCACATATGAATGGAAAAAAAAAACATGTGATCCAATACATAATTTAAGAATTTTCAAGATTCTTACAAAAAAATATGTTCTCAAAATAAGGCTCCCTATATATATATATATATATATATATATTGGAGAGAGATCAAATAAGAAGGTGTCTTAAGGAGAGAAGGGAGAGAAGGTCTTATGAACCAATCAGAACGCGACATGTGGATTTAAAAAAAAAAACGCGGTGGCATTTTTGTAAATAAATCAAACTTTTGTCAGCCTGGTTTTGGGTCAGCTTGGGTTATGATCAGCTTGGTCTGTCATCTTGGTGGGTCAGCTTGGTTGGGTCAGATTGGTCAGCCTGGGTTATGGGTCAGCTTGGGATCTACATTTGTGTAGATTATGTGTAGTTTTGTGTCAAGCTGACCCAACCCAGACCCCAAGCTGACTTCCCAACCCCAAGCTGACCCAACCTGACCCCAAGCTGACCCAAAACCCATAATCTACATTTGTATAGATTGTGTCAAGTTGACCCAACCCAAGCTAACCAAGCTCACCCAACCTGACCCAGACCTCAAGTTGACCCAACACAACCCCAAGTTGACCCAAAACCTATAATCTACATCTGTGTAGATTAATCTACATTTGTGTAGATTGTGTCAAGCTGGCCCAACCCAAGCTAACCAAGCTGACCCAACCTGACCCAAGCTGCCCCAATCAGACCCTGACCCCAATCTGACCAAACTGATCATGCTGACCAACCAAGCTGATCAGAACCCAAGCTGACCAAGACCAAGCTGACCACCCAAGCTGACCCAGAACCCAAGCTGACCAAACCAAGCTGACTTACCAAGCTGATCATAACCAAAACTGACCCAGACCCAAGCTGACCCAAAACCAGGCTGACAAAAGTTTGATTTATTTACAAATATGCCACCGCGCATTTTTTTTCATTTTGACACATGTCGCGTTCTAATTGGCCTATAGGACCTTCTCTCCCTATTCTCCTTAAGACACCTTCTTCCAGGATCTCTACCCTATATATATATATATATATATATACATCGTCTACTACATATCCCAAGATTTGTATGACTATCTTTCTATAGTTCTATATACATATATATACATTAGGTATTTTACCTCGCGCGATGCGCGGCTAGTTAAAAAGGTTATTTTATGCATTAGTAAATATCTATTCTATAGATTTATCATGTAGAAATTGATTATGTTATAGTTCATGCTTAATTCGTGGATCACTATGGTCACCTTTTGTTTTTTCCAACATGTTGATATCACAGTCACTTAACCTACTATAGTAATTACACACCCCTTATGAGAACATTTAATCTAAGATATTTTGATATCATCAACACCACTATTTGTGTAGCCATAAATTACGTAAAAATGTATTCACCTGATAGATTAACGCTACTATGAATCAAACGTAAATCGATAATGTAGCATGCTGTTAGTTTTTGCTTCTAGTTATGCTCAAAAGATGAAGAAAAAACCTTATGTTAGTGATGGCAAAAAATAATCCTAAATACAATTAAGAAATAGAGTATTTTATCTCCGTCAATCAAAAAACTCGTTTGTAAAACTCAGTAACTATTATCATTATTATATAGTAGATTTTGTTTTGTGGCTAGAATAGTAACAACCAATTTTGGTTACTTTATTTTGTGATTCGGCCAAGAGAACGAAAGAGATGAACAAAAAAATTGTTTTGTCATATATAACTTAATGATATTTTAAAATAATTTTTAAAATTTCATAGTCTTCAAAGTTGTATATATTGTAATAAATAATATTATTTTTGTCAAATATCCTTGCCAAATTAGTAGAGATATTAAACGACTTTTTATTCTTCATAATATGGGTTTTGATTTTTTTTTTATATCTTGTGTATATAATTTTGAATTAATATTTTATATTATCTTTAATAATATAAATTAGATTGAGAAGAAATATAAGATACAAAATAAATATTGTAGAAAAAGTATGGAGATGCCACGTAAGATAAAATCTTATGTGGTAATGTTTAAAGGTAACTTTAGATATAGAAGGTGATCAATGTCGTTGAACCGATCAAAAATAAAACTAAATACCACTAATTAGCTAGGGCAAGTAGAGTATCATATCCACAGGGAATCAAGGGAAAGTGTTGAAGAATTTTACAAAATTAATTAAACTAGACATGAAACTTAAAACCGATTGATTGATTAATTTGATTAAAAACTAAATTTGATCATAAACTTAACAATTACTTCAATTAAATAAAAGGGATCATTCTCATGCTTCAAATTATGTTTTCAAGAGTATAACCTAACTTATGTTCGTTGGAAATCATATAAACATGATTCGTTATATGTTTGGATTGAATGAATGCTAAGAATCAATTAGGTTGTGATGATTCACGATAATGAAAACCGGGGAATTGACACAACTAAATTATTTATTCATTAACAAGATTACAAGTTCACAAGAGATTTTTCCAATAATAATTGATTAACAATAATTTGAAATCAAAAGATAGATGGAATTCATTCAAGTCATAAACTAGTAATCATTCAAACAATCCAAACAACATTAGATGTTAAAAGACTAATGGGAAATTAAACATCTAATCCAACATGAACATAAGAAAAATTGAATGCAATTGTCTTACATAATTTTTCACATGAGAATGATCAAAAGAGAATTAGCCTAAAATCTTCATCATTGATATCATTGATTCTTCAATTAGGGCTTGAATCTCCATGGAAATATGAATTGATGATGAAATTGGGGTGTTGTGTAGGTTAGGAATTGCTCCAGGGATGAGAAAATATGAAGTGTAACCTCCCAAAGTCGTGTATGAGGGAATATAAACTGAAAATTAGAATATAACCACCAAATTCGGATTTGTATACAGATACAGCCGTCCCAGATGGTCACCAGGGCGTCCCAGACTGCCCTCCAGAAATGGCACTTTTCTAGATTTTTGCCTTGACACTTCTTGACTTTGCTTGACTTCTTAATGATCCATTTAACTTCAATTTGTCACCAAAGACCTGAAACACTTAAACAAACATAAAAACGCCCTAATCGTCTATTAACATTCACAAAACATGTTCGTTTTCATACTTTAAGATTAGACGAATTAAGCGTTTATCACATTCCCCAACTTAACTCTTTTTCGTCCCGAAAAAGACATTCATCATGTGACAAGTCAATTTACAATCTCATAATATATTCTATCACCAAAGAAACACCATATAAGAATTATATCGATTATATATATTTATAAAACTCAATCTTCAAGCAACCTTCAAAATACACTTGGGCAAAACTAAGTAATGCAAACCAAACCACATAATACAACCAACTCACAAGACTTACAACTATCAAAAGATTTACGACTAGCAAATAGAAATATATAAATGTGCAATTAAACCTAATAAACCTCAAGTCATAGGCTAGTACACAAATCGAATCAAGACCTCATAACTCAAACTATTACTTCGGTATTCATACAAGATTGATGGAAATATGGAATGAAACACGGTAATGATTCTCAATTGGCGATTTACTAGAATGATTTTGGAACAATTCACTTTTGGTTCTTTTGAATCAACTTACATGGATAATTGAATTGGATTTCACTTATGACCATATACTTTGACTTTCTTAACCGGATTTTTCAATTTGACTTTGATTTGTTCTTTCTTTCGATTCATCATCATAAACAACACAACTTTGAACTATTAACGGATTTCATGACGAAGTGAAGTGAACTATGGAGTGATTTGTATGATTGTTTTATGATTTTAAGCACATAATTCAAGCTAGAGGTCTCGACACGGTAAGTATACTAGTTCTAACCTAATGTACAATAATGGTTCACACAATATGATAAGGATCACAAGAACAATGCTACGCTAACAATCTAAATCAATCGTCGACGAGGCGTTTTTCTCATGAAATTGAAGGATATAACGGATAAATAAGTGTGATAAATGCATTGCGACTCACAATTGGCATATTACCTTCAATTGTACATTTCTATGTTTTTACTTGCTAGCAACTCTATCAAGCGGCTCATAAGTCAATCATATCATGCAATCTAACCTACACCACCTAGCCCCACTTACATGTACTTATCCAATCACAAGAAAACCTCATTTTACAAACATATATAACTAATATAACTCGAACATTTTGTATCTTTGATTCAATTCAATATTACAAGAAAGTAAATCAACATCTAAACTAGAAACATAAATGCAATTAACTAGAAATTAAATCTACCTACAAATTGAAAATGCAAAAACATCAAAACAAACATAGAAAAGCACATAGTCACAAAAGAGAATTAGAAAAATGGATAGAAGGTACCAATCACTGACGTGGACCCTGAGGTGGTCCAAAGATCGACTCCATCAAACTCCGATACAAAGACTGACCATCAAATGAATCATGAGCAGCAATAGAAGAAGAAGCTGCAGAAGATGATGCTGGGGGATCACTCGGACCAGTCTCCTACGTGGCATCTCCATACATTTTTTACAATATATTTATTTTATAACCTTTATTTATTCTCAAAATAATCTATTTTATTTTATTAAATATAATATAATATATTAATCATAATTATATACACAAGATAAAAAAATAATATCAAAACTCATATTAAAAAAATAAAATAACGTCCATGCATCTACTAAATTGGCACACATATTTGACAAAAATAATATTATTTATTAAAATATATACAACTTTAAAGACTATATCATATTTTAGAAATTATTTGAATATATTATTAGATTATATATGACCAATCAATTTTGTTGTTTCTTTTTTTTTGCCGAAACTTTAACTAAAGTTGGTTGTTATTCTTATCATAAAACAAAGTCTATTATATAATAAAAAGCAAAAACTATAATGATTTTCTCTTATTTATCTTATTGGGTTTTTTTTTACTTATTCGTATTGTATTTATGTGTATTTCATATGACTAAATTTATGTGTATTTTATATGACTAAATTTTTGTCATGTTTGGTTTTTTACTTTGTACATATTATTACGTTTGATGCATAGATAACATGCTACATTATTACGCGATTTACGTTTGATTTGTTGTAGTGTTAATCTATAAAGTTAATACATTTTTACGCGATTTATGGCTACACAAATGGTGTTGTTGATGATATCAAAATATCTTAGGTTAAATATTCTTAGAAGGGATGTGTAATCACTATAGTATGTTAAGTGACTGTGCTATCGACATGTCCGAAAAAACAAAGGGTGACCAGAGTGATACGTGATACATGAATTAACCATGAATTATAACATAATCAATTTTTACATAATAAACCTATAGAATAGCTATTTACTAATGTATAAAATAATCTTTTTAGTTAGCCGCGCATCGTGGGGGTAAAATACCTAGTATATCTACCAATATATATAACAAGGTGCTAAATTCTTTTATGGAGAAACAAGGACCGTTAGATGAATTCAAACTTTTGATTACAACCCTTAGATCTAAATAATAGTACCATTACCAAATTTAATATTAATTAAACACAACATTAGTCCATCTACTTTGGATAATTTACACTTTTTTGTTTTCCATCACTAATTTACAGTTTCCACCATTAATATTTAATCACTAATATTAAGAAAACACAATATTAGTCCTTGTATTTGAAATAATTAAATTTTGTATATTTAATAGATTAAACTCGTATGTTGTGCGAGATAATTGAGAACATAAATATAAAAACAATAATTGATAGTTACATTATTATTCATAGTTATGGTAATATAAAGTACTATCAGATTACGACCGATAAAAAAATTTATAGTTTATTATTATATTATATACGCCAAGTATAAAAGTAAGACTAATGAAACATAAATATTTAAATCTTAAAAGTCTTTCTCGTGATATATAATTATTAAAAAATAATATAATAAATACTTTTCAAAAAATAAACATAAAATAATAAACAATCTTATTTGATAAAAGATAAATATCATTGATTTATTATAAAAAAAGTAGTATAATGTATATAATCTTTGTACTTATATATAAAATGAAAAATTAAATATTAATGATTAGGATTATGATTAATGATTATGATCAAAATTGATGATAAAGATTGTACATGGCAACATAGATATAACAATTTAAATGGAAAATATGGCACCTCATTAAAAATCTAATGTGACAAAAAAAACTAAAAATGTCACCTATGAAACTATCATCTCTTAGTTACATAGAGAGATTGAATACTTGATATATACTTATAAAAACATAATAAGTTTGAATTTTTCATTACAAGCCTTAAATTTTTTTATTAACTTAGTTTCATTTCGTACGCATATTTAAATTTCAATGCAAGAACAATTACCTCTTATATTTTGACAAAATATTACAAGAAAAAAAATTAAAAAAAGATTTATAAAATATGAAAAAATACTAGAACAAAACACAAAAATATGGAAGTTAGATTGTCTAATTTATTATTGGAAGTTAGATTATTCGAACAAAACACATGAAATAAATATGTTATTTTATTAAATAGATACATAATGTAGTTTAAGATTTATAATCGAGTATTTGATTTTATATAAATAAGAAGATAATATATTTTTTGAAATTTCATTTAAATCACAGGGTAGATCGAAGGGAATCCTTTGATCCCGTGTACCGAATTGGTACCTACGAAACCTCAATGTTGAGTTTTTTTGCATCGATGATTAGTTATCATTATCAGTCTTATCCACGACAAGAATTGAACATGCGTCCCTCAAGACAACAGACTCTCAATGATGTCATGGTGGCCAACCCATCTAAATGAGTTGGTTTGAAATTTAATTATAGTAGATAAAGTGTTTTGTTTATATTTACTTTTATATCGTCATTATACAAATATATAACAACTATATTATAGAAAACAGCTACACTAAAGAGCAATTTTGAATATTACTATATTCACCAGTATTAGATGTATTAACATTACATTGTCATTATACCAAAATTTATATATCTTACTAGCCATTTTTGATGCAAATAAAACTTTAAATAACAATACAACTGTATTTTAACATGTTTTATCTATAATTAATAATTATGTTATTCTTAAAACTTATTGTGTTTATTTCGCGTATTTATATTATCTCGCTTAATATACAGAAAATATAATTTTACTTTTATATATACCAAAATACGATTTTCTTAAATAATTATTAACCAATTGAAATATTTTATTTCATTTAATTAACATTTGCTTATGTTGTTGATCCCATCAAATTGAAAAACTTATTATTTGACACTTTTTAATAAGTTATTCATTATATGTTTTTCCTAATAAATCTAGAAGTTGAAATTTAGGGTCTCTTATAAGATTATATTATAAACTTTCAAATCTTAATTATTGTATTATAATTTGCTTTTACATAAGTTATGTTAATTAAAGTAAATATTAAAAGTTTAAGATTTTAATTTCCTAAATATTTTAGTTTTTAAATTTGTTACATAAATCCAATATTTGCTTCAAATATTATTAATATTAATAATACAATTCAACCATGATTTTAAAAAAATATTTTGAAAAGTTCTAAAAATTTAACTATAAGTACATAATTCGAAACCTCAATATATTGATGTGAAATTAATTTTAAAAATTTCAAAAGGTTAACTATAAACACAAAAAGTAAATTTTCAAAAGGCGAGCTACTGGCAAGGTCTTAAACCTTAAGGAAATCCATCAGGGTATAAATCACACTTTCGAAGTTTGTATGAGTGGATAATTAAGAGGGTTTTCAATAATATTGGGTTTCATCTCAGACATGCGTGGTCCAAATGCTAACTACTTTTGTTTTGTTAAATTTTCTTTATATGTATATTTATATAAACATTAAACTACGTGAAAATTGTAAAAAATGACTAATATAGTTACACTAATTAAAGAGAAGTCAAATCCATATAGAGCTCTTATTTATATTCCGTTAAAAATATGTTTATATTGAATTTCAAACTATCACTTGACACAATAATTTGAAGTGTTACCAATTGTTTATAGAAACATAAAAATCATGAAATTTTATGTTTTTTTTTCTATATAAAGACATACATTAACAATAAGATACTAATTAATTTACAACTTTGGCACCATGATACTAATTAATCTATTTTCAACATCTTTTATATATGGTTGTCAATGTATGATATTGTGAAACGATAACTTGTCACTAATTAATATGTTATCTCGCGTATTACGCGAGACAATAATCTAGTATATATATATATATAGGGGTTGGGTATTGTAAAATAAGTATTAAAGTAAAATAAATAAGACAAGATCTTGACCCTTAGATCATGATTAGATTGATGCACGAAGATTCACGAAACAATTGATACAAAATGATTTTAATGATGCACGGTGATTTTCAGTGAATATAAACTTATTGTTTTATTTGTTTTACTTTAATACTTGTTTTATTTTACTTAAAACCTATATATATATATATGCTAAAAAACCTGAATACAACTGGAGTTGGTTTTTAATTTTTTAAGTTATCTACATATAGGGTGAGTTATTTTGAGAACTCTTAAAAAAAAAGAACTCAGGAACCAATCTGGACCACACATTCTTTCCCTCTTTCTCTCTCTTCATTTAAATAATAAAATTCACCCAAATCATTCAAAATGTTATAACTCACAAACCGTAAATCGTTAAACGAAACAAAAAGCATGGATAGTCTTAAAATTTCGTCCTCTTTCATTAGAGATCCAATTCAGTATACTTTTGACGACTTTTTAATTTTCGTTTTTTTTTGTAGTTACACATAACTTACACATGGGTAGGTTGAACTTACACATGTGTAGGTTGAACAAAAATTATGATTCGGAACGGGCTTCGCCCTTAAGGATATTCATAAACCAAAGCTAGTGGGGGTGATAGGTCATAGAGGGTGATAGGTCATAGGGTGATAGGTCATAGAGGGTGATAGGTCATAGGGGGTGACCAGTGAGGGGTGATCTACCTAACGGGCTCCGCCCTTAGCCGCTATGGCTCCGCCATGGACTGACGGGCTCCGTCCTTGGCCACCATGGCTCTGCCATAGATTGATGGGCTCCGCCCTTGACCTTTATTGTTGTGTACATATGTTCATTTACTAATTTACATGTGAAAACAATGATCCTACACATGTGTAGGATGAACGTGATGGGAAAAAAAATGAAAATTAAAAAGTTGTCAAAATTATATCGAATTGGATCTCTAATGAAAGAGGATGAAATTATAAGACTACCCATGTTTTTTGTTTCGTCTAACGATTTACGGTTTGTGAGATAAAACATTTTAAATGATTTGGGTGAATTTTCTTATTTAATGGAGGAGAGAGAAAATATAAAAAAAATGAGTGGTCTAGATTGGTTCTTGAGTTCTTTTTTTTTAGGAGTTCTCAAAATAACTTTCCTCATCTACATATATATATATATATATATATATATGTGATTTAATCGAAATATTTCGTGATAATTTTGAACCATTTATCTTGCTACGCCAAAAATATTACTTTAAAAGATAAAAGTTTGAGACTTAATGATCACTAGGCCTGTTTATGATGATATAAAATTTGAAAGTACAAGTACAATAATAACTCTTTCATTAACATTTAATTACACTTACACCATCCAAAACTAACTATATATTATCTATATATCTATTAAAAGAGTAGGAATCCTAGCCATTTTAAACCTTCTTCAAATCCAAAGTTATACTAAAAAATTGCCAACTAGGATTTATCTTATGTGTCATCTCCAAACTTTCTTTATATATATTTATTTAAATTTAGATAGATTTGAATTGATTAGGTAAACATTATATCAAATTAAACATTATAATTATAATTATTTATTTGAGACATTAATTCTATCCGTTTTTTTATAAAAATTATATTCAATATATATTTTTTAACAAATCTAAGTTTTGATAAGATATTCAAGCATATTTAACATTAATATTATGCTAACTAAACCAAATTTTAATTATCAATATCATATTAAAACCTTTGATAATTCAATTAAATAACCGCACATCGTACGAGTAAAAAACCTAGTTTTGTATATAACGTTAGTTGTGAATGTTACACATGTATTATTTTAGTATAAAAACTTCAATTCCCAAAGAACGACCAGTCTTTATTACGAGTAATAAAAATTGTGATTATAGTTTGACGAAAATAACATATGGAAACAGGGATGCTATTCAACGGTTTATGTTGATATTGAACTTTCCATATTTGATATTATAACAAGAAAAAAAATAAATCTATTTTGATCCAAAAATAAATAAATAAAGAATTCAAAGTAGTGTGTTGGCTTTTTGGGTGCAAGTCATATATTTCATACACACATGAGTCTTTTTAAGTTGAAGTTTTCCAGAAAAGATTGATTTGCACATTCTTGGAAACTCTCACTCCCTGGCTCGCCACTCACGACTCACTCACGTCTCACTCGGTCAGGCTTACGTTCTCAATGACGGCCACCCACTATTTACATTTTCACACTACCATTTTCCATATCTTTCACTCTACACCCTCATACTTTTTCTATCAAATGCATCCCACTTGTACGTCTAGTTGCCTTACAACTTCAACTCTTCTAATACCGTGTCCCACAAGACACACTTTGGTCAAACTAAATTAAGTCAGCACTTTTGTCACCTATAAATACCTTCTCCCACAATCAACTCTTCACTACTTCATTTCATTTCATTTGTTTACATACTATACTTACAAAACTCCACTTTTTTCATCATTTTTTTGTATCCATATATTTCATTCACATAAATAATATAATACCCTTACAACAAATAATCTTTCAAAAAAAAATTCTAGTACGTTAAAGATGGCTTGTATACCGATGAAACGATCAAGAGAAGAATTCGACGCGACAATAAATAGTATGGCAAACTACTTGATGCTTATGTCAAGTGGCACAACAAGCAATGAATGTTATGATACTAGTTTGGTTAGCCGAGTCTTCGAGTGCAAGACATGTAACCGTCAGTTTCCGTCTTTTCAAGCACTTGGAGGGCATAGGGCTAGTCATAAAAAGCCGAGGTTGGTTGATGGCGGTCATGAGCATGATATTAATAATATTGTACCAACAAAACCAAAATCACACAAGTGCTCAATATGTGGGCTTGAGTTTGCCATAGGACAAGCTTTGGGAGGACATATGAGACGGCATAGGGCCCAAACAAACACCGATAATCACTCTTCTAATCTACCGGTTGATGATATGTTATCATCGCCAGTGGTGAAGAAAGTTAATAGTAGACGGGTTTTTAGTTTGGATTTGAATTTAACACCTTTAGAAAATGATTTCGGATCTAGAGTAGTTGATGATGAGAAGCTGGTGACTCCAATCACAATTGACTTTTTCTTATGATTATTGGAAATTTGGAATTATTACATGTATTATTGTTTAGACTTTAGACTTTTTTTTTTCTTCTTTTTCTTCATATCTTTAATCAGGAATATTATTGTATAGATCGATTATTGTAATTTTCCGATGTAGAGAGATTACATTTTTACATATTTATTTTTAACTATTACAGTAGTAATTATTATTTATAATACATGATCGATGACATTTTCGTGTAATATTATATTTATTTATTTTTCCTCTTATCATGCAATTAATATGGTTAGCTACAAAATTTTACTTACGAAATTATACAATTAAAGCAATACTAGCTAATTTTACGTGCGCAAAGATGCGTGGTAAAATAAAATATTTGAAAGAAGAAGCAGACAAAAGTTAGAATGTTTTTGACGTGGGAATAGAGGTGGTTTGAGGATTGAATATGGACAATCAAATCTTACCTGTTGTTCCAGGTATGATCCAGTCAGTGCAACAGAAACAAAAAGGTAAACATTGAGTAAAAACGTATGAGAAATGATACATTTTCATATTAAACTAGGTTTTTTACCCGCATGTTGTGCGGCTTTAAAGTTTTTAATATTGAGATTGATAACCAATAAAATTAGTTTAGTTAGCATAAACTTAATGTCATAGATAAATATATGTTAAAAAAATACAATATGAAAAATATTAAAAAATATAATTAAGATGAATAATATTAAAAATTAATTTACCTATAAAGTTAGAATAGGGAACCTATCTAAACACAAGAAAAATTGTGTAGATGTTTTTGTTTTTATATATTTTAAATATTATTTAAGTAACAATTCATTTGTAATTATGGATATTTATTTCTTAATATATAGTTAAAATTAATTGGGATTAAAATTTTGTTGCCAAATCTTTTAAGATCTATCTAATTTTATTTATTTATGTATTATAAATATTATAAAAAAAAATGGAGATGCCACGTAAGCTAAAATCCTATGTGGCAATATTTGAACATAGCTTTGGTTTTGAGGAGTGCTTTAGAAAACTTGGTTAACTACTCTTTTAATATATATATAGATAGCATAATAATTTTTTCTAAAAATTTTAAAATGTAACTTATTATTTATTTTTTTTCTAATCTCAACCCTTGATTATATCTTTCACTCCTTTTATAGTCCTTGTAGTTAATGTTACGAGTTAGGTATAGAATTGTTGCTTTGTATTCTTCTAGAATTTTGTATTTACTTTTTAAGCAACTAGCATGGCTTCTTCATTAATAAAGTTATGTTAAAAAAAATAATTTGAAAACCTATAAATTAACTTTGAACATAATTTTCCTTAATAACTACTTCATATGAATATACGAACCTAAATATCTATTTCAATATCAAACGGTAAAATATAGTTAAACCTCTACAACTAAACTATTCATCTATACTGTTATACGGCTATATATGTAAACCTCACCTGCCGCCATGTTATTTAAACACTGTCGGCCATCAAGGGATAAAAAGTTAGGAAAGAAACTCTTAAATTTCTTGATGCGCAATACACACTGGTCAAAAGTAACCATATATGATACTCGTGTATATGTGTATATATTCAAACCACGTCTACCTTTCTTCTAGTTATAGTTTGACGGTTTTTAGGTGCCCATTAATACTGTTATACCTTACGTCGTTTGTAGCCCAAATCTTTTGAACATATTATATTATTTAGAATTTTGCTATTACCATTACCATTACCATTACCATTACCAGTATAATTATTAACCATGGTTATGAACAGTATTGGGCCAAATAAATTTTTTTGGGCTAATTTGGATTTCGCCCATTCATATTTTTTTTTATTTTCCTTTTTTTGAGTGTAAGGTTTATAATGACTTTTACAATAAACATATACGAGTATGTGACAAGATGGCTTTGGACTTTTAGCAAACAATCTATGATATATTGGAAATTAGGTGTTGCCTTTCACTATTTTTTTATGATAAAAAAAGAATGACGAGAAATAATTGGGAGTTAGCACCTAACGTTTTACCGCGGTTATGATATTGGTTTTTACTTAACCAATTGTGAATTTAATTCAGATAAGTAACATAACGAGATGTAATCGCAATAATTGCAGTCGCGCAACATGCAAACCGAACTTACCTAGTTGCTATTAATAGGCTCTAAGTAAAGTTATATATAATACATACTGTATATAAAATAACCGTCTCTAAAATTAAATTTTAGTTATATGTACAACAGATTACGTCTTATTCATAGCATTGAGAACCATGAATCCTGTAAATGTTAATAGAAGTATGAAGTATCTACAACATGTTTTTAGGCTTTAGCGATTCATTTATTTGGTTGAACATTTTCAGGCCCAAAAACATATAGACCATGCATCGGGGCCTGTGAGCCTGTCTATTTAAAATGTCAGCGGAATAATTAAAAAGGGCTTGATCCACGATTTTTGGTCTATCTACCATCCACAAATCTAATTAAACTTTTTTAGACACTTTTTTAAATGACAAATGACATTTTTAGTATAAATAGAATAACTTGTAGTAACAGTATAGTTGTAAAATTAGTTTATATAAATTCATTGTAATATGAATTAAAAAAAAGTGTACATTTCATATATAACAATAAATCATATACATTAAGAAATCAGCTTGTGATAAAAATATAAGTTGAAGAGTAAGAGAGCTACATTTCACTCTATAGTATATATCATCTTATTATGGAAATTTTTGAATCTAACCTATATTGGAATAAACTAATAGAAGTTTGAAATTTTGAATGTCATCTAAAGTAGACTAAGACCAAGTAGATTATGGCACTAATGTGTAAATGTTCATCAATCAATTTCTCTTCAGGTTTGAATAAAAAGAATCAGACCGAAGCCTCAACATCAAGGTCTTTTCTAATCACACCGTCAACAAAGTCGAACTTCTGAATGCCATTTAAATTCTTATCAGGGATAGTTTCTTGAGTAGCCACTTCTATCTCGTTGTTTCTCGAGTCTGACAAACTTGCATCCTTGCTTTTACCCCATATGATTAAGTATAGCCCGATAACAATGACCATCGCTCCAACAACCCTGAATAAACTTATAGTTTAGACAAAAGAAAAAATAACGCTTGGGAAATGAATCAAAATATACGAGAGATATGATAACTAAGATTTGTAATGCTTAAATCAATATGTGGTAAACATATTTACAATAAATGGCTAGATTTGGGTTGTATTTCATCTCTTATGAGTCAAACTGGTATGATGAAACTTTTTATAATTATATTAATATTGTATACGTAAGCCAAACCGGACCCATCCAGTATGCCACCTCTAGTTTTCGTATGGTACCTTCCCAAGTGTATTTCTTCAGCTAAAGTAAATGAGCTAACAATCGCAACAATCACCATCCCTAGAGGATTGAAGGCTGTTACAAAAAAGGGTCCCTTTTCCTTCATCACTAGACCTGAAATATAGTAGCTCGCCCCTGATCGAACTATTCCCTGTGTCAAACCCAATAAGACTTTCAAACATCAACAAAGACAAATAAACAAATTATAGCATTGACAAGTAAATTACCTTTACTTACACTGTATAGGGTTGCAAATAGTTTCGTGTCCCATTTTATAGACCAAATGCCGGGTTTTCCTTTTTCAATAAGGAAAGTCATCACTGTGCCTTGCAAAGCACCCATCATACAGATGAGAGTTGTAAGAGACAATTGAGCAGGATATTCCTTCAATGTCACAGCCTACAAAATAGAAACAAAACTCATTCAATGCACTTTCAGCTCACTATCTGTATCCTCATTTTCTTACACCACTACATAAAAGAGGAACCATTTGTGATGCAAAATGCAATGTGATGCTATAGTGAAACGTGATTGTAGTAGCAAAATTGACCCGTTTACTTGGAATGGGTCGACTTGATCTTGGGTTATGTTTATCCTGTGACATCTCAAATTGGGCAAAAAGTTTTTTTTTTCTAAATGCAGGAATTTATCTGAGCACCTAAACCCAGATCAAAATTTAGATAAAGCATACGGTTCTCCAAATGGGCAAAAGTTACCCAAAGTGCAGATTATATATTAAGTTTTCATGATCATACTTAACATAAACTATTTTGTAGAAATTAGCCTAACCAACCCAATCTGTTTTGACCCATACTGAATTATGAATTTGATTGATTATCCAACCCACCTAGCACATCTTTTATGCTACCTTTAGTGAGCTGATTAAGGATTTACCTGAAGGATGTAAAAGCTGGCCCAACAAAAACACCCAGCAGTTATCATGACTGCACCCTTGACATGTTGGTCTTGAGAGACTGTAGAAGTTGTCAGAGGGTGGTGCACGCTACTCACATTGGTCCAAGGCAATGGGATCGGGGGTCCATTGACTAAGGTCATAACCATGGCGCCACCTACTGTCACAAGAGTTCCTACAATCTTGGCTTGGCTATGCAGTCTTTTTATGTTCACCTTCTCTAGTCTACCAAGTTAAACCACGCAGATACAAGTCTACTTAGGTTCGGGTATAGTTTTTTTTTTTTGTGTTTGTAGATTGAGCTACTCATACTATACCTGAATATCCACGCCATAAAAAAGGTCAAGGCAGGGAGAATGTTACACATTGCTACGGCAAATGTGGCAGTAGTGTACTTCATTCCTGTATAATACAGAATTTGGTCCAAAACAGGCCTAAATTCACAGACACACAAACTCATAAAAATGTTAGCTAAATACGGTCAAAAGTCAAAAAGAGACTCACAAATCGAACTGCGATTAATTTGGTCACATACTCTAGTTGTGCAAGCAACATTATCTTCAAGAACACAGACAGTGTCATCTGCGGTCTCAGTTTCCTGTCATATTTTCTTTTTCACTTTAATTACCTTGGTGATATACAACATTACAAAAAATAGAATGCAAACTGCATTAAATATAAAGTAACTAACTTTGATCAGAATTTGTTCTGGTTTAAACTCACAACAAAGATCAAAATTCAAAAGTTTGAGCTTTTCTATGAATACATCTGATATGGAATAAAAATGAGACCAAAGTTGGTTACCGTTTTTCTGCAATATGCATACATATGATATGGACATTTTAATGCTATATTGATATAATGATAATCTCCTTGACCTTTCAAAGTACAGAGCGAAAGGGCCAAAAACGACGACTGCAGCAATATTTCGTTGAACAGAAAATGTGCAAGGATTCAAGCCCTTGTTTAAAGCATTCTTTACTATAATACCGTTAAAAGCGTATCCCAGTTGTAGGAAAAGAACCCCGAGGTACGGTTTCCCTTGATCAGCATATCGAGACCACCAATCACGAGGCATTTCCTTCATCTGCCCCGTATCTTTTTTATGTCTCTAATGACTCATAAGGTTGTTTAGGAGTGGTTTAAATATATGCAAATAAGTATTACTGTCTCCGCCTTAAATGTATGATACATATACATATATGGACTATGGTATTAATTCTTCTGGTAACTTTTTTTCAATTAAAGCATGTCTTAAGAAGTACATCACATACACTGTCTCCGCCTTAAATGTTACTTTTATATTACGAAATAGAGATGTGAAAACAATTTCTTTTTCTTAACCCGACAATCCATAGATTAATTGTCTATACTAAAATTTCTGTTAATTTGTTACCTGTCATTTTAATGATTCTTAAAATGGCTTTGGTAATGTTATTTTAAGTATTATGAAATTTAGAGAAATTAAGAAAACAAGTTTCTTGCAATGTTGTGACACATTGTGGACATGTGGTATTCTACAACATTACTACTAACTCCAAAAAATATGTGCTTTCACGTATCTTTCATGTCATGAAACGCGACATATCGTGTTAGTATAGCACAACTACTAACAACATGTGAACATATCGTGTGAAATCGCAACCCTTTATAGAAAGGCTAAAGTAGCACACGAAATAGGTTCATCATTCATTCATTCTTGTCTTAAAAGCATGGATATATATCATAGAATGTTGCAAAAGTTCACAGTTGCTGGAATATATTTTCTTTGGCTCTCCATATCAGCATATGTTTAAAAATTTTGCGGGATCGGATTACGTTGCTTTCGTCAGTCGAATATATAGCTAGAATGTAACATTAGCACTACATGAAAAAGAGCAAATGTGAAGTTTTAGGGATGTTTCTCATTGACAGATTCCAACTCTTTCAAATTTTAATTCAATTGACTATTCTTTCAAAAACATTATGTGAAAAAAAAATATATATATAAAAATTGAGAGGTATCGATTCTTTTGTTTAACCAACTTTTTTAATGTTATTTCCTGCAGCATCTGTAACTTTTGACCCTTCCTACTAAACTCCTTAAAAGTAAAAACTTCAAGTAAACGTTAAATCTTGTAAAAATAAGCAGGAGCCTAACTGGCACGTGCCATATTACATGACGTAAAAATGATTTAGTGGAGCGACAAGAATGTCATGGATATTAGAGAAAGATAAGACCAACATACTAGCTATTGGCACTTGATGTTTCCATGACGACAGTTGTGTTAAATTTGTGTTTACTAATTAATTTAAAAGAAGCTGATGATGTAAGTATTCCTTTAATTCGTGCCTTTTCAGTATTTTAATACGTACATAGTTTAAGTTTTCCACATAACCGAATTGTTACACTAGCTAGTATCGCGCGTACTATTCTTTTTTATAGAATTCTTTTTGCCCAGTTAATTAGTAAACTATCGTAACATATAGAAAAACAGAGAGAAAAAAAATATATATACTGTATTAGAACACACACCTGGCGATTCCATTTTTCATTGACCTTGAATTCACACTTTGGGTATTGTTAGCTAGCTAGAACTTGTTTAATCTCGACCAAGTGTTTTATTAAATAAAAATGTTTCAAATTAAAACAACTTCTTAGTTAGTTTAGTTTAGTATTTGTTTTTAGTAGATAAATATATACTCCATATGTTTGTGATAAACTTACAACCTTTCTTTATTTATTTACAACAATATCGGCATTACAGCACAACTCTCATTTTTGTACACCACCCTTCTCACATATGACAATATGACATATGTGATTGATCCTGAACTTAACCTTACTATACAAATAAGGTTCGATCACTCTTCGGTTGTATAATATTAGTCTATTTTCTTGTTTACGAATTCAAAGCTAGATTTTGTACTATAGTTTTGACCCGTTTACCCATACCCAACTTGTTTGCCACCCGTATTAAAAACTATACCTGAAAACATCGAACCACTCGAACAAATTATAAAATCAAGGTTAATTAACATGTATCTATCGATCGTTTATGTGACTTGAGTTAAGGAGACAGGAAAGCAAGAACTAGTACAAGCATGAAGAAAACATCCATGTGGACTCCAATATGTGCTATATGATGCATCATCATGTCCTAATAAAAACAAGGTGCATTCAAAAAGCTAAATAAAGTTCAAAGTATATGCTTGGGAAGATCCTCTTCTTTACCCACCCCCACCTCACTTCAAAAGCCACAAACAAATTTAAAACATATTACCTAGCTAAGCTTAATTTCATCCCTCTTTACATTTCCACAACTCTCTCTTTCTCTCATTCTCTCTATGATATGAGCATGGAAGCCGCCGCAACAGAAGGCGGCATTGAAGATGAAGAAATTTAGGAATGAAGAGATGATGTAGTGTGCTAGTGGAAGTCATAATGGTTTTCAAAACCATTAGGGCAACTAAGACCTTTGGCAAAGTGTGTATTAATACTAATAATGATAATAATTAATGCTTCAAGAAAGAAAATGTATGTCCCTATTATAAGATGACTTTTCTAGAGAAAATATGTGGTAATCTTCCCTTTTATTTTTCTTAATTATTATGTGTTGTATTGATTCCATCCCCATCACTGGCTTCATATATGAAACTCAAGGCTGGGGATACTTATTATCATTGTATGTATGGTTTTTGGTTCAATAGTAATTTTGTTTGGAAATCCTTTTTGTTAGTAATTTTCTCATGTTATACAAAAAAGTAGTTTGATATAATCTAGCTATATATGGTCTTTTGGTCATGCATCACCAATCACTTATTTAATTAAACGTGAATGGAGCCAAAAAAAAGAGGGCTTTTAAGTGGCGAGAAAGCTTATTACGAGATTACTTTTAGTAAAAATAATTTAATTTTGGATGATCATTACGTACGTTCTGAACTTATAATTTAGGTAGCTTAATTAGCTTTGAGCTTGATTAATTTGTCGTAAAATCAATCGGGTTCATCTGTGCTCTGGCTTATTAGGAATATGATATGATGTTGAGCAAAACATAATTAAGCTAAATTAAGCGCCTATAGCTAGGATATTGTTGTATCCAACGACGAACACGTACTGCATTACATATGAACATATCACGCTTATTCTATGAAGAATTTCGACGTATGATTGTATGAATAATTGCATATATAGTCCACTAAAACAGAAGCATGCAAATCGTAAATGTGACGATATATATAAGTTTATGAATAATAAAGATCATTCATAAAACAATCGTTAATTTGAAATACGATAGGACATTCATGAACAATATTCCTGATCGAGTAGATGAGAGTAAAGGCATGCAGTCCATTCCTCAATTCCTTTCATTCGAATGCCAAAAACATGATGAATGGTCAACAACAAATTCAAACTCTGGCATATATATCCTGGCGTATTATAAAAACTACGGGTTATTGGTTAAAAAAAAATGCTGCATAATATGTCTAAACTTATGAACTAGCTATAACGCGCATCACCTGGAGGAAACTTGATCGATAATTGATGATTATTGAAACATTTTGACATCAATTTATCAATGTGCGCTAGCTGTTTGTGATGAGGATCTTGAAACGGCTGAACAGACCCATTAAACCGGAGGTTTTATTTGATAATTATGAGCATTGTACATAATACTTTCGTTTGACTAATTGGGTCTCACATAGAAGCAAAAAATGTAAATAAGCCAAAATGGCTAAGATTGGATCTGTGATCGACCCACCTTATTGACATATCTAATAAGTAGAATGAGGCATTATCTTTTTAACACATGAATTCAACTAATTGTTGGATGATGGACTACCAAATATATACTCGTATGATATTGTCGATACCGTCCATAAATAAATATGACCAGCAACGGGCCCAACATATATATAAACCCACGTGCATATATGAGGTTCCACTTTTAGGCTCTACATTTCTTTATCTACCATTCCACATCTGGGCCACAAACAACTATATATAGCTCTATAGAACCCATACTATACTTGGTCCATTTGTTCCCCGTACGGCCGTACTTAAATTGGTTTGGTGACAAAGGCAGCTTAATTATTATGGGAAAAGATCTCTACACATTATTTTATTGACCATACACAACATGTATTATACATATAATTGTATAATACAATTATATAATGCATATATTGTTGTATATAGTAAAAAAAAGTTGTATAGGAATCCCCTCCCAATTATTATACATCAACATTATATATAGTTTCTTTCATACCATCATCATATCAATATCGTTAATGTCAAAACTCATATAATCTATATATGAGCTGCTATCATAAGTAGATATAGCTTTTCCCCATTTCAATACTTCTATTTTGTTGTCGAAGTCTTTGACCCAAACCATCATCAAATTGCAAGTTGTAAATGCTTAGATTACGGAATTTATATAAGGGAATTTGGTAAAATGCAATTTAAATTTTCTTCATTATCAAAGTCTTTCATATATAATAATAATAAAAAAAAAATCTTCCATAAGGGTATGTTCTTGAGTTTTGTTTTAAAAAGAAAAGAAAAGATTGTAAAGGATTTTAAAAATATTTGGGTTCTTGAGTTTTATTTAAGGGAAGAAGAGAAAATAAGAGAAAAGATTTGGAAGGAGAATTCTATAGAATTTGTTAAAGATATTTTCCTCCCACTTTTGGGATGATTTGGAAGAAAAGAAACTCCACCCCTTCTCTTCCATTCATCCCTCTTCTCTTCTTTCCCCTTCCTTTACATATAAACTCGAGAACACGGGCTAAAGGAATTAATCTAGGGAGAACATCATGCACAATTAAAATCCTATATTATTGGAGTAGTATATACATTATTGCAAGTTGTAGAGCATGCTTCCGTACAAACTGAAGAGGAATTTTCTGAGAATATTTGTGCAGTAGCAGCTTATAAATAATGCTACTAAAATTAAAACGCATGGATAACACTAATAAATATCAATACATATAGGGGGAAAAAAACGTAGCAAATATTTAAATAGAGTCACGCCCATTTAGAGCATATCGATAGGGCTGCCAACGAGCCGAGTTTTTATCAAGCAACTCGAGCTCGAACTATTATCGAACTCGAGCTCGAGCCCGAGCCATAAAATCAAGCTCGAGCTTTACATAGCTCAGCCCGAATATTTATCGAGCTTTTAATATATTATTTATATATATGTATCTATAATATTTTAATAGTCAAGTCCTGTCGAGCTTTTCGAGCTTTTAGAGTTTCGAGCTGAGCTCGAGCCATATTTATTGACATAACAAGCTAAGGTCGGACCTTTTTCGAGCTTTTCGCCCCCGAGCTCGAGCCATATTTTACTATACCGAGTCGAGCTCGAGCCTACATACTGAAAGCTCGTTGAGCTATCGAGCCGAGCTCAAGCCTACCAGTTTTTCTTCGAGCTCGACTCGGTAACACCCCTAATCATGCATGCTACATACCTGAATACTTCTTCTTGAAAGGTTTTTCCTTGGCCATTTCATAGATTTGCGGATTTGCCTCAAATTGGGTCTAACAGTTGAGTCATATTATTCAATTCCTATAAAAATAATTACATTTCCAATCATTGTTCTAAAAACCTTACTTTATATTTACTTTATGACTTAGCTAGTACTCGTACATCACATTTTTTTTGTAATAAACAGATAAATCATAAATTATAATATATGGAAGGAAATTAGTTTCCTCTAAATATATTTCTTTAAATATATATAGATGGAGGACCTATTGCAGTATAGTAAGTTTTCAAACTCTATCTATGTTACGAATTGAGCACCTCTTTTAAGGATCATAAATTCATATGTCGTCAACTCTTTCTTTTTTTGTTATCTAATTATAAACTTATAATAATAATGGTCTTCTATTAGATGTCAATTCATAATGTATGTTTTCAACGTGGCTTCAATTATATATCTACCTTATAAGAAATTTGCCGTTCATAGTAATAACAAATGAATTGAAACTAATTAAAAGAGTTTAAACTATATAACAACTTTTAGTTGGCCTGCATGGATAGATGACAACTAAAACAGGTCATCTCGTATCCTCCATTGACCATTTCTCTAAAATATTATACTTGTGACTTTTCAGTCATAGAATTATCTAATACTCGTAAATAATGTTAAAACATCTAGTAGGCTTTGACTTTCTTTACACTTTCTTTTGTACTTATACCCCAATTCCAGTAGCTTAGGGTTGAATTTAGTCGAAGTAAAATTAATTACCTCAAATTCGTTCCAGATTTCATAGTATTATAGGAAACCGAATGGTTTTCTTGTTTCGATCAATCAAGATTTCACGTAGTGGTTAGGCTAAATGGTTAGGCATCTTGATTAGACTATGCACATCTAAGCTAAAAAGTTGTCTTCAATTCCCTTTCTAACCTGAACTAAAAGAACTTCATCAACGTAAACTAATTATATGAATCCAAATACAATCGTTTATTAGAATGAAACACTAACCACGAGCTTTTAGTTTGGATAAAGCTTTTAACTTTTCAAAAGCTTTGCTTAAAAACTACCGCTTACAGCTCCAACTAAAAACTACAGCTGCAAGTTACAATTATTTTTGTCAAAGATTTAAAAAGATAACTCGCTAATAAAAACTGTTATATTCGTTTTCTAAAAGGATAGTACAAATTCAAACGGAATCTATAAGGTCAACCATAAATCTGTAATGTTCAGATTAAACAAGTCAAACACATCTATGGATCGGGCAGTGACAAGTCGCAAAAGACCATGCAAAGATAGACAAAAAGCACCTTTTTGGGTCAAAGCCAAGTAGCCAATCACATACAAACTAATTTTTAATCTATTGACCACCCTTGGCATATCGTATTATTAGGAAATTCGAAATTTGATTTTTAATATATATATATATATATATATTAAGGTATATTTTTATACATGTAACAATGTATTAGTGATAGCCTTTCGATATCGTTATCAAAATAATTTTTTTAACTGAACTTATAGTACTGTTCACAAAAAAAAAACAACTTAAACTACTAAAACATTCTCTGAACATGTCTTCTAAACTATGATAACCAGATACTCGTAATATAAATCTTTTGAATAATACTTTTGCTCTATATTAAAACCAAAATAATCACCAAAAGTGTGTTCATCATAGTTAGACAAGAATGGTGCTTAATCAATGTTAGATTTGTGTAATCTGCATTTTTGGTATAAAGATGTAGATTGGAGGTAACACCTATACCAGTATATATATATATATATAATATATTGGTCCGACATGTGTAAAGCTACATAACTCGTGCCTCAGTAGAACCCCTTCACCAAATACTTCACGCTTGAACAATATATATGGTTAAATATCCTAGATCATGTTTGTAGTCGGATTCGAACCCAACTGGGATAAGCTAAATAGAGAAACCCGGCCCATGTGTATATTTGGTTCATTGATTTGAGAAAGAATATGACTGAATCGAGCTTGGTATTGCAGCTTTTGTAAACCAGGTACCCATGAGAAGATACCATGACCCATGCACCTGTCTTGTTTCTTTTAACTAAATAATTTTTTGTGCTTGCTAGATAAAAGTTCGCTCAAGTATTTGGACTTTTGGAGTAAAATAAACAGAGAGGACGGTTTGCATGGTCAGTTTAATACAAAAGTAAAATTATATAAGTCAACCTGGATTAAACTAACAAGTTTAGTATAACCAGCCGCCCTAGATATACTTTTAAATGGCCATTTAACTCCCATATATATATATGTTCCCATCTAAAATCCAAATGCTCGGTATATGGTGGTAGTACAACTCTCACTCAAAAGAATCTAATAAAGCTAACTAAATATTTGACTAGGTTTTGTATCTATTTTCATCAGCTTATATGAGATTTCTCGTCTATAAGACAATTTACCAGTCCTGTAATATTGAAGATGTTGACGTCGTATTAATGCTCCTTTTCGCAGGTTAACTATCGGTCAAAACAGTCACTGTAAACAAAAACAGAACTGGGATGAGCTACAGTATCCTACCATTGTTTTCATCTCAACTATATAACTTGGGTAAGTGTGTTTTTTTGTATCTCTTGTTCAAATCATTTATTCTAGCTATAGTTAATTTGTTCGAATTCCTGAGTCATATAAAATATACTATACTATCTATCGACTCAACTAAGTGAGTAACATACTCTTCTATAAAAATATACATTCAGGAAACATGAATCAAGCATCGTCTTCCTCCTTCACCTTCCCTGAAGGACTTGCAGAAATACTAGAGGGCGACAAAGTGTACGTACACACATAATGTATCTGCTTAAATGTAATCATGAGCCATTAATTGTTGTTAGCTTAAGAACTAACTATATTAAGTTACTAACTATAGATGTGTATACTTAACAGAACTTTATATAGCAACAACTTCAGTTCTCCCGAACCAGAATTATACAATTACTACCAGCAGCCTGATCAAAGAGATATTAATGTTCCCCTTCAACCACCCTTGATGATAGACTACCAATATGGGGGTATAGACAATAATCATGGTCTAATACAGCCACCATTCTCTCCTGGAACAATACTTTCAGATTGGGGGCGTCAGCAAGTATGTTTATTTGGTTTTGCAAAATTTTATGGTCTTTTGTTATAAACTAGAATATCATCCTCCTAATATATTTGATTATTTAGAGTTTTTGCACAACGGAGAATCCTAAGAAACGTATGAGTGATGTTTGTGATCAAAAGGGTGTGAACAAGAAACATGCACACCAAGAAAGAATGCAAGGAATAGGAAGTACAAGAGATAGGGTACGTGTATTTCCACATTACTAGACCCATTTCCGTAATAACACAAATGCATCTAAACCTATGACATATGATTGACTTTATTGACCCATTACATGAATGGGTCATTTTGGTTAGTGTTTTCTGTCAAACGGGTCAATTGGGTCAATTTAAAAATGTTTGCTAAAGAGGGTATTTCAAATGCGTATAACATCCTAAATTATCTTGGTCAGATTTATTATTGAATTACTACTAATATATGTTTTGAAATCTTAAGTTGATATTAATAACTTGAAAAATCCCACCCGCAACTTTTTTTGCATGTTACCCTATCCAATCAACCTGCCCATCTTGCCACCTTTACTTGTCGCTATATCAGGACTACAACATATGTTATCTTACCGCAAGTTATTCCTCAACTTATGATGATGACTCTTTCAAGGTAGACTAATTCGAACAAGTTTCAGCAGTTAATAAAATAATTTGTTACGTGGTACAGGTGCCTATGAGAAGAAGCCAAAAGCTAGCTGACAAAATTACGGCCCTTCAAAAGCTTGTCTCTCCTTATGGCAAGGTCAGGCTTTACCAAAACATTATTTCTTGTTCAGGTTCTATTTGTTGTCCATTTTGCTGTAGTTTTTCCACAATGTTGCGTGTCTTACTTTTACACAATAAATTGAAAGCAGGCATGATATGACCAAAAAATGTAAATAAATTTCATAACTTACATGGCATGTTCTCAATGGCAGACGGACACAGCTTCCGTGCTTCATGAAGCCCATATCTCAATCAATCTCCTTCATGACCAGATTCAGGTATATTCCATTGAAGGAAATTGAATTTGTAACACCCATTATTGGCTATTAATTTGTATAGCAATTTTCTTATGTGAACAGAAGTTGCTACAAAATACGCAGAACAAGGAGGCGGCAACAGGCCTACACAACAGAGGTCTTTGTTTAGTTCCGATAACAAGCCCTCTGATCAACAACCTATGTCAAGAGAAGCAGATTTTTATGCCCAGAATGTACTAAGCTACCACTAGAACTTAACCATGCTCTGTGTTAGAGTCACTTGTCGACTATAGAACAAAAGAGGTGTTGCTACTTTGTATAGCTATGTAACTTTCAGAAATCTTTGACTGTCACATTGTGTTCGCGAGTTTATTTTTAAGAAGAGGAAAAGAAGTGAAAGGAAACTAACATATACAACAGAAAGAAAGAGAGAAAAAAGATGCATATCTTGTGTTCTTGAGTTTTAAGAAAAGGAAAAGAAATGAAGTGAAGATGCAACTTTTTTGTTCCTGAATTGGAGAGGATTAAAAAAGAAAGAAGAGAAAATTGACAATTTTATAGTTATACCTTTTAAATCCATCATGTAAAACTCACAATAAAAAACACACTAGTAGCCTTCGAAACATGTGGACCGACTGTCCTATTAACCCATTGACCACGCCAACCCAGCTGACCCGCTGAACATGCTAGCCCTTTCTTTCTTCATTATATATCATCCACTTTTAAACAATACACAGTAACCAGGAAAAATAGATGGCTACTAAGAGATTGCTGCCATCAGATGCAAAGATTTAGTTTATAGCTAGATACTGAGAAAAGCAAACCTTAAGGTAACAGATATGGTTGTGAGTTTGTCACAGAACAAGAGCATTAACAATCAAACTAAAATAAATACCCCGTATGACATAACATCCTTGAGCCAAAAAAAGACTGTTCACATTCAAAATAACAACTGATAGCATCGTTAATCTAAAACATTAAACTAAAACCAGAAGATTAGCACGAAATGACCATCAAAAAAAATCCACTGATCCGTCTAAACTCTAAACCATCCACTTGATGCACCCAAGAAAGCCACAACAAAATATCTACTATTTTAAAGCACACAAAAGAGCAACAAACAGAAAGACATACTCAAAACGTAATAAAGGTTCTTCATTCACGTGTATGCATCATTTTTTCAAGGATAGTCATACGCATTGGGGGAGGACAACCAAAGAATGCGCGTGCTTTTTCTGGATGCTCCACAAGAAATAAATATGCATTTGCTATGTCATCAGGTCCAAGACACATTTACTCGAGTTCTTTGAAAATTTCCACCTCTGAGTAGACATGTGGATGGGTACTTTCCATTGCCTTAATATAAGAAGAGACAAAACGATCAATTATAGCGATAAAAACATAAAAGGTCTAGCTAATAGTTATATTAAACCTAAGAAATTCAAATACCTTAGTATTTCTATCTAGCGCATTAGCAACATTATTAGTGGCACTCCTAATGATAGATGTGCATGCATTATCTTTTTTCAACCTTTCCTCTTTTCGTTTACGACATTTTCCACTTGTTGAGAGGTTATGCAACAACTTTCCCCGTACTTTGTGTCGATACAACATATCCGCTCGACCAGATACCTGGTTCCTATTGCGAAACCTACGATGTGCAATGAGAGCCGCCGCTACACAAACAACGTGAATTGCAGCTAAATGTGGAGATCTCACCATAGAGTATATGTCATCATCCATTGCACTTCTAGCCACATAGCAAAAATGATTTGCGTATCATTGATCAACAAAATACAAAATATATAAATGCAATACCATAACTTTTAAAAATTTATATAAAAAGGTTCTATGATGTAAGTAACGACCACAGTGACCTAGTGGTCAAATGACCTCCCGGTGTCCTTACAAGAGGTCTTAGGTTCAAATCTCACTATGTAAACATCTTGAGAGTGACCAGACAAATAGTTTCAGAAAGGGTCAGTTAGGCTGTGTTTATCGGAGTTAAGACTCGCCTTCCCCGGGTAACCTAAAAAAGGAGAGCCTCATTCCTTTCCATATTTACACTATGATGCAATAAGAGTATACAACATATGTGCACAAATTGAAAGCACATTGCAACAGATGAAACTCCTAACATTTTATTTTATTTTAATGTATGGTTTTATTAATCACAGAAAGTCGGGCAACCGCTACCCCTTTTGAATAACAAACCCGATTCTACTAAATACAACATTTTGGGCCTTAAGGTTGCTACTCAAATACAACATAGCTGAATGTTTCGCATGTACAAGCAATAAATCCGTGACTAAAGCCCGAAACATAGATTTCACAATTCAATTAAAAACTGATAGCCTGATTTTCAAAAAAAAAAAAAATGATGAACAAAATAAACAAACAAGTTGAAGAAAAAAAAACCCTAAATATTATATTAGATAACATAGACAAAAGATCAAAAATTAAAGGGAAAAAATGAAGGATTTAGAAGCAAAGATGTTATGTACCTCAAGAATGAGAACCGGTCACTTGTTGGCGCCAAAAGATAAGCAAAAAAGACTTCTTTGGAGGGAAAATAAGTGCCGACTGCGCCCGGCGGAGGATATAACACCGTGATATAAGGGCATACTGGTAATTATACGAACACTTGACAGTTTTCTTCTTTTGTTTTTTATTCTTTCTAGGGACACGAATCGATTGTCAAGTTATAAAAACAGACGACTGCAGACTGCCCTTATGGTTTTTCAGAGTGTTTTATAAAAGCTTTAACATTTTTGCTAGGTTTTTATTTACCATCTAGGTTTTCAATTAGGGATTAGTATTTTAGAATGTAAACAATTTTACACAAATAGTTATAGTATGTATCGAACTTCAATCACGTGTATTGTATGTCATAAACTTTTAAATCTTGTGCATTGTATGTATCCAAGTATATATGACAACCATATAAGTTGTCTCTTGTCAAGTTTTGATTGGTTGAATACATACAAGTTCATTACATACAATACACAAGATTGAAGTTCGATACACACTATAATAATTCGTGTAAAGTTGTTTACATTATGGGGTACTAATCCCTTTCAAATAATCCCTATAAGTTTTATTTTACGAGTATACAACTCTTTCAAAAGTTTAATCTTATTTCAAAGATTTTTTACCATAATACTAACACAAAAAAATGACTTCTTTAAAAATATTTTACGCTACTAGGTTGAGTTGACCCATATCATAGGACACCTCTCTTAAGGTATTTCCACCCATGTTTTTTTTGTGGGCAAAACCCAAGAAGCCCAACCAACCCAGCTTTAAATGAATCATCAAATTTTACACAATCTGTTTATGTAAAAAAGATTCTTCTATGTCCATGAACTCATGACATCCATATACTAAGTCGTCAAGCGAGTCACGTTAAGAAAGCCCAAGTTATACGCATTGGCCCACAGAATGTCCCAAGAGAACTTAAAAATACACTCCACAGGATTCAAATAAAGATTGTAAGAAAACTTTAAAAATCTTCTCTGACAAACCCACCCAATTGATGGATAAAAATCCTCAAAATCCAATTGGTTTTATATTTGGTACAACCCAACGGCCAAGGCCATCATTCTTTTTGGTTCGCATGACAAAAAATTTATTACGAAGGTTTACAAGAAGATCCAACTTTTATCTTAACAATTGATTTTAATCTAATGTACAAAATTTTGAACCAAGTTGTGTACAACTTTAATCTCAATCCCCAATTGATATTGTCTGGAAAATTATATGGAGTAACAATTATCAGAAAAGGAAAAGAAACTAACCAGACATGTACCACCGATATCCGTTCAAAATAGTGAAATTAACATACTTTGTCCAAAACCTGATAGTTTTATGACAACATTCTTGTATTATTATAGTACACAACATACAATATTAGCGACATCTTGATATTATTGATTGATGATATGTTTATTAACAGATAATACACGTGTTCGAACTTCTAAGATAGCTTAGTAATAACTTTCCAAATGAATATTGCGATAATACATAATGAACGAACAATACATTACAATGAATCAAACCACGTGGTGCAACCATGACAGCAAACAAGGGAACTACTTTGACTTTGAAGGTAAGGTCAGACTGAACTAGTGTCCATTCAACCTATGTAGTGTCAACTTTTATGAAACATTCTGTGTTCTATCAAGATACTAGGTTAGTGTGAAACCACTACTCGTTATAGTTATTGCATATGTCCATAATTTTAATTAGCGTAAACAAATTAAAAAATTTGTCACGCCTTTATGTGTGTAAAAATATGGAGAACTAAAAATGTGTAGAAATTAATCCACACTTAAAATTGTAAACTTATAGAATACCACACTTTTAAGTGTGGATTAATTTCCTACACACTTTTAGTTCTTCATATTTTTACACACATAAAAATATGACAAATTTTTTAATTTATTCACATTAACTAGAATTGTAAACAAATACAACATTATTTGTAGTGTAGGTTGGTGTGAAAAACTTGTGGTACGGGTCACTCGTTCCGCCACTGACTGCAAACTACATATCTCAAAATAATAGACACTATTCTAACCAAGGGTGACGACCTTTTACCTAAAAAAAATAGACACTCAAATACAATAACCTATGGACCACAACTCAATAGTCAATAGTACAAGGTATTAAAAGTAGAACCGCCTATGCACTGTCTTTTGAAACCAAGTGTATACATAAAATACACCCATCAGGGGAAGTTACCCGTAAGAGACAATAAAAGTTGTTGAAAGATGGAGACAGCCAATTCATCTGTTTGCTAAACCGAGTGTATACCACATTACACATTGAATCTGCATTCGCTCCCATATACACAGATAGTAACACGTACAACGGAGTACACAGCCATCAACCTTTTGCATCAATATAATTAACAGTGACATCTTTTTTGATCCATCTACCAGCAATAAAGTAGTACAAGAAACAGTACCGCATCTAATAAAAATATATCACAACAAACGATTGCAGCCTGGACCGGAACAAGAGGTTGCATAGGCAGCTGAATGCACGTTTCTGACCAGTGACCATCTTACAATCGTTACCAAACAGGTAGTCCACAATCAAGTACCTGACCAAGGAGCAAGAAACATATTAGCAACGATTATGTGCCATAATAGATATAATTGGAAGACAAATATCACCATTTACAAGAGTATGTAAGAATAATCGACATTCCTGATCATAAAAGGGGAATAATAATTAGAGATTTTAATACATGTTTAATCCTACTAAAATAGCCAGACAATTATACTTTTAACCCTCAGTTGTAAATGGAGGAAGTCCTAACCCTGACGGATAATTGCAATTAGAGATTCATATATAGTATAACCCTACAAAAACTCACAGAAAATGAAGCAAATAAATTTTAACTGTAAACAGATGTCAGATGTGGAGTTCCAAACTGAACATGAGGTGGTTGTGTATCTAAAGTGATCATTGAGACATGAAGCGAAAGTGTTAATTTGAAATATTTGGCAAAATCTGATTTTTGATTTTCCAGTTATTGATGACCAAATAGATCAAATTTGAACGTGCAGTACTTAAAAAAACTAATTATCGAGACTAGCCATTTACCCATGGAATGCAGTCGCAACAGCCAAAAGAAGAATTTTGGAGGAAAAAGTCGGTGATGTTGAAAAGTGAAGAGAAAAGAGGGGCTTTGGTGTGTTGTTTTACTGGTGGTGTTAGTGCGTGTGTGTGTGTGTCAGATTGTGTGTTTGTTTGATAAGATGGAGTAAGGGTGGTGCTCGGTTAATCGGTTATAGGCTTAAAAGTTAAAACATCCAAAGGCTAAGATTTTTCAACGGATGTTACAAGTGCTGGGGATCCACCCTCCTTAACTTTAAGACCATTACTTTTTTTTTTAAAGGGCATTACAAAATGAATATTTTGTATAACAGTATGGATAAATGTACAATTGCCAGATTATCCAATAAACTGACTTTCTGAATTTGATTCTTCACTAGCAATAATCAATTTAACCGTAACTAGTCAACTAGATGATTACCTAATTACATAATTTATTCTTGATTTTGCTCTTATCACTCTGAAAATGCAATGCCACATACACCATTCTATCAGTTTGAAGTAAAACAAGAGAGCATAAAAACCACTAATACTTATTATATATTCACATCATCCTCTAAACAGTCATATAATTATACTATAGTTAACTTTGAGATAATAAAACTTTCCTAGCAATTTAGCAAAATGTATTACCTGAATGACCTGTTAGGATATCATGTCAATCCAATTCCGACACCTCTTCTGAATCAGACAACGGCAAAAGTGTACAAACACCAAGAACATGTCCATTGAGACACACATAGTACTCAATACAGTCTTCATACGCACCCAACCGACAGCTGGCACTTTGTGGAATCATCTTAGCCTGCATCATGCTCCACAATTTCCCTTTACAATAAGGGCAAAATTCTGTAGGATGAAATTTAGCACCCCTTCTAACAAGCATCTTCCGCACCTTTGATGTAGCAAATGACTTGAACACCCCACGAAAGAAACCCACATCCCCTTCTCCTTGGTCTAAGTGCTCACACGGGTCTGATACATATAAAACATCAGTTCGGCAGTTTGGCAGAAGAAAGCTTTTTCCAGAAGTTCTGGAGAACCGAGTCCTATAAGCAAAGTGACCAGGAATGTGAATTTTATTAAACAGAGCATCCTTTTTGCATCCGGAACAATATATAAGAAGCTTCCCAAGTGCACTCCAGTTTCCATCAACACTGTGACTCCCACTAGATTGAAGATCCTGCATCATTTTGGGGGCCCGTGTTCTACAAAACTCTTTCCAGAGTACTCTTTTCACAAGATCATCAAACCATTTGCAGACACAAGAAAGTGTCGCGATTATTTTAGGATTCCAGTTCAAATGTTGAAGAAGTAGAAAGATAACGTCTTCACTCAAATGCCCTTTTGTGCACATACAGCTTGCAGAGTGTATGCATCGGTACTGCTTGGTTACGATCATTGTCTGCAGTATATTATAAGAAATACCACAAGAAAAAGTTAAATCTGAATGAAAGTGTCATATAGTGCATAGCTTAATAATATAACTGTTCAGTGAACCCCCAGGTCACAAGGCGTGTTGTTTGGTATTAAGAAACAAAGCTTTCTCGGGTATTAATGCAAAGTTAAACCGAAGCGCAAAAAATTCTATGAGATAGATAGATGGTTCATGCCTAAATACTTCTTATCCATGTCTTCCTGTTATATTAAGTCAGCTAAAAAAACTATTTGAGTAAACTAATTGAAGGAATTTTGTGCTACTAAGATACAATTTAAATGAACTACCCTTTTGACCCAATGGTGATAAAATTTACATCTCAAATTGACCCATTTAACAGTAATTGGGTTGAAATTCACACCTTAACACTAAACAGAGATCTCTCCCGTACCCTCATAAAGCAAAAAAAAAAAAAAAAATTGGTCAGACAGAGTAGGCCATTTCTTCACTTTAAAACTGATTTCCCAAGCAGATTAAAGCTCTCAAGTGAGATAACTTTTGGGAATGCTTTACACACACACACATATAACCTAAAAGGAGTGAAGCAGGCTGCAGTGGACAGGCTGAAAAATGAGATTGTAAACTTATTCGGTCAGGTTATTCTCAAATGTATCTCGGATTATAGTTTAACGGGCCAATTAAATATATAAATGTATCTCAGGTAGCAAACTATTAGTAAAAAAAAGGCCTGGCAATATGATCAATCTGCTATGATAGAATCATGTTATTACTGGTAAACATGTCAATCTAAAGCCAGACTGCGCATCTCGATAAGTCAGAGAAGACACCAATGCAGACTCGGTAATTCATCACCGGTCCCCCATGATACCTAAAAGTACACGTTTACAGTTTACCTGTTTTGTTTAACTTAGGGTCCAGCCATCCAAAGAATCCATAGGGTTCTTGCAAAGTAATTTCCATGTAGTTCAGAAAAGTTTAGACCTTCCCAACAAAGACAATTTCCAAAGGAAGTGGCAGTACCTACCTATATTGGTACTATCTAAATCATAAGAAACACTCCCCTTTAGAAATTATCAGATTAAGTAATAGCAATCACAACAACACCACCTACTTTTCTAGCCCGATCTAAATACAATACATCACTCTCTCTCGGAGCACAAACACCGTCGTCCATATCCGGCTATCATCGCATCAATGTCAATCACAGCTAAAATAATCGAACGTTTTCTTTTGAAAAAATCTAGATCCTGCCCAAAACTCTCTGTTGTTGCCACATCGCACACACACTATGCCAGTTCAAATTCAAAACTTAGACCTGAAGTTTCACAGAGTATTTGCCCCTGAGGAATCCGAATTTTAATCCAATGGAAGCAATAGCGGAGACAGCAGGGGGTGGCCGGTGCTTACCCACCCCCCCCCCTCCCAAAAAAAAAAATTGGCCATTCTTTTTAATGTACAAGGCTCATAATTCCTAAAACTTTACCATTCAAGCCACCCCCAATCTTCAAATTCGTCCTAGATTTAATGAAGATGACAGCTTTTTGCTGAAATTATTTATAACCCATTTTCTACAAAAACCCCGTTATCTACAAGATAGTACTATCACTTTTGTTACTTTGCAAAGATATTATTTGTAAATTTTTTTATTTAAAATTGGATGAATAAAAGTTGTTTAAAAGACAATATCAAACAAATAGAACATAACTACATAATAAGGAGATTGACATTTATATCTAACATCCTATAGCATGAATAAAAGATACCAACTTATAATGTTGAAATAGTATGTTTGCCCAAGGCATAAAAAAACTAAGAATGACCTTGAAACCGACTATGTTAAATTCCATCAACCAATCCCAGGTAATACATTTCTCTTCTATAGTCTATACTATATGTAAGGTGTCTGAAATTCAAACTAATTATTAATAATTATTGTAAATAAATAACAGGTAGTCTGGGCCTCTGGGGGAACTAACAAATTAATAGCCATATACAGATATAAAGACGACATACCTAAAAGAAATTGTTGGGTAGATAAAGAATGCGATCAGAGATAATAGAGAAAAAAAAATCTTGATAATTAAAAAAATAAATAAATAATCTGCACAAAATGATCAAAGTTAAATACTTGCCATGTTTCTCACCTCTGCTCATACGCAACACCAACTTTCAAAAAACACCCATCAAGATTTAACCCACCTGTAAAAAATTAAATCAACCATTAAACAAATTAGGGTTTTTTAAGTCACATTTCAAGATCAATAAAAATCAAACAAATTTTTATGCATATTTAACCCCATTAAATCTTAAAAATCAGAAACATGCAAAGGTTGAATCTTGATTGAAAAAGACCTCACCTTTTATTAGCGTTTGTTGGGAGTGAATTTTGGGGAAAGGGGATTTCTTGAAGTTGTATGTATATTGTATTGTATTGTATGTATCGTAAAATATATCTGAAATATCTGAATATCTTGATTGGATGAAAATAAACTATATTTATTTTGGTACTGTCTGAGAGTATTATTAAAGAAAGTGATAAAATGACATGTGGGTTATTTTAACGTAGGAATGATGACAAAGTCTGTCGGTGATGTGGGACTACTGATGAGGTGGAGGATTGTAATTGGATTGTGAAGGTGTATGGAAACCCATCCAAGTCATCGTATAACCAGTTGGCATTTTCTTTTTCTTTTCAGTTTTCTTTAATTATAAAATGTTGTTAAGGTTAAGTGTATAGTCGGTTTACTCATTAGTCTTTCTATCGGCACATCGGTTCCCTTATACCATCTTCTCCGGCTAATATTAGCAAGTAGCACATGTTATATATATCGACTCTATTTTGTCAATGCTTGTGAACGGTGGGAGTGTGCTATGTGACAGTTTTATTTCTCGGTTGTAATGTCAACCAAATATTATGTTATTCTTGACTTGTATTGGAGGTTTTCGATTTTGAGGCTAAATTTATAATTGGGGATTTTTCGATTTCGAGGCTAATATTATGTTTTTCTTGGCTTGTATTGCCAGAAACGATGTCGGAACCGATTAGTCAATGCTCCTAAAGTACACTTTTACTTTTCCAACGAGATCTGAAACTCTTTTTACTTTTTCATCGAAGCTTTGTTTTCTCCATTTGGGAGGCTTGCATAGCTTTCAGTTTTGTGGCTTTACATCTTATTGTTTGGGGTTTTGCATGTCCTTGTTTGGGGTTTTATTCCATCGTCTGCCATATGATATGTAGTTTTTTGGCGACCTCATTGTTTACTGTTTATGCTTATTTACTAATATTTTTTTTGTTAGTTCCGTGAGTTTGATTAGCTTGATCGTGTTAGCGGTAGTGTTGCCGAAATTTGTTTGTTCTGTTGTATTGTTGTCGTATTTTCTTTCATTAAAGCAATATGTGGCCAGAAAACTAATGTGTTGTCGATGATGATATCGTTGAACAATTAGGTTGTTGGTTTTTGTTAAATGGGCGATGATGATGACAATGTTCGTAAAAATGTGACTCATATTATCGGGAACGTATCTTGGCAAGGTAAGCCTTCGGGTTCAGCCATGGCATCTTCAACTTCTAAATTACCGACTCCCAATTTCTGAGCCCAAATTTGTTTACAATTCTTTTTACATTTATGTTTTCTAACAACTTTTAGTAATTCTGGTCATGTTTTAGCTTTGTGGCTTTGTTAGTTTTGGCACTACACCTTGGTTTTTGGCAAGCTTTGACAAAAAAAAATCGTATTTGTGTGAAACATTGTCATGTGTTTATATTTGTTGCAAAAACTTACCAATTAATAGTTTTGGCAGTATACCTTTACCTCTCATATGTTGGATTTGTTTTGTTAAAAGTAATTGTTGTTGTAACTGCTAGTTGTACATTATAGTTGAAGTTGTAAGTTGTAGCTTTTAAATAAAGTTGTTTGTTAGTGTTTTTATTTTTTAGAGTATTTGATATGCTAACTCTAGCTCCAATCATATATGTGATTTCCTCGTATTTTTTTCTATCATTTTTTTCTCCAAATTTCACCAATAACCCTAAATTCTTAAATATGATTAGTTAGTTATGATATGATTAAGTCCATTCATATAAGATATTTATAATTATAAGCTAATAATAGTTTGTGAAGAAAGCTAGAACACATGATGATCTCATGTCATGTAAATGGCGAGTCGGTTCATGAAATGACACTTTAAGTCTCCGGTAGTGGATGATAGAGCAATGAATGAAATTACATACAACAAAGGAATTTACTTATTTTGAATAATATATATTATATACATTTGTACGTAAAAACTAAAAATATATCGTACTGACCTAGTGTACACGTAGCATGATGAGGTCATAGAACAATATATAGATCAGGGATGCTCATCAAACTGTCGATCAGGTTAACCCAGACCAAACCGCGGTACTTTGATTGGTTTGGCGGATTGAGTTGTTAAAGTCTGGTTTGGTGGTTTAAGTTTTGAAAAACCGGAATATATGGTTCAGTTATAGTTTGAGCAAAGAAATAACGACGAAAACCGAACCGGACTGTACTGTACTTCATACTTTTACAACCCGGAAAGAAGACGACTTTTTCTAAAGTCATAAAACTTAAACATGTTACGAAAATAAATATTTTTATGTTCCAAGTTCTTTAGAGTTTCATTATAAAGTGTCGGCTCAAACATTTTAGAGACCTTAAGCGAAAATTAATTTTAGGGTATAGTTTTACCTAATTACTGTAAAAAGCACCTACATTAGTGCCTTTCATTGTGCTTTAAGATCTCATTAATTAGTAAAAAACAAAGGTGCATATGTTCATCCCATGAAAATATTACTATGAAAGAAAAAAAAGATAATACAAGGGACAAAATATATGCCGCATATCTATTTTATACAAAAGTCTAGAAAGTCTAAACTACAAAAGAATTTGGGGCCTTGTATATATGGTGGCCCAAAGCAACCGTTTAACCCTCTATAATAATTGGGGCGACACTGATAAAGAATACACTTATATTTCGAATTTATAATTAGTTATACGTTTCTCAAATTAAACAATATACAAAATAAATAAAAGAAAAATAAAAAACTTGAAAATCGTCAAACCGGACCGACTTACATGGTTTGGTCTAGTTCGGTCAGACAATATAGTTGGTCTGGTTTGGTTTGATACATGTTGAAATCGGAATTGACGGTTTGGTTTGAGATTTAGTCAAAACCAAACCAAACCGGTCTACGAACACCCATAATATAAATGATTGATATGTAAAAGTTACTCACAGTTGTAAATATTATTACCAACTTGTTTTTTATAACGTGAAATATATTCGTCATAGTTTTCATTCATAACTCAGCCCTTTTTAATTCTCATAACTCGTTTCTCATGTTAAGTTTATTAGTTTTCTGTCAAATTTTTTAAACCCGAATATGAAGTAAACCAAGATAGTTGGTCTGGTTCTCAATCTTGGATTTTCCCGTAATCGGTTTTCGGTCCGATCTTGAGTTATTTCTTGGACTTGAACAACCTTAAAAATCATTTGAAAAGTTTAATGTAATAATTTATAAATATGTGGATGATTAATATGTATTATTTTTATGTTTATTATTCATAAGTAATTCACATTTTTTGTTTAAAATAAATTGATTCTATTGACTATGTTACTAAAATTTACCTTTTTCCATTGGTGAAAAGAATATGTGAGGAGACTGGAGAGAACAACTGTATCTTTCTTCTTCTTCTTCACATAGTTATTACATACCTGACGCTATATCCATAATAACAATCTGTAATTAATACATATATATATATATATATATATGATTTAAACGATGTCGACGAGCTTCAACAGTGGTCCTCGTAGCCCCGCTACAAGCTCCAGGTTACAATTAGGCGGCGTTGGTGGTCTTTCTAGGGCTATCAGATCTTCATCTTCCAAAAAACCGCCGGAGCCGCTTCGCCGTGCAATTGCCGATTGTCTTTCTTCTGCTCTTCTCTCCGTCCATGGCAGCTCTTCCGCTGTTGTATCTGAAGCTTCCAGAACTCTTCGGGTATGTATCAAATTGTTCAGATCCGTGGTTTTTGATTTGGATTGTATAATTGTTATATCTATATATATACGTACATTGTTATTGTAATAATTGGGCATCTTAGGGTTTTTATTGTTACTGATTGGGGATTTATGATTGTATCTGTTGTAGTATACATACAATGCTTAAATGCGGAAAAAAGCGGGTTACTTTGCGAATTTTGAATGGTTTCGCGTAATTTGGGGAATAGTTAGGGTTTAAAGCTGAAAGAGTTTTACTTGCAGGTTTAGTTATAAGCATATTGAAGAAATTGTTTATGTTATGATATGTTAGTCGTGTCAACGGTGTACTTTTCCGTTAGAAACTTTTTGTTTTTAATGTCATTTAGTTCGAGTATAGATAGTTTCCTTTTATGTATTCTTCATAGTAATTGCAAAACTATTACGTCAGAAGGAAGTAAACAAAAGATGTGACGGTTATGGTATGTTATTTCTACGGGCTTGGTCAACACACAAGTTCAGAGACTAGCACATTTACGCATATGTTTTTTTCTTTCCTAACCCGTGTTAGTATTGTTGTAAACCGGGATCATCCAAACTGATTGATATTTTAACTTAGTTTTGGTTACATGAACCTTAATTGTAAGTTATTTATGTCATTTTACATAGACAGGAGAGGTGGGGTGGTATGACGTACGGGGTGAGGTCAAGACTTTTTTTAATTTACCTTTATTAATTTCTTTAACCTAATATAAAATCATGAATCAAGAGAGTTATAGATGTTGAAGCTTTCATGAATTGGGTTCACTCACAACATCACATAGTTTAGTTTTTTAAAACTTCATTCTGTTACACGGTGATAAAGTTGGTGGAGATAGATTATTATTGCCACCGTTTAACATCTGAAATAAATTTCACCAGTGTTAATTGCTTGTGGTTGGACTTTTTGTAAACTTACTAATATTTGTAAGCAATGGTAAGTAGCAATAAAAATATAGTTGTTTTGTTTAAAGATGTAATTCACCTACGAACAATACAACCTGTTCTGAGATATTGATAAGATTTACTTTCTCCTTGGCAGGACTATTTAGCATCTCATGCAACCACTGATCTCGCCTATGGTGTGATATTAGAGCACACACTTGCAGAGAGAGAACGAAGGTTTTCAACATTTTTTTTGTTAATTATCATGAAATTCATCTAATACTTTATTAAATGCTTCACATATACTTACCTTTTTGTATGTATTATATACATCTAGGTGCTTGAATACTGCATTAAGTGCTATATACTTGTTTGCTTTCAAAGTATTGGCCCTCGTACTTTTAATGTTCGAGGTACAACCATATAGTTTACCCTGGACATACTCCTCAACATTTTGAGAACAATATATGGCTTGTGAATTTTTTAGCACAACTACTGCACAAGATCAGTTAAGTATGGTAATAATCGATAACATTATGTTATACAGTTTAGTTGTCGAAGACTGTTACAGAACCTAAGAATTGATTTTATTTCTTTTTATATCAGTATTCACTACTCACTAGGGTTTTTGTTTATTTCTCTTTGTAACGATGCATCAACAGTACTGGTAATATGTTATAAAAAAATTCTTTTTCTTATTTTTAATGGTCTTATATCCTGCTGAAAGAATTTGTCATAGCTAGCTAGCTTGATCTTATCACCAACAATTATAAGTATCGAATAGGCTTTATAGTCGCCATCATTGTTAACCTAGATGACTTGTAAGCAATAAACCATGTTTGTGGTAGACTTGTGAAAAAGCATGCCAGGAGGAATTATACTTGAGGTCTTATCAACTATTCTACTATTCTATCATGGTTTCATGAGAGCGTTGAATGTGACATAAATATGGATCCGTTATGTTCATCAAAGGCCTAGCACACAAGATTGTTACCCTCTGATACATTTTTTTTGTCTGTAACAGTCCCGCGGTGGTTGCAAGGTGTGTGGCTCTTTTAAAGCGTTATCTCCTAAGGTATGTGATGTTTTTGTGCAGCTTATCTCTCTTATGAGTGGATCAATTACCTTCTTCAAAGAAGATAATATCACTTCTAAAGTTTATCACTTGATATGTAGATTGATTATTATATATGCCTTTTGGGCTTGAAAGACATTTACATGGGCAATAAAATAAAATTGCCAGTTCAGATGTATTTGACTAGCATTGATATATTTTCGGCTTTTCTTATTGGAAGTGTACGTACTTTAGGGACCGTTACTTTCGGACCGTTACTTTCTAAAAGCCGATTATAATAGTACTTATTATTGGTCTGAACTGACAAAACTGACAATTGAACTAGTAACAAGCCGAGTGAAACTAATACTGGCAAAATATTGTTGAGTTTTATTGTGTAAGTTTTAGAAATTTTAGCTCTTGCTTTAGTTGGGGCTAAAGGTGGTGAAAACTATATTATATTGGAACCTTTTGGTCTTCTTTTCTGTCAAGGGAACTATCACAAATATACGTTCATGCATACTTCTACCATCTTGTTCTAGTAGAAATATACAATTGGCTTATTCACATAATATGTTTGAGACAACAACCTTAAAGTTCTCAGGAGACCTGGTTTCTTCACAAGAGGTCGTAGGTTCAAATTTCACTAGGTAACATCTTGGGACTGGCCAAGGAAAGGGATAGGAAACGGCCATGTAGACACTCAGATAAGGTCGCATACATCTAAATCAAAAAGACTTTCCCAACGCAGGTGGCCGGGTAACATGAACATGGAAAACCTCATCTGTTTACACGATATATCTGAGACATAAAATAAATAAAAAGGTTTTAAAGTTTGAGAAGAAACTTACATGACATGTAAAATTGTTAGTGACAGAGACTGATTCGTTTTCTCTTTATTCTTTTGCAGATATAAACCCAGTGAGGAAACCCTACTAGAAATTGATCGGTTTTGTTTAAACATAATTATGGAGTGTGATATTAGTCCAAGCAGAAGACTTGCATCTCAATCTTTGAGTCCACAAAGTGGTGGTTCATCAACTACTTTAAATGGATCACCTTTGCCTGTCGCAAGCTTTGCTTCAGGAGGACTTGTGAAATCACTAAACTATATTCGTTCTCTAGTGGCTCAACATGTTCCAAAGAGATCATTCCAACCCGCAGCTTTTGCTGCATCAAGACAGCCACTTCCATCATTATCTTCTCTTATGAGCAAATCTTTTAATTCGCAAATTAGTCCAGGAGTTGTTAAAGAGGTTTCTGAGATCAAAGAAGGGTCTGCTATGTCTGTATTGGATTCACCAATTGCTGAAGATGTTGTTGGAGTTGAAGGGGATGACTTTATAGCCCGGGATGTCTTCAAATGGAGATGGCATGGGGACCCACAATCATCTTTGCTGTCTTCTGATAGGTATTATCATATTTCTGCTTGCATGCATTATTTCTTTGCTTTTTTAACTTTTAGAGGCTGCAAAAAGGCGGGTTAGGTAACATGTCAAAATGGGTGTGGGTTGAAATGAGTAGTTCTTGGTGCAAGTTGGCTTGACTTCAAAAGCTTGTGTTCAGTTTTATTAATGTTTGTTAAAAATCTAGCTGTTAAATATAATTACGTAAAGTATCTTAATGCAATGCCTATATAATTTTTTGCATAAAATGATTTAGAAGGTTGTATGCATTAGAAATGGATTTAAGCGACTTTGGACCCTTTCAAATTTCAACATGTTCTCTTTTTCACCAAGTTTTTGAGTTGGCTGCTTATCTGTCTCATTAGAGGTTGAGCGCAACCAAATCAATTAATTCATGGCTAAATGGGCCAAATTTCCACCTGTAATTATTTTAAGCCATTCTTACTTTATGGTGTCTTCTTGTAACGAATTCTAACTGTGCAGTGAGCGTCCTTTGAGCCATCAAGACATGAGTAAGCACAATTTTCTTGAAGTTGGTGCCGCCGCTCTTCTTTTAGGCGACATGGAAGCTAGAATGAAGGGTGAATTTTGGAGAAATTTCGGTAGCATTGACATGCCTTACCTCGATCAACTGCTACAGCCTTCATTACTAACTACTGTAACAAATTCTGCCTCTGCCCGTGCTCACTTGAGAGCAATAACAGCTTCTAAACGTTCCAGGACGGGCCCTAATCAGATTTGGTATGCTTGTATGGAAACTTACCCATAGTTGGATGATGCGTTATTGTCATCATGTTATTAAAACCTATAGCCATTCTTATTTTGCAGGGAAGATTCTCCGATGACCACCTTCCGTCCGCGGCCTCGACCGCTCTTTCAATATCGTCACTATAGGTATAACTGGATGGTGGATTTTTTTATGTGAATTGGCCTTTTTATTTGTGTACAGTTTAATATACTTATAAGTTGGGTTCATCTGATAACTAACACTTAGCAAGTGATGAACAAAAAGAAAACTCTTACTGCGGTAAAAGGGATAATTCTTTGACATGATGCATATATGTATTTCTTGACTAGTAATTAAGTTCTTTCTTTTGTTCTGAATGTAGTTTAAGAAATTTGCTCTCACTCTCGGTACATTCGTTTTGTCAGTGAACAACAGCCCTTGAAATTGAATCCTGTTGAAGTGGGAGAAGTTATAGCCGCAGTTTGCTCAGAAAAACCTTCTCCAATTGCTAATGTGATGACAATCTCTTCAAAATTAAGCAGTAGCAGTGGGAAGCCTTCAATGGATGTGGCTGTGAGCGTTTTAATTAAACTTGTAATTGACATGTACGTCTCAGTTTTGATATCAGTTCGTTCGTTATGTTTACTAGTTCAGTACTCATAATTTGCAGTTATTCCATGATAAAGTTAGCTGCACAAATGAAACTTATGTTTCTATATTGTTTAGCAGAGTGTTTAACTATTAAAAAAGTGTTTAAAATTCTCTTAATAAGGACAAAATAGGGAAACCTCATAATGTTAGTTAATTTTGTAATGATTGTCATCGAAATGTATGCAAGTTTTGCTTTATAGAGTTTGTTGATGCTCTTGAAACGTTGTTTGTAGGTATGTATTGGACTCTGGAATTGCTGCTCCGCTCATGTTATCAATGCTTGAGGTTCTGTTACCTTTTACATGTTATATAGTTATATCGAAATACATCTTCTAATATTTTATTCTATGTTACTTTTCCAGGAAATGCTTAGCTCTTCACAGTTGACCTCAAAAGTACGTGCCTTTGACTTAATTTTGAACCTCGGGGTTCATGGCCATTTATTGGAGCCACTTATAGCTGAAGATGCTTCCGCCCTTGAGGAAGAATACACTCAAGAGCCATACCTTGACAAAAAACTGTCAATCCAGGGTACAAGAAAGCCTGATTACCTTAAGGCCCAAAGTTTATCAGCAATAAATAACTTTGAGTCATGGATATTGTCAATTTTATATGAAGTTCTTCTCTTTCTTGTTCAGGTATCGTAATAAATCTCTAGTATCACGTGGTTTCCTTTTTCATCTTTATTTTTTTAATTTAGTTTTAAGGAAGTGCTTGTAACAGGCAAGAAAACCAATGATGTATATGAGAAGTTTATTCTAGAAATGTATATCTTGCAGGCAGAGGAAAAGGAAGAATCTGTTTGGGCTTCTGCCCTCAGCTGTTTATTGTATTTTGTTTGTGACAGAGGCAAAATTCGTAAAAGCAGATTAAAAGGTCTTGACATAAGAGTAAGTTATTTTGTCCTAGTTTCTGTGGTGATGCATTCCTTGTATACTCAAATGAAAGTATAAAATTACCTGATCTTAGGAACAGTTACAATAGTACTTTCTTTTTTATATGTATGTATATTTGCAGCTCATTTTTTTACTTATATGACACTACTTAATGGTTTTCATGCTGAAATTCATATTCTTAAACATAATCTTTACTATTTGCAGGTGATTAAAGTGCTTATACAAATTAGCAGGAGAAACTCGTGGGCAGAGTTGGTTCATTGTAAGTTAATTAACATGCTGACGAACATGTTCTATGAAGTCCCTGAGTCATCCATCACATCAACACCAACTTTTCTTGTGGATCAGGTTGATCTGATTGGTGGGATTGAGTTTGTGTTCATTGAGGTAATTTATTTCTTAGTAAATGCAAGTATTGGAGGTTTTTTAAATAATCCATTTTTGGTTCTGAACATATTTAATTGATGAACATCAAGAGCTGATAGTTCCTTTCTTCTCCATATACAGCTAGTGATCTCAAACTCTAGAGAAGGCAGGAAAAATTTGTATCTGGTGCTTTTTGACTACGTTGTGCATGAAATAAATGAAAGTTGCATACATAATGGACTTTCAGAGTACAGCAATGATGAAATTCAACCAATAGCGTCATTGCTCACCCTCGCGGATGCACCCGAAGCTTTACATATTTCTGTCAAACTTGGAATAGAAGGCATTGGTGATATTTTAAGAAGGTCGATTTCTGCTGCGTTACCTAGATACTCCAACAGTGAAAGACTCAATATGGTAGTCGCAAAACTTTCTTTTTTGATTCATTAGCTCTCATTAGAGGTGGCAAAATGTACATGTTGGGTGGGTCAGAACGAGCAATTTTAGCATCGTCAAACGGGCAGGGGAGGTTTTCCACCGGCATAACCAATCAATGTACCATATATGAATGCAAAAATTGTATCATTGCAGTGACGTTGAGTTTGTTTGAATAAATCTCTTTAGGAGGTTCAAAATATTTGAGTGGCACTTTTTCAGCGTGTTTGGTTTGCTTCATTTCAGCTTTTTTTATAACTTTGACCGGTTGGAGTTACAATGCAACTCAATTCTATCCATATCAATTTTTAAGTAAATGGGTTAAGCTTGCGATATATAGTTCTAGTGTATGATATTGTAGTTTCTTGCCAAATATAACAGTTTCAAGATGCTAGTTTGATTTTTTCTATGTTTATGTTCCTTTTGCAGCTCTTGGAGAAGATCATGGAGAAGTTTGATGCACTTTTAAGATCATTGACTCACTTGGACAAAGAATTTGGTCATATGACAGAACTAACAAAATCCTACAAATACTTAGAGAGCTTTGAGGAAGGAGTATTGAGAAACAGTTATGGTTTGAAGGTGAAGCTTGCTTGGGCCACTTTGCATTCTCTTCTTCATTCAGAACGAGCTGCCATTCGTGAGAATGGGTATGTGTGGTTGGGCGATTTGCTTATAGCGGAAATAAACGACGATGGGGATTCTATATGGTCAAACATAAAGAATATGCAGAAGAGAATTACTCTTGCTTCGGTTAAAGATTACTCGTCCGAGTTAGATATTCCACTACCCATTTGGCTCATGTGTGGGCTTCTGAAGTCCAAAAATAATCTTATAAGATGGGGTTTTCTTTTTGTTCTTGAGAGGCTTCTCATGCGCTGCAAGTTTTTGTTGGATGAGAGCGAGTTGCAACATTCTGTTAGCAATGAAGCCCATGGGAAGACCCGTCTTGACAAGGCAAATGCCGTGATAGATATTATGAGCAGCGCATTATCGTTGGTGGCCCAGATAAACGAGACAAATCGTATGAATATTTTAAAGGTAGATTTTTCAGTGGTTGTGATACAGTATATTCTCTCGTTTGATAGCTTTATCTAGAAGTAACACAATGAGGGGACGTGTGGAAACTAATGCGGATCAAAACATACAAATTTTGTACTGGGTGGGTTGGATATAGTTGCAACTTCGACCACAAAGTATCTAATGCTATTTAAGTGTGCCAAAGGCATGGTTAAAAATCATTTTTTGAATAGAAATCTATTTTTATAATGATAATGGTTACGGAGGTTTTGTATCATCGTTGTCCTTTCGGTGACTTTCAGCTAATCTGACCCATTTTTCTTGTAAGCTATTTTTTTCCAATTAAACCTGTTAAAGATTAGACATAATCGAATTCGTTCCCCATTTGATGCGAATTGGTCCATTTTTGGCTCAAATTTTATGTTATTATTTCATGGTTACCCACTTTTAACTCTTTATTTATTCTTATGTTAAAGATGTGCGACATTCTGTTTTCTCAATTGTGCCTGAAAGTTATTCCTGGAAACAAATCCTCATCAGCAGACACATTCCAAAACTCCAAGAGTTTTAATTACTCAATTTGGAATAAAAAAACAAGCGTCATGGAAGATCTCCCAGCAAAAGAGAACTTTAGCCGGGAACCAATGGAAGATTGTAAGGGCAGGTTTGTGAGCGACACAAATAATTCTACTAGTGAGACGACATCAATGGCGGCATTACTTCTTCAAGGACAAGCCATTGTTCCGATGCAATTGGTTGCACGTGTTCCCTTTGATTTGTTTTACTGGCCATTGATTCAACTAGCGACTGCCGCTACCGATAACATCGCTTTAGGTGTTTCTGTTGGTAGTAAAGGAGGTGGGAACCTACCTGGTGCCACATCAGATATCAGATCCACCCTTCTTTTATTGCTAATTGGTAAATGCACTGCCGATCCAGAAGCTTTTGAAGAAGTTGGTGGAGAAGACTTTTTCAGGTAAATCTACAGGTTTTGTGGGTTGGGTAACAGGTCAACATGCCTTCGCGTCAATAGGGTTATATGTCACAGGGTTAAATGGACTTTTCTTTTTAGTTCAACCTTTTTCTTTCTAGTTTTTATTTATTTTTACTTAATTTTTTTTAACTCATTAGAGATAATGAAGAGTGTTTCCAACAAGTAAGGTTAATAAAAGCTTCATCGAGTTAGAGTATTCTTTGTTTTTTGGAACGACAGAAATAATATATATTAATATAAATGGCAAACTAGCAAGGTACTAGTCGCCCGAAGAATACACTTATAAGACCAGTCTAGAGTAATTTTACAAGACAACTAAAACTCATTAGTAGTAGGAATTATATAGTATTTTAAAGGGTCTAATTTACAGTTATCAGCAGATTACGTTTTGCTTCTGAATTTGATATATTAAAATAGAGCTTTTCTTAACCTTGATGTTCTTGTTATTTGTCTGGTATACGGTAATACCCGTTCTCGTCAGTTGTCAAACTCAAACGTTTGACAATATGATGATGGTCTAAGTTCTAGCCCTGGACCTACATCATTCATGATTCTCATCATGTATCCATACATTACTACAAATTACAGCATTGTAAGTGGCTCTTATGGTATTTGGCAGGGAGCTATTAGATGATACGGACTCCAGGGTGGCTTATTTTTCGTCAACCTTCCTTTTGAAGGTGAAGGATTTATTCCCATCTTTTTTACGGAATAACATAATAACTAGATAAACTTTTTGACACAAATTTAATCGTTGCAGAGGATGATGACTGAAGAGGCAGATAATTACCAGCGTGGACTATCATCTCTTGTATCAAGAGCTCAGCAGGTGTGGATCTACAGTGTAGTATAGCCAAAGAAGTTATCATAATTATAATAAAAGTTGAAATGAATATAAACACTGTTAAATAAGTAAGCAGTGTCTTGGTTTGAAAAGAAGATGACAAAAGACAGATATGTAATATGACTTGACAGTTATATCTACTGCTCACTTGCTTATGCACGAATATACTATAGATATATATGATTCCTTTTTATGATGTGCAGAGCAATAATGAGAAGTTATTGGAGAATCCTTACCTTCAGATGCGTGGTCTTCTCCAATTATCAAGTGAAGGATTATGGAATTAGCTTGTACTTATTTTGTCTTTTTAAAAGAGTCCCTTTTATATGACTCGCAGCTGAGTGAACCAGTGAAATTACAAGGTCAAAGGTGGTTATTAGAGTGAACCAGTGAAATTACAAGGTCAAAGGTGGTTATTAGTTCGGTCAACCTACTCACAAACATTGTATACCCTGAAACACCCGGACTACATCACGGGCCGAGTAATTTCGTTGGTTTTTCTGTACAAATGTTGGAAGAGAGCCATTCCGACGTGTCTTTTTTGTTGCTTTGCTGGTATGAAAGTTTGTATCCAGTATGTTGTGGAAATAAATAAACGGAGCGCAAGACAACTAGTTTGCATCTCAACTTGTACACATTCTTCTCAGAGTATCAAGTTAGGAATACTCTTCAGGTATTTTACTCTTTCTTATACCTTTATCTATTGAAAATCAGATAAATTCTTGCTAATATGCATGGCTTATGCTCGATTCTTCATATCCACTGACTGAAATTTATTTCTTATTGTTTTCAAGCAGTTGAAGTCATGCGATGTTGAGGATTAGTGTTTATTTCTGTACAAGACAAGACTTGAGAGTAGACTTTTTATTTCAGTTTTAGGTCTGCTGTGTTCAAAGATTTTTTTTATTGAAGAATAATCATCTGACCAGCTGTTGCGAGATGCTGCAATCACAGTATATAGACGTTGGAGTTGTGAATTTATATGTGGAAAGTTTGAAGGGGTTTTGTGCGGGTCATGACATAGTACATATCTTTTATTTATATAACTTTAGATGTGTAAATGATTTTTGTTTGTTGTTTGTTTTGTTTTTCAGTTCGTTCTTTCTAGGGTTCTTTACCCTCCACATTTTTGTAACATAGTTGCCAAAATATCACTCTTCAAATGTATATACTATAATTTTTGTTGAAATTGGTTTAAATTACTTAACATCACAGTCGGGCTTGTCACCATTCATAGAATTATATTGCAGTAATATTGCCGACATGATTAAAGATTGGTAGCAGTGAAGATGCTACCAGCCTACCATTTCTTTTTGTTTCCAGATTTCCATATTTGGTTTGGGTTAATCAACTGCTTTTAACAATCAAAGGTACTGAGTTCTGAAGAACCTTTGTTTTCAGTCCAAATATCAACCACTTTATTTCAAGTGAAAGTTAAATGATTAAAGCAGATTTTGTTTGGGTCAACAAACTTTAAGTGGTCTATTGTTATCATTTAGACATATACTAACTGTCAATATATGGCTAATTTGGAGTAATATTCACTTATTAATTTGGTCGATTTAAGTGTTAGTTTTTAAAAAAAAAGATAAATCAAGTGTTATTTAATTTAGATAACATCATATTTTTTTTTTCTTATAAACAAACATAGAACGTAATCACAAGATTATTCTTTTTTAGAATCATAGTGAACACAAAATATGCATAATAGTAATGGACTAGCAAATGAAATTAGATCATTCGGTAGATGAATTTAGGGTTCTACCTACAGGTCATAGGTTTGACCCTTAAGATTGACATGTATGTGAGATTTTGCTTTGGAACGCCACTATGTTGTAAGCTTGTAACGCAAATCCGGTTAAGACAATGTAACCTCCCCTGAGTGACTCACCCTTGTTTCGTTAGTTATTTGAAACATGCCATTTTGAAAAAATAAATAATGTTATTTGATTAAAAAGATAAGTGTTTGTGGGACAACTTTACCCAGCGTGTCTGAATTTGACATGTACTAAATACCCATTGATGTATCTAAAACTAATTTTGCATCACCCACTATCAAGTGCAAAAGATCAAAGTGCATCATATACCCCATTGAAACATCAATACAGTTTAAGAACTGTTGCAACGATCACGACAACATAAGAGTCACTTAGATCAGAAACTTCACAAGTAATATTGAACAAAAAGCTTTAGCAGGTTAATCAGCTTGTACCAGTAAACATCATATGTGATGACTGATAACCACAAAACAAATTAAGCTGGCTGGTTGTTGCCTTTTGGATATTTGTCAGTAGTCTACATAGCTAATACAAGATATCTTGGTTGGTTTCAACATGCCTTGGAGAAATGTAGTTCCATTGTGGTGAAGCTAAAGGTCAAAAGAGTCATTGCTACTTTATACGCATTGCTTGAAGTCGATACCTATCCAAATCCGCATCCAGGTCTTTAGCTGATACTGTTTGTGGACGACTACAACCCTTGCCAGATCCTTGATTCCCCTTATTACCACCACGCTCTTGCCCTCTTCCGACAATTCTTTTACCTTGGAAGCTGTGTTCAAACACAAAGTTTATCAAGGCTATAAATTGTGTCAAATCAAAACATAGATACAAATGAGACATCTGCTAAATACTATTTGTAACACACCAAAAAGTTACCCTTTGATGGTTTACCCAGCCCACCATCTTGTCACTTATATTTCCAAATTTTGCACTGCCAAGTGCCAACCAATAACTCATCTAAGCTATCAAGTTCATGTAATGATGCAAGCCACATATCCCCCTTTAATCATCCCATCATAGTTTAAACATAGTGGCAGGCATCAAAATAATCAATTTTAGATTAGGAACTCCACGATTAAAGTTGAACACAAAGTTTTCAGTAACTTAACCAGCATGTGCTAGTAACCATCATATGTAATGACCACACAGCAAAAGTAAGTAAACTGTCTATTGCCTTCTGTTTGTAGCAGTTTTATGAGTTATAACTAAGATACAAAAAATCTCAGTTGGTTTAAACATGTCCTAAAAATGGCATATAAAAGTCAAAAGTGACATTCCTAATGTTATATCCATTGCTTGTAGCCCATACCTTTCCAAATCGGCATCCAAGTCTTTAGCTGATATTTTCTCTGGACGGCCCCTACCAGTACCATGATTCCCATTATTACCACCACGCTCTTGCCCTCTTCCAACAATTCTACCTTGAAGGCTGTTCAATCACAAAGTTCATTAGGACGAATAGATACACAACGACGTTTTGTAGAATCAATTACTTAAAAACAATGTGGCAATACGGTGCCTGTTGGGATAGGTAAACAGGTAACTTACATTACAGATCGAAGCAAAACGTTCTGTCCAACACTAGCACATTTTTTTTTGTATAAATAGTGTTGCAGATATGATTAACAAAAATACTTTACTTTAAAATAAATAATTTGATGAATAAAATGATTTTGAAAGGTTTTCTGTATTAGATATACATTGACTTTTGGTCAATTTTCTTTTAAGATAACTTTATTAATTTTAATTTAACACGTTTGATCCATTGGAGATATAACATAACTAAAATGAACACAATTCAATACATGAGCCGACATTGCAACTTCTAAAAAAACATAAGTAGGTCACACGAAGGTAACAATTATTCAATATCCTACTAGGGATAAGGTTGTACAGAGTGAAGAGAATTAAACTAGCTTCCTAGCTCTGAAATGATATTATAGAGTGGAGGGGCTTATTACTAATGTGATTATTATTTCCAATAACAGAAAATTTGAACCTTCCAGGAGCGTTGGTAGGATTATTTCCCACTATGCTGTTTTGCATTGGAGGAATGGGAACAGGGGTCAAGATGTTTACTCCAACCAATTCAAGAACCATTGGTTGTCCATCAAGTTGTACATTGTTATATCTCTTCATTGCCGCAACAGCATCTGTCTGCCGCATATAGACAACCTCTGCAGTTCCCTGTTAAAAAACCATTTTTTAAGACACCTATAAATACTAAAATGTTCGCTAGAGGTGCCAATTTCAACCCCTTACTTTTAAATGAGTGGATCCAGGTTATACTTCTTCTCTAATAGGACAAACAGGTATAACGTAAACATTTATCAACTAACATGGGTCACATGGACAAAGGTCGCCAAATGTGAACTTTGAATGCACAAAGCCTCCTAAATCATTTTACATTAGAAGGTGGGCTATTATTGAATTATAAAGATCCGTAGAATTCACAATAACTATTTATGAAACAGTAAAATGTTTCGGACAAAAAAGTGTTTGGGATCAATCCAATCTGGCTTGTTTCAATCTGTCCAAAAGAATATCTGTTTTGGGATGTTGCCCAACCCACCCATTTTTTCACCACCATCTGCAAATAGATTCTGACATCTTATTCTATACTACCTTTGATCTTCCGCTTTTATCATAATGAACTGAGTAACGTTTCAATTCACCAACATCTGAAAACAGCACCTGCAAATGGTTTACATTAGTATAATGATTAATATTTGGTGCCTTAAGGTTCTTCTGAAGAGGAAAGTACCCAATGGGACCTTGAAAGACAGTTTACAGACAATAACATCACTTGACTACTTGTCTACTTGCATATAATTTTGCATCAAAACAAATAATTTTAAAACATATATATACAAGAAAAACAATTCTGTTGAATATGATACTTTGACGTGATAGAATCTCTGGGATAGTATATACATGTCTATCGTGGAAACCTTTGGGAGAAAAAAATCATATGTTTCTTACATTTGCATAGTTACAAGTGAATAAAGTAAATCACATATTGCCATGCTACAACCACACATCTTTCACAGCTATCTGCAGCACATTTCCACCACTGATCTACAGCTTACGTTACACGGATTTTGTTTACATGTTTCAGCCTCCAGGTAAAAGTGTACAAGACAAGTGTTAACTATTTCCCTCCTCGAAAACAAAACAAACTAAGCATCCATATGCTAAGGAAACAGAGCATAACTTGTTTTTGTAAATTTGTTTCATTCTTGTAAATTTGCCACTTCTAACAGTAATAAACCGAACGCAAGTTCACTATATATATGTTTTTTAGACGTCTTAAATGTTTTTTTTTTCTTAAGATTAAATCACTATGTAAATACACCAATCAAATCTTGTAATTTTTAAACTAAAGAAATTAACGATCTATATGATTTTTTGGTCGATGAATGTTATCCGAAACCAAATTTTAGTGAAAAAAAGTTTTGATTAATAATACGGTTTTAATATTTGTTTGGTTTAGATTTTTAGTGGGTTTGGTTTGTTATTTTTTTTAAACCGCCCTTTTCGACCCGGGACCATTATGACCCGGACCCGTTTTGACCCGGTCCATTTTGACCCGTTTTTAAAATTACCCGTATTGACCCGAACCCGTTTTCACCCCGACCCGACCCTTACATTTTGCCACCTCTAAGTATAATATATCCCTATATAATAATAGTCCTCAAACTTGTTTCATGTTATCGTTTTAAAGAAAAAATATATTAAAGGGTAACATCAATAGAACAAAGTTATGGTGAAGAGCAGCCAGCTTGGGCTAAACCTCATGACTTTCCATTTAGATTAGTGGTATTACTGGCCTTGGAATGCACGTGGTAGAGAATGACTTTTCAAATTTTTGTGTAAACAAAAATATAGCCAGATATTACGATCATGAACAGTTAAAAAAAATCATTTGTCTCCACAAATCCACATGCATGGTTGTAGAGTTTTAGATTCAATCTAAAGACATGACTGGTAAACTTACATATATGAAATCAAAGCATGTGAGATAACATCATAAAATGAGAATTGCATGAAGCCATGAGTTAATCACTTAATCAAAATGATCCCAGACTGACACAGAGTTTGTTTAACATTTCGATAAAGAGGTATACCTGAATGCAAATTACAGGTGTGGCATGTTGGAAATCCCTAAAGTATATATGTATATAAACGTGTCTTTTTATCTGAAACCATTAGTTAAACTTTGACACAAAATAGCTTAGTAAACTTGTAAATAAAAAATAGTCCAACTAATTATCATCTTACATGTGGAAAGATACCTGTCCAGCAGAAACGGAACTTAATGAATCCATTACCACCCATTATATCAACAATTAAGCCATAACCATTTAATAGTGTTTAAATCAACCATAACATGCCGTGCCAGATTTAATAAGAATTGAAGATTTTCATAGCAGAGAGAAAAAGATAGCATGTGTTGTATCTAAAACAAAAATGTCTTTACAAAGAAAACCACACTTTAGACATGTCACGAAAGTTGGACTTAGTAATAAGTAATGCTTTATCTTAGGAGATATAATAATATCCATCTTCTACTTGTAATTAGTTGTATATATGAAAACAAAAGTTACTTTTCAATTATAACAGCTAAAAAAAACAGGAAGCTCCAAGTCCAAACACTTATTTCAGTAACTCCCAATTGCTCCAAACTAACATCATTCAACTGGCCTCACTTCCTTTCGTTAGCACCTTTTTCTTTGTTTTAATTTTTCCAAAATTGAAAGACATCGTTATTAGCTAAACTTGAACTACCCTAAACTATCGTTCTGAACTTCTGCTACCTGTCTTCTAGCATGCATAACACCACTATACAAACAAGAAGAAGTTTCCTTTTTTTTTTTTTTTTTCCAAAACTCACAAGGCAACATTAAGGCAATTTTTCACAATTTATTCATCTAAATCCACCTAATCTGTGCCTTGACCTAATTATCTTATTTCACCCCTCAAGTCAAAACAGAACAAAAACCAAAAACCTCACACCATGTAAGATAAATACAGTATACAAGTGCTATAACAAAAGTAATAATCTGAAACCGATTTAATCGACACAATAATACGATTGCATAAATAAGCAGCATTATCATTATATTTATATTATATTATACCTTAATATCCTCATTAGTTACTTCATAGTGTAAATTAGAGATGTAAAGCTTTGTCCCTGCTTCAGAATTATTAGCCGTCTTCCCTCCAAGTTCTTGCACATAATAAGCCTGCCATCAAATAAAGTTTTTAATTTTATATATTACTCCCCCAATTTTCAAAATCTTAAATCTACACACACACACATGTACATAAATACATATATATATACAAACATATAACGAACTGCAGCTTTTACATTTCCTAACGCAGAGTAAATAATAGTAGTATTAAATGAAATTAAAAAAAAAAAAAAAACCTAAGAAAAAAGAGAGAACCTGAGGAGGAGCAACGTAAGGGTTGGAACGGGCGGGAAGCCGATTATCAATGCGTCGGGTCGGACCACCAGGTCCGGATTCCAAACCGCGACCGTGACCACGGCCACGTGGACGGCTGTTACCACCGCCTCTAGCAGCAGATGGTGATGGTTTAGCGACGGATTTCTTGTTATTTTTGATGATGTCATCAAGTGACATGTCCAGTGCTTCCATCATTTTCGTTCCCCGACCTCAGATTTTTTTTATTTTATTTTTTTCAATATGTTTTTGTTAGGGTTTATGTAATGTAATCTATATATAATGAAAATGAAAATGAAAATAATGGAAATAAATGGGAATTTTGATAATTTTTATTTTTGGTGGGAACATATGAGGGTTTTATCGCAGAGGTGTCAGGTTGGGGGATACGTGTAAGTATATGATTGGCTTTTAACTATCTGAAATTTTTGGACACTTTTGCCAACAGCCCAACATGATCACCCGCATTACTTTTCCAGTTTTCTTCAAGTGTCACGTAATAATTAATTGAAAATATTAATTTTTCTAACTAAATAATATAATAATTTTTTAATTATAAGATTATGACATTTAAAAAATTAAAAAGGCAAGATTAAAAAAAATAATTGGTGAATAACACATATCACATCTTTATATCTTTAAGAGAATTTTTAGGCTATTCTTAAAGAGGATTTATCATTTTTCTACTCATTCAGTTATACCCATTAATATATATGTGTGGCAATTAAAATAAATCCCATCAAAATAAATTAATTTCAATATCAATTTCATGAATATTATTTTATAAAGCATTTTGCCTTTTTTTAAAATTTCAAAAGATTTGAACTGCCTAAATTATCATCTTTTTTTATTCATTAATTTAAATATCTCTACCTTAATATACCTATAATACCATTAAATCTAAACCACTCATTTTTTTCTCTCTCCTCAAATATCAACTATTCATTTTTTTTCCTATCCTGCATAAATCATTTGGGGAAAGGTTAGGTAAAGAATGCAATATCTATCTTAGGTAAAGCAAAGGGGATTATGTAATATTCAGGAGGAGGTGATGTAAAATTCAGGGGGACCTATGTATGTTTATCAAATTCAAAGGTTTAATTTGTAACATTTTTTAAAGTGGCAGTACCTAAGCTTAAGTAATGTCTGCAGTACGGATCATTTTCCAAAATCATTTTATTCCTCTAATTTATTCAAAATCTTTTATCTCAAAAACCGTATATCGATAAATTATAAAAAAATGTATGGGTGTTCTTAAAATTTCATGCTCTTTTATTACAGATGTCATTCGATATACTTTCGATGAATTTTTAATCCGAATACGGAGCCCGTACGGTTAAGACATTTGGCTATCACACTCTATGACTTATCACCTCCTATGACCTATCACCCCACCATCTCACCGCCGCATTACGCGGGTACTATTGCTCGTTTCGTGAAATATATTCGCAATTTTATGACATTTGAACCTTGTTAAAAGTTTGTGTTTCTGTAGCTTTGATACTTTTATGGTTCTTGAATTGTGTTATGTGGTTCACAAAGTTGTTCGTTTTGTAATTCTTGGTATTGATTTTCGGTAATGTTTGTTCGTGGTTCATGGTTTGGGACCAATGATTCGAGAGGGTTCGTAGTTCTTTAACTTATAATGAGGTTCTTTTATAATGGTTAAACGAGTTTGATATATAAAAATGTATCAAAAGTAAGTGTGTCAAAACTAATCAACTTTGTTAATCTTTTACTCAAATTAATACCGTACATTGTTACGCATGCGCAAGTACTAATTGATACTTCATGTGTCTAGCACTCTAGCGCAACGATAGATCATAATTCAATCTTCAAGGTTGTATGGTTGACATTTAAGTATTTCCAATGTATTTACTAATTAGTGTAAAGATGAATATTTTTAGTAAATTCTTACACCCGAAGAACCTTGCTCCAATAATTATATTAAATCTATACATAAGATATAGTGGATAAATTTATTCTACGTTAACAGAAAAAGTAATATTTCGTTCACTAAAATCTAATTAATTGCATGATATGAACGATTATGACATACATACATACATACATATTGTATTGTATTTTTTGTTGGTTATATACCTGATCCTCCTACATACATATTTTGAAATGTGTGGATCAATTGCTTGCAACAGGGGATCTAACTTACGTTGTCTTAACCAGGTCCTCGCTAAAGAGCCCCCTCACCCTCAATACCTTGTAGGAGGAGAAACCTCCAATTAAACCTCCCAAAGGCACGACATTAAATTGAGATAAAACCATGCCCCCTTTGCACAACTCAAACCTGCTTCACTGAAGGACTTTTTGGTGAAATTCCTTTAAATGTCTTTCCCATGTCTCGAACTCGAGACCTCCAACATGTAAAGCTGGTGCTCACATACATACATCTCGTTTTTCATTAACCCAACTACACCCAGGAGTTCTCTTGGCCCCTATATCCATCATCTTCATTCTCAACCTTCTTGCATCAGCCCATCTACCCAATTGAGCATAGATACCTGATACTACCACATAGTGAGCTTGGCTTTCTGACTCTAGCTTTACAAGTTTTTCTAATGCTAACTCTGCTAGCTTCACATTACTATGCATCTGACATGCACCCAACAAACCACCCCAAACTCCGGCATCAGCTTCCATTGGCATCGACTCAATCAACTCTAAAGTCTCATCAAACAAACCAGACCTTCCTAACAAATCCACCATACAAGCATAGTGTTCTAACTTTGGGTCAATATTGTGTTTTTCTTTCATCGAGTAAAACACACTCTTTCCCTCATTAACTAGACCAGCATGTCTACAAGCAGATAACACGCTTAGAAAGGACACAGGATCAAATTCGACAAGATTATCTTGCATAAGTCTGAAGAAACCAAACGCACAATCCCCACTTCCGTTTAATGAGTATCCAGAGAGCATCACATTCCAAGAGACTGTATCTTTATACTCGATACCGTTAAAAACAGCCTCTGCTAAATCAACGCGCCCACATTTTGAATACATGTCAATTAAACTGTTCCCGATAATGGTATGAGAAAGAAAACCCATACGGATGATGGCAGCATGCAAAGAAGTGCCTTCTTTTATGGCTGCCAAATTAGCCGCTGCAGGAAGTATGCTCACAAACGTGACTAAACTAGGACGAAAGCCTACAAATTTCATTTGCTGAAATGTAGAAATTGATTCTTGACTGTACCCATGTCGCATATATGCATTAATCATGACATTCCATACTACCTGATCTTTAATTATGGTTAAATTGAATAACAGTTCAGCAGAGCAAAGGCTTTGCGTTTTAGCATACATGTCAATAAGAGCATTGTTCACATGACAATCTAATTCAAAGCCGTATTTGATAACTAACCCATGAATGCTGGTTCCAACTTTACGATTGGCTAGATGAGCCAATGCTGAAACCACTCCCACAATGGTTCCAGGGTCAGGGTGCACCTCAGCCAATCGTAACCTACCAAACATCTTCATCGCAAGATTAGGCTCCCCAATTTGAGCATACCGATTGATTAAAGCATTCCATGCCACTACCTCTTTTCGAGACATTCTTTCAAAAACAACCATAGCAGAACTGAAATCATCACATTTAGCATACATTGCCACTAGTGAAGTTTCTATGGAGATATCAGAGTCGATGTCGCGTTTAATTGAATAACAATGTAAACTCTTTCCTAGTTCTTTGGAGCATAACTCTGCACAAGCCGGAAGAACGCCAACTATGGTTACCATACTTGGTTTGAAACCCGAATACTGCATATCACGAAACAGAGAAATTGCTTCTTCATGATAACCAGATTGTGCAAACGCTGCAATAACTGCAGACCAAGCAACCATATCTTTGCCAGGAAGTTTATGAAATAAATCTTGAGCCTTTTCTAGCTCACCGCATTTTGCATACATTGTAATAAGAGGAGTAGATACACGAATATCAGAATCAAATTTGTTTCTCTTGACACATTCATGAATTGTCTTTCCCTTTTCTAAAACTCTTGTTTCACCAGCTGCTGATAAAGCACTTACTATGGATACAATATTTACATTTAACCGATTATTCTTCATCTGATCAAATAACTCCAGGACGTCGTAATGACACCCATTAAGTGCAAATCCCGCCATCATTGTACCCCAAGAAACATCATCCCGTTCTGGCATTGACTCAAAAATCTGGTAAGCAATATCTACTCTTTTACACTTAGAGTACACATCAATCAATCCATTTACAACAGAATTCGGAAAATTCCTTCTAATCACATACCCATGGACACACTTACATAACCCAACACTCGACAACTTATATATAGCTGGAAACAAATTCAACAGACTAACATCATTCACCTCGGCCCCACCACCCGTTTGCATACTCCGAAAAACCTCGACTGCCTGACCAAAATCTGAACTCTGCGACAGCCCGCCCACCATAGCATTCCACACCACAACATCTCTATCAGGCATTTTGTCAAACACTTGGCGTGCATAACCCAAGCGTCCACATTTACAATACATATTTATAAGTCCAGTTCCAATAAAAACATCGCATTCCAACCCTCTTTTAACAATCTCTTCATGAATCAAAACACCCTTTTCGATATCTAAAAGCAAAGTACAAGCTTTAAGTACAAATGTGTAAGTATACTTATCAGGCTGCACATTATTTTTAATCATATTATCATATACATATATTGATTCTTGATATTGTTTTGACATATTATGTGCTTTAATCATAGTATTACATAAAATCACACTTGGGTTTTGTGTTATATTAAAAACCAATCTAGAAAGATTGAGTTTTTTGAAAAAAGAGTAAGATTTTACGAGTTGGGTGTTTGTTGAATTGTCGTATATAAAGCCTGAAGTTATTAATTGTGTGTGTATCTGAAGAAGGTGTTTGAGGGTTTTAGTTGTGGAGATTAAGCTGATTAAATGGTGGTGATTGTTTGTAAAAAGTTGCTGTGATGAAAAAGTGGAAAAGGATTTGTTGATTGAATGTAAGGATTTTGGTGGTAAATGATTTTTGAATGTTTGAAAGTGATGGATTGGATATTTCATTATGATGGTGATGATGATTTTTGAGTTTCATAGAAGTATGATGGATTTTAATGGGTTCTGTACTTCTATGTGCATAAATAAAAAAGTCAAAGTCAACTATAAATAAACAAAGTCAAAGCCATTTTATAAAACTAAAAACACCAAACATGATGAGCTTGGAAGCATTTGATCTGCTGATTGATAATCCACTACAACGGGGACACACTCGCAAGACAGCTGGTCACTAATTAATCATATTTTCATTCCTTTCTAGTTATTATTGGGCAATTATCTGATGAAGTGTTTTATATTGCAGGCAACACATTCATATACCATCTGCTGAATTGAAGCACTTGATACAGTTGTATGCGTCGGTATATCTGGAATCCAGACGATTAACATATTGACGGAGCGACTTTGATGACATGTCTGAAGCCGACAGCACTTTCATGTAGTGACAGTTCAGACATTAGAGGTACCTGATCAGCTCACTCTTGCATGTTACACTGTCACATATATATAGTGGTTTGATTTATATGCTGGTTACTGAGCAGGGTGATAACTGATGAATGTAGTAATTTGGCCGAGTTCGGTGCTCCACTTCTTAATGTGAACTATTCATTCAGTAGTTCCTCATTCAAGCCAGGTCAGCTGAATTTATGTTCTATAACTTAAGGAGAAATGGATTAAACTGCTTTTCTTTTCCTTGTAAATGTATGTGTAAGATCTTGAATTTTGAAACTGCTTTATATTAGATATCCAATACGATCTATCTGCTTTCATTGCAAACTAATGATCACTAATTAATTAATACATTCTGTTAGGATCAATTTACATTCATTCAAATCCGGGTATAAAAGGCACACCGGTTGCAGGAAGCCATTTGTCTCCTGACATGAACCGGGCAAGTGTGTAACGCTCAGCAATCTTTGGATCTGTTATGGCTTGGTAATGTGGCCATTTGACCCTATCATCAGTAGATGAACCCGGTCCATTGTTTTTGTACTCTCCACAATAAGCAGTTTCCTTGTAGTTCCAACTATCAAGCCACCCTTGTGGATCCACCAAATCGTCAATAAAAGATTCCATGTAAATGGTCCGGGCATATGCAAACCACGGTCTTCCTAAGAAGGCTTTATCATATTGACCAATAATAGGCTTAAGATCATCTGCAGCAGTTATCTTACACCCTTGCAACATATATCCACCGCTTTCATTTAGAAACTTCCTCCCTTGAGCCGTCACCACTAACCCTCCTCCGGGCAATGGTTTTCTAAAGAAAATATCACAATCTTGGAACACTGCTAGAGCGCCGCCGAAAATGAAATCTACAGTTCCAAAGATCTGGCATTCTTTGTAAAATTGTCTCGAATGGTGAGTAAGAAGTGTGTCTTGGTAGCCTTCAATGCTGCAACGGTACAAGACTGATTGGTCAGACCCTGATAGAAACGCTAATGCTTGTCCATTCTCTGGCCCAGCCGTGTTCCTGAACGTCATGTCTGTAGCGATAAATCCACGACCATACACCGCTGCGATCCCAAAGATTACTATATTTATTACAGGTACACAATCAAATCAAAAGTCTCTAAGAAACTCTGTTTTTTTCTTACTATATAAATCCTTTTTTTACTATAAATTTTGAAATGCATTTATTATAAATGACTTACTTCTCCTCAACTAAATTAATACCTTGTTTTCTTCTAATTAATTCAGTAATTAAATTGCGAGGAACTTACTAAAAGTTGCGGAATCCTTCAAGTCACCAGCCTTTGCTGTTAGCAGCGTATCACCACCAGCATGCCGGTCACCGGTGATGATGGTTTTATTTATTCCATCACCAAACATCTTAATATACTTTACTGCATTTGGAATATCAACGTGTTCTTCATAGACCCCAGCCTTAACATAAATCACATACCTCTTTGATCGTCTCCCACCATACCCTGCAGCATCTACAGCATCTTGAATTGTTTTAAAATCTCCCGAACCATCTTGAGCCACTACAGCATTTGGTTTCTCTTCTTTCATAGGCAACCGATTGATGAGCTCCTCACTACAGTTCCAGTGAACAAAACTGGGTGTATCATGATGAGTATCATTAGCAACACTGATAGCCAAAGAGTTGAGAATCAGTTGTGTCAAGTTGGTAGAAAGTAATGGTAGCATGCTTTCGGTCTTATGAATCAACTCGAAACCTTTTTCACACAAGTTGATATAGGCTAAACCGGCACTAAGCCATGTTTGGGCATCAAGTAGAGTGGGCTGGCCGAGGGTTTTGTCTAGAACCGTGTTAAGTGTGAACACAATCCCGTCAAAGTAGTCAACGCAACTACCCCATAAGCTTTTTCCTGGAACATTTGGGTACTTGGACTCGATCTCCTGGGCTAGTTTTAGAACCACTTGTGCTTCCTCAATGGCCGCTTGTACGGTCGTGTCTAGGAATTGGTCTAAAGTTAAGGTGGCGTTAGAAGTGTTTCGTTGGGCCACATAGTGATCGCATGTTTGGTAGTGTGGGGTTCGAGTGCACCATCCGTTTATGGTGCTATTGGTGGTGGTTTCCGATGAGCAACACACGATGAATGTGATGAGGAAGCATATGAAGAGGACAAACTTCATAGTCATATCAGTGTTTGGATTTACTGAGTCATGTAATTCTTGAAATGGTATATATATAATGTCATATCTAAGTGACAATTAATGTCAATTGATTGTACTTTTTACATTTTATATTGAACTCATTAATAATTAGTCTGTATGTACATAAATACAGTATGTAAAAGGGAACTTACCTTACAAAATCTTTGCATTTTCACTACCCATCCTAAAGTTGATGCAACTCTCTGTAAAACATCTCCCCTGCCTTTTTTCGTTTAATAACTTGTACAAGATAACTAACTTCGTATACTATCCATAACTTTTATAATCTAAGCTTTCTTATAAGCTTCTAGCAATCATACATTGTAACTGTTCTTATAAAGAAAATAGAGTAATGCATATACTTTAGATGACTGAAATTAAGAGTACATTTAGTGATACATATGTAGACAAGGAATTGTTATGACAGACAACACTATAATTTATTACAATTATAGTAACAATGTTGCAAATCTATATAACATATATCATTCACATATAAACAGTAACAATATTGCATATCTATAACATATATCATTCACATATAAACATAAGTCATATATAATGTAAATTGATCTGTTCATATATGAACAAATTTGTTCACATATAAACATTAAATAAAATTTAAATGTTTTCATGATTCTTTCAATTTAAATAGTTCTCAAATCAACCTAATAATGTTAGAATCCATACCATCTATCTAGTTTTTCTTGCAATTTAGTTGATTAAATACCAATTATTGTGTAGTAAAAAATCATAAATTTCCAACCTCATGTACAAGTGTAAAAAAAACAAAAACCCAAAGTGGCTTTTCATTTTGTGTCATTATAAAAGTTGGGTTACAAGAGGCATAAATATCAATTATTGCGTATGGCTAAAAATCATAAATTTCCAACTCATATAGTCATATACAAGTAGAAAAAAAAAAACAACGTGCCTTTTCATCTTCATTATTACTTAGTCAGAAAATGAGTTTAAATACAATTTAAATATCGGAGTAAATGATCATGAATCTCAAATTTGCCAAAGAAGATATCGACCACACCTTCTCATCTTCATTTGCAGTTATACCTATTATTATTACACCGTTAGAGATGCATGTTGAGTTCATAAATAAGGAAGGGATTCCCTCAAGTTACCCTAACATGATTACTTATGTTAAGGTGAAAAAATACCCTTAAGTTACCCTAACATGACTAGTTATGTTAAGGTAAATAAATATCATACTTGCATAGTACTCGTACAGGTATTAAAAAAACCTTCAACATTCAAATAAAAAAAATTACTATCCAAAAAATAAAATTAAAAAAAAAAGAAAATTTCTTTTTTTAACTTTATCTTGTCTCATTTCTTTTCTTGTAATGTTCAATTACTCTTTTAGCAAAACACACACAATTATATTCATTTATTAGGAGACCCTTATTTTGAGAACCTATTTTATAAAAACCTTGAGAACTCTTAAATTATGTATTGAAATACATGTTTTTTTTTTGTTTATTCACATATGAACCGTTATAATAATATACATTGTTGAAGAAAGTTTTATAGTTGTTTGATCACATGTGAACGAAAATATGAACATATTCTTTCACAAATTCATAAAAGGCTATTTTGAAGGTTTTTTAAAAAAGTTTCTTCTATCACATATCTTTTTATATCATTTTATAACATTTCACATGTGAATAAATAAATAAAAAAATATGTGATCTAATACATAATTTGAAAGTTCTCATGGTTTTACAAAAAAAATTAATTCTCAAAATAATGAAAGTCTATTACTCATTATATTAAGTGTTAAATGTTTTTTAATTATCTCAATGTGTCATTTTACATCTATTATTAATTGCTTCAGCCACTATGCCAAACATGCAAATATATTTTTAAAAAGTGTCAGCTATCAGCTTTTGGTTACAGCTACCAATCACCGATAATGTTACCAAACATACTCTGGTTTCATAGCTTATTCTCATTTCAATGTTAGTTTAGTATTGTAGTCATTTTATCAATATCTATACTACCTTATAAATCCTTTACTCCTTTTAAATTTCTTAAAAAAAGAACTTGATCTACCCAAACTATCCCTCCCTTTTATTCACTAAATTAAATATCTCTACCGAATATACCTATAATAAGAGAAAGAAAAAGAAAAAGAAGAGAGAAATCTTTACCCTTAATAAAATTATTTACAACATTTATCTCTTAACTCTTAAAATAACTATACTACCCTCATTTACATAGATTATTTTTACATTATTTAACCATACCACCGCCACACTGCCGCAACCATCACCACCCGTCCTGCCATTGTCATACCGCCACGCAACATATGTCTATTAATAATATAATGGCTAGAAAGATTCAATAACTAGTTCATCAACGTGTAATGTTAGTTCAGTGGAATATTTTGAGGATAACTTTTGTAATGACCCTCTTCCTAGTTCGTCAAGGTAATGTCTTAATAACATTTATTGATGTATAATAATTTAAACCGCAGTCAAAAATTTAAGAGACTTGGTTGTATAAAACTAGAACAGGAGAGTTGTATAAAGCGGCACTGAATTAAGAAACTTCCCCGGTCACAGACGTGTTACTCATAATATGTATAAATCGATGCTGCCCGATCGCCTAAAACTTCCTTTCTGACTCGGCCGTTGACCAACTCAAACGCTAGCACTTGAATCGTATATAGATCCGTACGAAAAAAAGCAATGCTATTAAATATCTTATTCATTTCTGCATTTCCAAGCATTGGGGCACCTTTATCACCGTCTTTTAACACAAGGACAGTAAAATGTTAAGTACAAATGATACAAGCTATGTATGACCTTATTGTGCCACATTTGATGGGTTTCAATTGTTTGGAGTCAATACATACTTTTTGACACAGAGATATACCTCCGCTTTCAAGGGATTCTTCAGGTAACAAAAATACAACATAATGGTGATTTAAACTTTTCTCTCCTTGTAATCGCTCGCACACCTACAATGGCATATCAAAAAAATTGAAGACAAAATACACAACATTCTTATTAGCTTCCAAATTAAAAATAAAAGAAAGAATGAGAATGACAAAACAAACATAAATCAGAAAGTGACATGAAACAATCACAGGAAACCAGAAATCCATCACTTTATGTGATTCAACAATGGACCTACATCAATTATTGTTGCTGGGTCATGGGATTCTTATATGGAGAGCAGATAGGAACTGTTTGGAACTTTGGATGTTCACTTCCAAAGTGATTATCATAGCAACCATTTTCAGTTCATGAATTGATTAGTGTTCGGGTAGTAAATTTTTTTTACATGTATCTCAATCACTAGGTTCAGGCCGAAATATGTTCAAAACGAACAAAAAAAACTGTAAGGCAGGGAGGTACAAGACATACAAATTGCATTTCTAACTCGAGTTTAACAGCACAAATCAGGCTTCATACTTAACAGCATTTCATTTGTGCATAATCCAAACTTCCAAAGATCCCAGGTAACTACTGAATAATTCAATATCTATATTGTACCCCAAAAATAAAGGGAACTTGATACAACTGAATTGTTTATAACAAATTTTTAATTTGTTCCAAAATTTTAATCCTCTTCATGTGCTATAAAGTCAGCTCTGAATCCTCTGATATAGTCAATGTTTACAGGGGGTAAAACATCGTAACTAATAAGTGTTCCACTCCATAAGAAAACCCATATTTTTTACTGGGATTTCAGATGATAAAAGCAACATTTCTTTATTCCAAAGCCTCAATATAAAGCTACCACTTTCTAGTTTAACCATCAATAATAGAACTTATTTTATTCCAGAAGACTCAATTATTTTCTCAATTGATATTTAGGGTGTTCTTAAATAAGGAAACACGAAAGGAGGCTCAGTTTGCAAACTTACATTGCATATGGCTCCCAAATAAGATAAATGTCATCACCAGTACATAGATATGGTCTGCTCAATTCAGAAAGACAGCCATTTGAGAGAAAGTTATGTTCCTCATCACCCTTTACCTAAAAATAGCATAATCACACATCACCATCATTAACTAGAAGCTTATGTTATTCATTTCAGGCACACTCATTTAATCAAGCATCATTTCAAGACAACATTTTTGTTCAGCGAGAAAGTGATTTGGGCAAAATGTTATTCATTTTGATCTGTTACCCAACCCACCCATATTGTCATCTCTACTTTGAAACGACAAAAGAAGAATCAACCGACTTACATGCATGGATTTGGTCTCTTGTTTCTTTAATGAATGTCGAATGACATGTTAAAGTGGGATCGTCATTATCTATTGCTGCAAAATCATTTCCACTTCCAGGTAAAAGATGTCTATCTCTAGTTGCAAAATGTTCAATAGCTACAATAGCAGCATGCCTCTAAGGATGCCAAGAACAAGAGTCATCACATGAAAAGGGAACACGAAACATGTAATAATAGATATATACAGGTTGAGTTAGATAAAGTACTAGGTTGGTGGATCAAAAGATGTTGGCCATCTTTTGCATTGTTCTTCCCATTCCTCTGTGAGTATATTTGCAAACCTATATCCACGTTATATAAACTTGTGTCAAAAGCTGACCATCTTAGTGCCATAAAATACATCTCCAGATCAACCAATAGTATACAGATGAAATTCATCTATAAAAATGACTTACTTCACTTTTAATCATTTTTACTTTTACCATAAAATTCAAAGGGTATGCTTTCAATACGAAAAGAAACAAATTTTTTTATACAATTTCAAAATAATTTACAACAATAAAATCAAAGTAAGGGGCTGGAAAACAAAATACAACTAATTTAAGAGCATTGTTACAGGAATTAAAGTTTTGAGGATGATGTAATAAAATTAGCAGCAATCATATCCTGGACGGTAACTTGAGAATTCATCGCCGACAACACATCACCAAGCAACACCTTCCTATTACGAGCATACACGTGTCCATCCCAATTCCTACTCACCAACTCCTCCCCAAGCTTAACCGCCGCGGTAACCGTCTCCGCCGCACTACCATGAGCTGAATAGATTATCCCCTTCGCCACCGCCATCTCCGCCGTCACTTTCTCAGCCCTCATAATCACATCGCGTAGCGCCGCCGGAGATCCAATCTTATTCTTGAAAAGCTTCACTAACCAATCAGGAACCACACGTTTGATATCCATTTCACTCATGTATAAAAACCCTCTGTCTTTTCTCATCATTACGTAATCATGAGCTAATGCCAAGATAAACCCACCTGCTGACGCGTGTCCTGTAACCGCGGCGATTGTAGGCATAGGGAGAGATATTAAGTCTTTAATGATTGATCGGAGTTTAGTTGACATAACGATGAAGCGATTTGGGTCGGCTTTAGACCAGGCGAGATCATAGCCGTTGGAAAAGTATTTGCCTTGTGCGGTTGTGATTAAGGCGGATGGAGTGGTGGTTTCGGATCGGATACGATGGATTGCGGCGGTGATAGAGTCGAGTAGAGTAGGGTTTAACCGGTGATCGTCGTCTCCGGTTAAGGTTAGGATGAAAATGTTGCCTTGTTTCTCTAGCGTGCACATATTTTTTATTTTTTATTTTTTGGCTTAATTAATTAGGTAATACGAGTAGTTCTTAACTTTTGTATGTTTATTGTGATTTTTACACTTGCAAGTTGCTATTCGTTTTTTTCTTTGCCCTTATGATGTAAGAAGGTAGCCAATGGGTTCGTCCCTAGGCTCATTCGACATACAGGAACGAGTTCACAGCGTTGGGTGAGACTCGTTTCACGCTCGTTCAGGTCACTCGTCCGGGTGGTTCGTTCCTGCAGGGACGAGCGGTTTGTTTGATTATTATTATTATTATTATTATTTTTAATGCAACGGATACTTGTAAGTTTTGAATATTGGCAAAACAGGTCCCTTAAGTGTCACCTTTGTATCAATTTGGTTCCTAGAAATGTCACCTTTAGTCCCTTTAACGGTTACTTTTTTGTAACAATCAAACACATTTTATCATCAGAACACATTTTATTATCAAACGACATTACATGATTAAAAGACATAATTAAAGAACAAATTACATGATTAAAACACGAAATACATAATAACGTTTCGGTTACTCGTCATCATTTTTGACTGACATTTTTCCGAAGCCACGATTAGCATATTCGTTCAGCCACCACTTGTCGTGTTGGGGGCATTTGACTTCCCACGTTGATTTGTCTTCTCCGCAGTCGTCATGGTACGATTCGGCCAAAGTGCATTCGTCACCCAACGTGTGATCGGCCTTAAAAACATCATCGACCACCATCATGACCTTCCTGCTCTCATCATGCAGAAACAATGAATACGTCTCTTCATGTTTGGAGACCTTGCAGCCCGGTGCTTGTAATGCCTCAACCTGCTGCTCGCATTGTCGCCTTTTCTCTCGTTGGTAACCGATGACCCAGAGAGCTCAGTTTGAAGGAGGGTGTCCTCTTTGATATCAGCCATGATTTTTGTTTTCATCTCATCTTCGGTGAGACGATGTCGGTGAACATTCTTTTTTATGATGAGTACGCCATTTACTTAGAAAGAGTGAGTGGGTTTGTAGAAGAATGAAACTGGATTGTGCTATGACTTGGTATTTATAGAGTCACAATCCAAGTAGCCATCCAGGGACTAGAAGTGTAAATGGGTTTGAAATTTTGGCCGTTTAAGGGGCTAGAAGCGTAAATATTTTGAATTCGAACGTTGGGGGAGCATCATTTAATTTACCTATAAATACTGGCCTCTTTGATCAAACATTTCTAATAAAATCACAAACATCTAAATGGCTTCTTCATCAAGACCCCGTAACCGAAAATCACCAATGACTGTCGATCAAGTGGATGACAGTATCATGGCTCATATACTTGACCACAAAATGTTCAGAGAGGAGCTTGTTGCAATTGGTGAAAAACTAAATGCGAAGAAGCAATGGTGTCAATAACAAATTGATTATTTACAAACTGGGTATTGTATCGATCTTGAGAGTCAATACTTGTAACACCCTAAATATTTTAAGGTAAAGAAATTAACCCCTTTTCTTAGTTTTGACATTTAATTAATTTCCTAGTATTTTATTTTTGGATATGGGGTTAATTTAGTTGAAACTTTAACGGATAGCGGGTAAATACCCATAAAACCTGATGTGGGTCGTGGCAGCTCCAGGGAGTGCCAGCCCTCCCTTTTTTCTTTTGAGTCATTCTCCACTTACATTTCTTTTCTCTTCTCAAACCTCTTGTTCATCACCACCAACTGAATCTAAAAATTCATTCATGCATTTCTCATCATCTAGAAATTATCAAGAACAATAGCAATCACCATCTTTAACCTTCAATCAAGAAATTTTAAAAGCTGGAATTTGAGTGATGAAGGGTGGTGGCCGAAATTTGGAGAAGAAGAGGGGAAGGATTTGTGAATTTAAAAACCCTAAGTAATTGTCTTCTATTGTTGAGGTAATGAATTTCCCCAATTTAGCTTTATCAATTCTCTTGAAATTAGGGTTCATGAATGAACTAATTTTGGGGGTTTTTGCTAGAAATTGGATTATGGTTAGTTTTCTCCAATTCCTTAGTTAACCTAGTTGTCATTGACTTATATGATGCATTTGATTATGAAATCTATAAGGTTATGTGATAAATTGAATTTTGAGAAAATATGAGTTTTTGCTAGTTAATGAAATATGGATGAAAATGGTAGGTTGAACTACCTAATGCTAATTTTAAGGTTGGAAGTAACTCAATGACAAATGGGTTGAGTTTTGGGTTTAGAAAAGGCTAGTGATTGAGAATGGCTAGGTTGAACTAGTCAAGTTGTGAATGTAAGCTTATGCATTTTACGATACGATTTTAGGTTGAAGCTTGCTTGTGCTTGTTGTTTAGCGTTATTCTCCTTGTTGCGGAGGAGGTGAGTATATTTGCATACCCTTATGTATACGTTAGGTCAATTACCATGAGATGTGAATGTTCCAAGCATGGTAATTGATTTGGCGGCAAGCCCATGTGGGGCATTGTTTATGAGGCCTAAGAACCTCCGGGGCCTAAGAATCCCGAATGTTGATATGATATGAGGCATAAGAGCCTCCGGGGCCTAAGAATCCCGATAGATGTGATTGTTTAGCTTATATGGATCCATATATGTATTGTTTGTGTGCAAGGTGAATATGTAAATGTAACATAACGATGTCATAGGTTACATGTGAAAGTCCGTGTACTATGCCCTCCTTCGTATTCGTAAATGTATGCAAGTATATTCACTAAGCCTTTGCTTATATTTTAGTTGTTTACACTTTTATAGGTAGTTCCGGAAGAAGGAATTAAGTGTGTGTTGATAAGCTTGAAGTTGTAGATATTTTTTGAAGAACTTGAAGGTAATTAGGTCATTCTCGAACGAATGACGATATTTTGGTATAGAAGTTTAGACGTCCCACACCTCATGGCTCATGGTACATTTTGGTTTGAGGTCATGTTTCAGTAATATTTCTGTAAATGTCCAAGTTGTAAGTCTTTGAAAAATGGTATTGTCGTTTTTGGGTGAAAATGTTGCCAAAACGGGTAAATGACCCGTTATGGTTGTTCTTGGAATTGTGAAACATGTTATGTTGTAATTGTGTTTGAAATGTGCCTACTTTGTTGTTGGAAACCTCTGAAATGTGTTTTGAGAAGTTGTTGTGAAATTCGAAGGTTGCAAGTTGTTCAAGGTCGAAATGAGTATTAGGGTTGCTGTTAGGTGGCTCGCTGCGGCGCAGTGCGGGTGACTTTGCCCACTGCGGCGCAGTGGATTCCCACGGAAATGATTTTGGTTCCTCCCACTGCAGCGTAGTGGGAGATATGTCGAACCCACTGTGGCGCAGTGGGGCATGTTCATGCTCTGGCCGAGGATTTCCACTGCGGCGCAATGGGGTTTTAAAAAAAAAATTATCTTGTATTTTTGGTTTATCGAGTCGGGTCCTTTCAATACTTTACCTATTTGAAGGGGAAGATTGAGAATATACAAGTTGTTGTGCAACAACTAACTTTTGCAGTCATCACCTTGAACCATTTTATCATAAAAGCCAGAGCAGTTTATGCGATGAAGAAATAAATTGTGTAATGTTTTATGCGTGTTTTTGCTTTATTTTTAAATAAATTGTGTAATGTTTCAAGTACTGTAATGTTTATTTTGTAAATAATTTGTGTAATGTTTTATGTGTGAATAAAGTGTTTTTGTATTTGGGTATGTTTTAGTTTGTTATATTTTTAAAGGGTTAAAAGTGTAAAGTTTGGATAAATTGGTAGAATTAAATAATTGGTGGGTCCAAGACTAGTCCTTAAGGGATGAGTCTATTGGGTGCATTTTGAGAGGATTAGTCCTTGGAGTGTTTTTTGCTAATGTGGCGTTGACAGAGACTAATCTTTGGAGGATGAGTGGGTTCCATTGGGTAGCCTCTAAGTAGACTAGTAAAGTAGTCAAGTCTAGATATTTCTTACATTATTATTTTGATTCAAAATAATTTGTCACATAACAAATCATACGTTTAGACTAGGGAAGTGCACGGGTTAATAACCGGCCCGACCCTGCCCGAACCGTCAAAACCCGTGACCCGGAAATGCAAGAAAAATGGAACCAAGACCCGGCCCGTTGACCCCACGGGCGGGTCGGTTCGGGCCCGGTTTAACCGGGTCGGGCTCGGGTTTTTATGGGTGACCCGAAAATGATTTTATGAGTAGCTAAAAACAAATACCAAAATTGTCAAAAATGACTACAAAATACAAAACTACACTAGTAGCTTGAAGACAATACATGAACATTCATTTCATCACTTTATTACATGTTCATAGATTCACCACCCCATCAGTAGTGTTCATCAGTAGCTTCATGGATACCAAATTGCCAATACTTATCACTGTTTTGAGAGAGAGATATGATTGTGGTTTGTTTATTTGTGTTTCCTTTTGAGTAGTGAAAATGTTTTTGAGTAATGAAAAGTCTGTTGAGAAGGGTTCTTTTCAAATGAGGTATTTGTTATATAATAAATATAATAGGTGCATAGATATATGCAATCAGATGTATACATGTATATGGGAGTAAGTTACAGGCTGTCAAAATTATCTTAATCTTTAAATAACAAATTAATAAAAATGAAAATAGAGTGAAAATTTATGTCGTTTCACGTGTCCATGTATATGACCAAATTTCATAGATAAATGTATATAATAATTGTCCTTACAATTATAAAAATAGATAAAGGACAATGAATGACTATATAGTTAAACATCTCTTCAAACTTTTTTTATCTTTTCATTCTTCTTTCTTCTCAGTCACAAATATACAACAACTTTTTTCTCCCACTTACACAACAAACACCCTTTCTCCTCCCATTGTCGTTTTCAACATGCTCAAGATCTACAAAATTCATCAAATTCTTCTTCAACTCCATGAAGATTCACCAAAAACTTATAACTTATTGCATAACTCGGGTCTAACGGGTCAAAACCGTAAACCGCGGGTTTTGACCCGGACCGAACCGAACCCGGGAAAACAATGAAACCAGGAACCGAGAACCGGCCCGTTTGGGCTCCGGGCGGTCCGGGTACGGGCGGGTCAATGCCGGGTCACGGGTTTTCGGTTATAAATCTCATCCCTAATTTAGACTTTAGAATGCCATGCCCCACTCTAACTATAAGTGGATAGTCTATTTTCATACACTTAATATATATACTATCTAATATCTAATAGTTACTATCTTATAAAATATTTTGCTTTTTTTTTTAAGAAAAAATGATTTGAACTACCCATTCACTAATTTAAACATTTCTACATAATATATATATAATAACCTTAAATCTCAACCACTCATTTTTTTTTTCTCTAATCTATAAATCTTTTATCTCAAAAACAGTATATCGATAAATTATAAAAATTTTATGGGTGTTTTTAAAATTTCATGCTCTTTCATTAGAGATGTCATTCGATATACTTTCGAAGAAATTTAAAATCCGAGGGCGGAGCCCGTACGGCTAAGACCAGTCTACCTCTCCTTCCCCCGCCGCCTTCCGACCCACGGGAGTATACAATGACAACCTCCGGGAACTCATGCCCGATCGTGAGACTGCCTGTTGGACGTCTACGGGAGACGGAGCTCATCAGTGGATGAGGGCAAATAGCTCCTCATATAACCACAAAAGCAAATGCAGTCTCCGGAAGCACCATAGTTCAAACGGAGGACACGCAAAAGGAATCGAGTAGCCAAGAAGTACAATAGAGGCTCAGGGAAAAAGACGGAGGCCCATAAAGACCACCGTCAAAAAGTTAATTCCCTAAAAAGTTAAAAGCGATAAGCCCGATTAGCTATCGGATAAGTCCCAATAAAGGAAGCTATCAGCTAGGAACCTTACTATGTAATGTCTTCCTGCCAAATATTTTGCTTTGGCTATCATACTCTATGACTTGACTTATTACCCCACCATTTCACCGCCACAACGCACGGACACTATCTCTCGTCTAATAAAACAAACCACCTTCTTTTCCCTTTAAACTTCTTGTCTTTGAAAAACTAAAAATGCTTTTCTCATTTATTCACTAATTTAAATATTTACATCTAATATACCTAAAAAACCATTAATAAAATAATTTACAGTATAGATCCCCAACACTTAAAATAATTATAATACCACATTTAACATCAATTACTTTCATATTCACCACCATAATCGCCCCCATTACCGTCCCCACTGGTGCCGCCACCACCACCTCTGCCATCACTACCCCACCGCATAAGTCTATATTTTCAGGGCAAAGATTCCCTCAAGTTAATAATAACTTGAGGGGTAAAGTTAGGATGATTTTAACCTTTGAATTAAAATCACAGGTCAAGGTTAAATAATCATTTTTGAATCTTAACCTTTGATTTTAAATCATGGATCAAGATCCTTCCAACTTTATCCTTCAAGCTGGAATAATTTGAGGAGATCTCTGCCCATATTTTCATAATTGGATAGTCTATTATTTGAAAACTTGCCTCACCCCACTCCAATAACTACTTTAAAAACAATAATTATAACAATTTAATCGTACTAACGTCACATTGAAAATGTCACATTTACTATGTTGGTGCACAACTTTCCTTTTTCTATGCGCAGCCTCCTTATTTTATATCATTTGGTACATAAAATTAAAAGAAATTATTAATCCTCTTAACGAAATAGCCTAAAAATATTTCTTTCGGTAAATAAAATTAGAATTTAACAAAATAGCCTAAAAATCCTCCTAATTATTGGATGATGACATGAAAGTGGAAAGATTAGAGATAAGATTAGGAAGGAGAATTAATGGATAACACATGTGACCTTCTTAAAGTTTTAAGATGATTTTTAGGTTAAAGATTTATCATTTTCTAAGTTAAAATATGGAATCATTTATCTAATAAAGTTCAATCTCGAATTTACCGAAACATTAATAAAGTGAAGGTTAAAGTGAATGACGAAAATGTGATACATTTCGTGGCTAGAAACAAGAAGAAAAACAAGAATCGATTTTAGTCATCAACCATGATCAAGTTCATCTCCAAACAATATATAATCTCGTTCAAATTATAGCAACTATACAACAAGAAATCAAGCATAAAAGAATTTATGTATATAATTGAGGTTTTCTTATCCAAGTTATCTGACTAAAATAAGATATTTTCCTTTTACTAAAATATATAGATCGTTTTCGTTTTCTTTCGAAACCGCTCCCAATATTCTAGACGAATTGTATCTGGTACAATTATAAAAGCATGAAGAATAGACACCACACCAACAAACTTTCAATGACTATATTGGATCCTCCTAATTAATCAACCTAATAATCCTTCTAATTATAAGATCAAACCACATGGAAAAATCAAAGGGATAATGATGAAAGATAACTAGTGGATTACACATATCAAAGTTTAGATTATTAAGAGAATTATTAAGCTAATTTGTTAGGAGGATCAATCATCTATAAAAAGACATCTTTTTAATATTTATTTATTATCATAATTTTATTTAGAATTAGAGATGATCGAAACAACTAAAGTCTGGATGATACAATATTAGCACGGGCCACATCCTCGACAGTTTCGTCAAAGTCCAAAGCCGGCAACACGTCAGCAAGCAAAACCATCCTATTACGAGCATACACGTGTCCATCCCAATTCCTCTTCACCAACTCCTCCCCAAGCTTAGCCGCCGCATTGACCGTCTCCGCCGCGTTATCATGCGCCGAATAGATTATCCCCTTCGTCACCGCCATCTCCGCCGTCACTTTCTCAGCCCTCATAATCACGTCACGCAGCGCCGCCGGAGATCCAATCTTATTCTTGAAAAGCTTCACAAACCAATCAGGAACAACAAGTTTGATATCCATTTCACTCATGTATAAAAACCCTCTGTCTTTTCTCATCATTACGTAATCATGAGATTGTGCCAAGATAAACCCACCAGCTGACGCGTGTCCTGTTATGGCCGCGATTGTCGGCATCGGGAGAGATATTAAGGCTTTAACTAGTGATCGTAGTTTTTTTGACATAATAATATTGCGTGATGGGTCGGATTGAGACCACGCGAGATCATAGCCGTTGGAAAAGAATTTTCCATGCGCGGTTGTGATTAACGCGCACGGAGAGGTGGTTTCGGCTCGGACTTGATTGATTTTTGCGGTGATTGAGTCAAGGAGGGTAGGGTTTAACCGGTGATCGTCGTCACCGGTTAAGCTTAGGATGTAAATGTTACCTCGTTTTTCTAGTGTACACATTTTTTATGTTTTGTGTGTATGGAAGTGGTGTAGCTAGTATGGACTTAAATAGTGGCAACACTTTGTACCTATTTTGCATACCTTTCATGAACTCATAAATGACTTGACTTGAGTTGAATATACCTAACTTGAATCCATAAAATCGAACTTCTAACAAAACAAGAATGAGTTCTCGTAACATAGGTAGTTAGGCATCATACAAGCCCAACACACTTGTAGTTAAACGACTAATAACCGATTAAAAAACAATAAATGGATAATTTATCTACATCGAGATTATTTAGAGAAGCTAGATTTTGACTAAGATATATATATGGTCTCATCAAGATATTCTCGTAGCACTTTTTGATCACTCCAAGATATTAATTTAGTAAGATCGACTTTAACATAAAATTTCTTGTAAACATTTTAGGTCATCTAACTTTTTGAAGTTTTTTTTTTCAAAAAAAATCACCTAGTCGTATTTGACTAGTGTTATTTTGGCATGGACCGATTTTTTTAGCTTTCTAAATGGTTAAAAATTTTGTGAAAAAAGTCCCAAGGACTAGAAGAGGTGGATGAATCAGGGGGAAAAAATAGATGCATTGAGAAATAAAGCCAACACAAAGGCCGTAAAAGTCAAGACTAAGGCCACTACGAGGGTTAACCCAAGGGTCGTGAGGGTCAACTTGAGGGTCGTGGGTCTTACACACTATGTCACATATTTGAAATGTACATACTAGTAATACAATGTAATTGAAATGCATTAATTTTACAACTACGATAAGAAAGATCAAAAGCATGATGTGTAAACTTGAGCAAGACAACACGAAAGATTAGGAAAAACAACCATTTTCATACAAACATATGATTCATTTTCACAATTATATATAAACATATAATTGACATGCATTAATTTTACAACTACAACAACTCAACAAGAAATTAGATCAAAGCATGAAATGTGAACGTACTTGAGCAAAACAATGAGAAAGTATATTAACATAAAGAGCCATTTTTATAGAAACATTAAATTAATATGCATTTATTCTACAGCTACAATCTGAAAGATCAAAATCATGACATGGTAAACTTGAGCAAAAGAATGATATTCTACCGAGCAAAAGAATGATAAAAAAAAAGGCTATCAAGCTATAGTCCAATGAAACTAATAAGAAATCTTAAGATCTATAGAAAAAGATATTTAAGAAATACATTCATATTATTAATACTAAAGAAGTGCTCGTGCAATGAGACGACGGTAACAATGACGGTTGGTGGTGACGGATGCGGTAGTAGCGCTACGTGATGGTAGCGCGCGGTAGCGTTGTGATTATTAATGTATATAAAAGAGTAGTGTAATTAATAGTTTTTTTCATGAATTAAGAGATGTATGTTGAAATAAATTCATTAAGATTGTTATAGATGAACAACTGAGAGAGATAATCGGGATAGATAGAGGTTAGAAGATATTTTGGTTAGATATAATACGTGAGTTGAAAATGTGTTGAAGTTTAAAGGAATTTTGGTTAATATAGACAGAATTTTTTTTAAAAAAAAAGAGTAGTTTGTTTTATGAATAAAGGTAGATATATTAAGGTTGTTTAAGGCTAGAGGTAGTTTTGGTATAAGAAAATACTAAATTTTTTAAAATAGGAGACCAATTCGTTTTATAAGGAATTATAGATATAGAAAAAAATTTAGCCCATTAATTTATTAAATTGAATAATTCTTGTCATTTAATTCAATTATTTAACCAAGTTAGCTATTTCTGTAGCTAATGTAATCAAAATCACTTTAACCAAAAAATCTAAAAATAACAATAAAAGAGCCTCTTAATTTCTTTTTCAAAAAAACACAACCCTTAAATGAAAAACAAAATTGAATTGCTAAGAGAAGATATAAAAAGCTAAGAGAAGAAAAAATGTACCGTAACGAGGAAAAATATTTTCTTTGATTACCTTGTTTGTTTTATATATTCGATTTATCTTGTATTTTAATAATCTTTTACAGGATAATTATCATCACATTAAAAAATCAAGAATTTGTAAACTCAAAATTAAAAACCCTCATTAAAATATAAATCGGAGTTAAAAAAAAAATATCGTTTAAAATAGCGTTTCTCAAATTGCTTATTTATTAAAAAAAATTTATTTATGACTTTTTGTAAAAAGTCATTTGATCGCACTTAAAATGCTTGCAATCTATATTGTAAAAAAAAAATTAATGAAAAATTGCAAAAGGTCGAAATGTATGGGTGCTTGAAAAAGAATAGTGATAGTTGGAGGACTAAAAATGTCTTTGACTAAATGTCTAGTCAAAGATGATGTAAGCATTTTGATCAAAGAGTGAAAAATAAAGAATAAACTTCAATGTATGGTCTAGATTTTTCATTTTTTTTATTTAAGGGTTCTCTTTTAATATATATAAAAGATTCTTTTTAAAAATTTATTAATTTTTTAGTTTATATTGTAATAAACTATTTTTATTTTGAATTTTTGATTCATATCTGTTTTATTTTGTTTGTTTTTTTTATTAAATTGACTTCAAGTTTTTAATGGTATAGATATATTTTATGTTATTGTTTTTAGTAAATGATTTCCCAAAGATTTTAATGATCATACCTATATGGCTATATTGATGAAGACAGTTATGATGTTTACCGAAGACACAACAACGGAAATCATGTACTTAAAATTGATATTCCTTTAATCAGCAAGTTTAAAACATCTTCATACTTTTTAGTAGGATTTTTTTGTTTACGTCCATCCGTTGTTAGTTTTAAAGGTTATTGTTTGTGTTTAAGTAGCACACTTTCTTAATTTTAAAATCTGTTGTTCCATATAATAAAGACCTTTGAAGATAATTCCAAGCACACATAAATCAATCTGGAGTGATGTAAACAGCTTAGGGCGATAAAATACCTTGTCGATATATAATGATTTGTCGATATATAATGATTGTAATAAAGTTCTTTTATAAAGACAAGTCTTGGATTTCACTTGTGAGTTGTGACATATGACAAAGATTTTATTTTAACTAAAAAAATTAAATAGTAAGAATTAATTGAGTAACTAAGTAAATTTTTTTTAATTTTTTTTTTATAAATTTCCAAAAATAAACATTCACCTTTATATTTGACCATTTAGATAATTCTTCCTAAGTAACAAGTGTGATCTGATATCGCTAGAACTTTAACTTATGCTAAGTTCCCGAAAAAAAATATGTTTTGAATAAGTTTGACTGAACATATCAACATATATGGACAAAAAGAAGATAATACGTATATATATGATATGAATTTTTAAATAATTCGGTCTACTTTTTAAATGAAAAAATACGTATATATTTTTAAACGGTAACTTTTGTATTTTGGCAAAAGTATTTACCTAATATATTTGAGTACTAAATTAAATCCAATTCATTGCATGGTAAGACAATTAGTTATGATAAAAATTTATAATTAGAAAACTAATATTATATAATCATATCAAAAAAATATATCTAGACAAAATTATGAGATAACAATATCTTGTAACATCAATTACAATGTATACGTATAGTTATTTATTAAAATAATAATAATCTTATATAAAATGTAATTATTAATAGATAATCATATAGAAAAGATCAATTTAAAGGATTAACCTTAAACAAATTGACTATAAATATTTTATTATCTTTATTTCTTGATGTATTTAATAGTAACAGTCAAAATTAATTTAAAATATCAAGTATCTAGTATATATATATATATAAATGGAATGTTTTTGTTAGACCATCATGCATTCGGCATTCAACAACTTAGAAGGATCTATTAAAATCAATGAATTACTTTTTGTGATCAAAATGTTGACTAATTTGACTAAATCACTACCCGAATATAACATAATTATAATTATAATTTTAATATAATAATAATAGTATAATAGTAATAATATAGTAATAAATTTAAAGGAAAAACTAAAAATAGGATGAATTGACAAGTAAGCTAAAATCTTATGTGACAATCAACTAATAATGTCAACTAAGCCTAAAAATATTTCCTCCTAGTTATATAGATAGATCTATCTATTAGTTTCTCATTTATTTCTCGCGTATTATACGAGTCAATCATCTGGTTGTAAATGTAAAAGTATAATAAAAAATTACTCGTAAAAAAGTAAAAACCAACAATGGGTGTTAATTTATTTTAGGGCTGGAGAAAAGTTTGAGGACTAGATAGTACGAAACCCCAAAAATAATGGTCTATCTTGTCAAGTTGAAGAAATATGTAATGTGTGGCTTTTTAGGGGTAGATCTCGCCCCCTCCGTCCCCGATATATCACATCTCTTTCTGATTGCAACTATCTCTCTTCAACAAACAATTCACTGATTCATTATATATCTAGAGGTACGACGGTCTATATCTATCTATTGCTATTAATTATATATTTTTATGTTGTCTCAGAGTACCTGTTATAATTCTCAATAAATAGTTTGAATTTGACTTTATTTACGTATTGTAAAACTGGTAATAACACGGAGTAATAGTTTATCATCTCTGTCAGTTAGAAAATTTTTAATCTTAGACATATAGTGTATAGACGAGAATTGTATTATTTAGAATTGGTAGATGGAATTCAACAATTTTAGTTGTAAAGTGTTCGAGCTCGAATTTGATTATACGTTGTAACCTTTCAGGGTTTTTAGAACCAAAAGACGAAAGCGGTTTATTTAGCTAATAAATAGTCTAAGGTTTTAACTCTTTCCCGTTGGATTAAAATTTGGATCCAAAATTTGGCATAGCCGCATAGTGTTTGACACATAGCCACACCAGCATAGTTTTTGAAATTTAATAATTCAAAATTCTCAAAAGTCAATAGCCCGGTGGTGGTGGTGCGATACTGCGATATAGGGGGGGAGAGAGGATGATGTTTTGTATTTATATTAGGCTGGAAAAGTGGGTGGTGTTGTTTTGATTGCAATTACTTAACCTTTAAATGGGAGTGTTTTAACTCTTATATAGTACTGTACTAGCATATAGATAGGTACTGCCACTTCCTTAGGACATGTTCGCTGTTGGGAAGGTCTAAATTTTGCTGAACTATCTGGAAATTACATTGCAAGAACGTTATGGATTATTTCGATGGTTGGACCCTAAGTTAATTAAGATAGGTAAACCGTACACGTGTTTTTTAGGAATTAGCAAATGTCTGTTGGTCTCTTCTCTGACTTATCGAGGGGCTCAGTCTGGCTTTAAAGATTGGCATGTTTACCCATATAAGCATGATTCTTTTGTTGGCGGATCAATTTTATTATTGCCATGCTTTTTTTTTTTTCCTAATAAGTTGCTACCTAAGATACAACTATCTATTTCATCGAATCGTTAAACTATCGTTTGAGATGTAGTTGAGAATGACCTGACCGGTGAACCGGAGAAGTGCAATATCTTTTTTCAGCCTGTCCAATGCAACCTGTTTCATTCCTTTTATGTCTTTAATTTATATCTAAATCATTCCCAAAAAGTTATCCCCCTTGAGAGCTCTAACTTGGTTGGGAAATCCAGTAGCCGTATAAATTTTAACTAAAGAAAAGGTCTACTTTGTCTTATCAATGTTTTTGGCTTTACGAGGGTTTGGGGAGGGATCTTTGTTTACAAAAGGTGGAAATTTCCACCCAATTACTGATAAATGGGTCAATCTGAGATGTACCTATGTCACCAGTGGATCAATATGGTAGTTTATTCAAACTGTATCTTAGTGCACAAATTTCCTTCAATTAGTTTATTTAAATACCAGTAGCTATTTTAGTTAACTTAATATAATACTAATACATGGATAAGAAGTTTTTAGGGTCCACCTTAAACCAATCTGTACTAAAGACTTGCTTATTTGACTCGTTATCCGTTGGGGGCAAAAATGTGCTAGTGTCACTTCTCCCTGACTTTAAGTGCCATGTAATTGTGTACTTGGTGCAAGAGGATGGTCTTAATTCCTTAATTACCCACACATAACTTGTGTTCAACTGTATGTAGATGGAAAAGGGCAAAGGAGTGATGGGAAGTCGAAAATGGGCCGTTGATTTTACTGACAATTCATCTGCACCTTCCTCCCGTGACATTCCTGACCCACCGGGTTTCACTCGCACATCTTATGATCAAGATGATGCCACCCTGAGTCGTCAAAAGAAGGATGCCGAAGCAAACTGGAAATCTCAGAAAGCGTGGGAAGTGGCCCAAGCCCCATTCAAGAATCTGCTAATGATGGGGTTTATGATGTGGATGGCTGGAAGTACAGTCCATTTGTTTAGCATAGGCATAACATTTTCAGCCCTTTGGCAGCCCTTAAGTGCCCTTCAAGGGGTCGGAAAGGTTTTTGAACCTTACAAGGATAATAAAGTAGACCTCCTTGCACCTAAGTTATTATACATTGCCCTAAATTTGGGGGGTATGTTGCTTGGTGTTTGGAAGCTGAACACCCTTGGTCTTCTTCCAACTCACGCATCTGATTGGGTTTCATCTTTACCCCCAGCACACGAGATCGAGTTTTCAGGTGGAGGTATTTCACTGCACTAAAATTAGTCGCTTGTTATCGTTTACGCTCTAGTTTTATAAGATCTAGTAGCTGATGTGTGGAGATTAATTCTTTGCATGCGAACTTTTTATTCTAGTGTTCTGCCGGTCATCAGAACTCCTTTGTATACTTTGTTGTCGCATTATTTAGCAGCTCAAACACAGTATATTTTGAGAGATATAGTTCCAATGTATCGAACATAAAATTCTGTTTAGAGTTTTAAACCTATTGTTTCTTGATGGGAATTGTTGCGTAGTTTGAATTTGAATGACTAGCATGAATGAAATAGAAGCTTATGGGTTTCAAAAGTTACACTTGAAAAGTTTGTGGGTAATGGTAGAGAATTAAAGAGTTCTTGTAAACAAACAACAAAGTGAACGAAGAATACAACGCTAATGTGACCTCGCAAGACTTCAGTTAAGCGCTTGCATATTAGTATTTTGCTTTATAAAATTTCACAGGTGTTGCAAGTCTAACTTTATCAATGAATGATAAAACGAGGGTTCAATATTGTTCGAAAATAGTGTAACTTGGACTTTAAAGTTTGAAGATGAAGTACCTTTTAACAATACAAGTATATTATGTGCTTTGATTGTACATTACAAATTATCATAAGATTTTAAAGCAATGTGCTATGTACATTGCACATCCTGGACCCCTTTTTAGATATCCCGATCTTCAGCTTTTTCTTCCATAGTGTAAACGCCACACTGAACACTTGATCTCATTATGTCCACTCTGGCCATCACAAAGTTGTAGACAGGTGGTTTCTGAGATTAAAACATCTTCCATACTGGATGACCAATTGACCATATAGCCGAATGATGATATAAATCATATGATCTTTTCATTCACCATCCCATAAGCGTCCTTCTGACTTTGTCAACTATATCCCGTTTAGGTTGATTGTGTGTTGATGGAAATCCCTGGGTTTCATCCAAAAGAAACCTATACACTTCCCATTGCCGATCTGATGTCGAGTGTCTTCCTATCTCTGCCTATACAAACCAAAAGGTAATAAGAAAATTTCAGTGCAGCTCAAGTCAGATCAAGAAAATAAACTTATCCATGAAAGCTAAAAAACTTTACATGTTTAGGTAATTCGATTTCTAATATAACAGAAGAAAAATGCTTACAGGATAAAAAGATATATGTCGTGATATCTGTGATTATTTTTTCATTGGGTTAAGTTAAAGCTTCAAAGTTAAATTACTAACCGAAAAGACGCATATCCCAAGAGTCTTTAGAGCAAGTGTGACATCGTAGAAAACACGCGGCCTTCCCTTTCCAGATAACTCAACCGGATTAGCAACCAGAAGCTCTGTATCAGGGCCACGGTTGGTAATGACGACTCTAAGTGGATGTAGCATCTCCTCCTTCAGTCGGGAGCATAAAGCACCCAAGTTATCTTTATCTTCTATCTTTTTTCCATCATCTTTTTGAATGAATAGATCCAAACTCCGGTACCCTTCAACACAAGCAGAGATTCTCGCATGCACAATCTGGAAATGTGCAATCTATTTGATGAGAATTATACATTGACAAATAATGCACTGGAACCACAAGACAAGTCATATACAGGCATCTAAAGATGACAAACTTGACCCATGTACTCGTAGACAAGAAGTACATATAGACATCTAGAGATGACAAACTCATAGATGGATCGATTAGATAATCTATTACTCCTTTAAAGTTAGTATACAAGGAGACATTAGATGGGTCTCGAAATCATGAAAAAAATATGTCTAAAGCATAAAACCTCCTAAAATAATGAAATAGTAACTTCCATAATAATTGTAACTTTAAGGAATTGCCGTTCAAAGCTATTTTCTAATATTTTTCTGTAGGAAAAACTTTAACACAGACTGTATTTCAGTGCAATCACCTGGCCCAGCTCAACCAAATATGTGTTTTGATCTATTGTCCTATCCAACCTGTTTTGCCACCCAAATCGGCAGCAGATCAATATTCCCAAATTTGTTGCTACATAAATAATTTGTAAGAAGATCATACCCGTATATCACAGTCCTTGGAAATCTTTAAAACGTCATAGATAAGGCCCTTTTGATCAAGACACCTTATTTGAAGCAAGGTATGTGTTGGACTAAGTAGATTATCGACTGTTATATTAGCCTTCTTAACTTTTGATATGTCATCACTGAGAGTCTGTGAACGGCTTTCCTCTGCAGAAAGGTCATTGCTGAATAATTCTTCTACAACTGCTTCAGAAATAGAAGGACGCCCTAGCTGAATATCATACTCAGGCCCAGCTAGATGAAGTTCACAGCTAATACAGCACTCCCCTAACACAGCACTAAGGTGCTCACGTGTTTCTTCACATCTAATTCTCGTGTGTAATAGGTTCCTGAAATTCATTGATGAAAGTACTACATAACTCTACTATAGAGTTGGGCCATAGAAAAGTATCTATAGAAATCCGGCCGGTCAAAAAAATGAAAACACATAAACTTTGATCGTCCACAATTTATTACTATTGCCAACACTAGCAGAACATTCTTTCGAAATATGAGTAGTAGTGTGTCAAATGAGATCAGAAGAAACAGTAATCAGATAATCCTTATTACCCATCCATCATCAATTTTGGTGCTACTTGTATTGAAATCATAATCCCATGTAGATGCTTTAAGCCTTGAGTTATCATATGATTAGAAGGGGTCCTATTTATCCAAATTCAAACCACTCAAAGCTAATCAAATATAATCAGTTCAAAACACGTATGCAACAATCACCTAATCCAAGAGATCGTGGATTTTAGTCAGCATTTCACAATGAAGTCTACAACCACGATAAATAACAAGAACAGAAAGACTTACATGCCATCTGTAATGAAGAATAGATCCAGAACCTTTCCATCCGGGGTCGTCGTCACTTTAACTCTTTGAATGACTAGCTCAAGCTCACAAAGAACCTTTGTGACATCTGTAGTAGTTGAGCATTCAAACCAAAACATTTTAGTAAGCCTCACCCCAAAAAAAGGAGACGAGCACACTTTTAAAATCACACAAATGCTTACCATGTATTAATCCTTTCCGATCCAAGGAGAAAACTTTCAACAGGTATTGTTGAGGTGGTTTTGAACAAGTGGTGAGCTGATTAAGATAGAATGCAGGCAAAAATGAAGGGCAACAAGATAGAAGCCGCTTGTTCAAGCTCTCCCAATCAATCTTCAGTGAGCTTGGATGTGGGACCACCCACAACACTACATAGCACCATTTTCCATCGGTCGAGAAATCTAACAACAATAGATGGAACACTTAATACAAGTAATTTTGGCTCACTTAAAGCTCTTAATTATAAGACGTTGAATGTAATGACACATATCTACATATGCTACTGAAGACACAACATACTACTACCATGCATGCTAGGAGTTTGTACTAAGATAAGTTATCATGGCGCCAGGACTGGGAAGAAATATAACATAACATACCCACCTGACAATACAGGAAATGAAAACTTCTCAATTGAATTCACACATTTAGACCAAAAGAATGCAAGTTTCTCCAAGTCAAAATTTGTAAATTATGTTACCTATATTTCTCTAAATGTTCTGAGAAGTTGGATTTATTACTTTCGATGTGAGAAATTGAGTTTAATCATGTACTGTAGTTTACATGAGTGAATTTAATACTTTATGCCACTACACATGTATTGTCATATTTTAATACACCGATAATAGATTTCATCCGGTCGACAGACACTCAAAAACACATATCATTAGGCTATCTCCAATGCTAGAGACGCCAGACATCATTTAACTGTCACATTATATCCTTTCAAATCTTTAAAATCTTTTAATTTACCTCTAACTATAAAAACATCCTTACATATCCTTATACTTTCCACAATTGCACCTCATCACAACACATCCTTACATATTTTCCGTATACAAAAAAATACGGATATGGATATATATAGGATACATGTCCTTAATTATGGACAAATTACTATGAACAAGAAAGGACAAACATGCTTTAATGTTATGAATAAGGAATAACAAACAAGTATTATGAAGGATGTGTGAAAACATCCCCATCATATAGGACGAGAGTAAGTACCCGCGCGTTGCGACGGTGAGATGGTGGGGTGATAGCTAGGTCAGAGAGTGTGATAGTCAAATGCCTACGGCCTCCGCCCTTGGATTTAAAAATTCGTCGAAAGTATGTCGGATGACATCTCTAATGAAAGAGCATGGAATTTTACCCATACAATTTTTATAATTTATCGACGTATGATTTTTGAGATAAAAGATTTTGAATGAATTGGAGGAATAAATGATTTATGGAGGAGAGAGAAAAAAGATGATTGGTTGAGATTTGAGAGGAGAGAATGAGTATTATGGTTATTTTAGATAAATATAGAATAGATGAGAGGGGTACTTTGGAAATATACTTAAAATCAATATTGAAAATTTCAACTCAATGTTGAAAATTTAGAAGGAATCTGCTTTATAATATAGTATAAATATAGATATAGATAGTATAGATAGTATAGATACAGCCTTATTCATTCAAAATATTCCGTAAAAATAGCCTTATATTAGTTACCTGGCTAACACCCGAAATGCTAATAACTAACTGATTACGGAAAGTGTTTTTATTAAAAAAGCTACCGAAGAGTTCCTAAAAGTTTTTTTTTTAACAACTTTTGGTTCCTAATAAATCATTTCCCTAAACCTACTCTATCTTTCTATACGTACATAGATCGACATGATATGTAAAAATCGTCTTTAATTACTAGCTTATAGAAATTTACAACTAACTTTTTTGCCATATAGCTAGAAGGCAACAAATTCGACCATTTCTCTAATAATCTCCTCTATCCATTATTCCATACCGTCAAAACTTATAGCAGGCTAGCTATATATATATAGCACCCAAGAATTTTGTCATAAATAAAAAAATTTCATACACACGTTACCTAGCTACCCAGTTTTACTAAGCATATATCAATATACAAGGGATATGATGTGTCGTCTCCATTTTTGATGCACGTACGTACGTATACAGATTGTGAGATTGCCTCGTCACAATAAAAAAAGAATTCTTAATATATATATATACTCTATACTGTAGTAAAAAAAAAAAAGTAGCAATACATATTATATGTACGTACTGACCTCCACGGCTGACATAGAGGCCAAATTCAAGTACAACTCGTAAGAGGTCACAACCAAGCCCAGCCTTGTCTGGGCAGTTCACCGTCACCACAGTCGGGTCGCCCGAAGTCTTACCTTCTTCAATCAATACGACGTCGTCCCATGACATCCCCATCGATCCTTAATAATTTCCTATATATATATATATATCTAGCCGGCCTGCTATCTAATACGAGTTTATAATTATCAGCGCTGCTTCTCCATTGACGGGGAGACAGACAGGGGATACTTTTAAATCCGATCTGTTCTGTCGATTAATGCAAATTATTCACTTCATTCGATCGTACGTATTCTATCTATCTTGGTTTTTTACAGATAAATTGATACGTATACATATGTGTATGTATTTATAAAGTGGGAAAAACGAATTGTGGGGGTATTTGTATGTGTAGTTGTGGGCCTACGGCGATTCATTGTTTGCATGATTTCCACGTCAGATGTCAGACATTTCACACGTGGCAATGGCAGTAAGCGATCAGTGGTAACTGTGTTACACAGGGAAACGTACGTGGTGTATCATCGCTTGCACAAAAAGTTTTCGATCTTTTAACAACTCATATGTATATATATATTTCTTAGTTAATTCACATTCTAACCGACTCTATTTAAATGAATTGTCTAGGGTATCTTTAAAATCTATTATGTGTGCGGCTTTAGAAGTGAGTTTTTCTCAAAATCTCAGGTTTGAGTCTTGAATTTCTCATTTTAAGATATTTTCTATGAAAATAGGGTTGAAAGTCCAGTGAATTGCTGATTATAATTGCCTCAAACACGTTTGAATCGAAATTAACTTTAAAAAAAAATCACATTATTTTCCCTCTAAAATACTAATTACGAGTATATAACTTTATAAAAATAAAAAAATTAAAAATTAGTTCACATTCTTTTCACTCTAAAATACTAATTGTATCCTCCAATTACTCTGAGTATTTCTTTTTCATTTAAGCTAGAATAAAGTATATAATTAATTGTTGTGATATTTGATTTGTATTTGTTAAAAGAAATATATGTGAAATATTCAGAATTGATGTAAAAATACATTATTTTTCAAATTATGCTTTATGCATTAAAGTTTTAAACCACGTGGATAAGTTTTCACGTGTTTATAGTGCATGTTGTATACGAGTATTTTATTGTGCACCATTCGTTTTGTGTCGCATGAGATCCTTAATTTGTCATCTGAAATCAATGATGAGAAGGCACGGATGAGCGATCGAAATGAATTTGTACTTATATTGAGCGAGACATAACTATCCCGTCCTTTTGAATCAGAACATTATTATGTCCAAATCCATTGAATTATATCGTGGGCATGGTATATATGTTTGCTCAAATGGAACTGTTTTCCTTTTAACAACACAAATTATATTATTAAAAACGTACAAAAATACTAGAAAGATGTTAAAAGTTAAAAGTATATTGTTCAAATGAGACAGTGATTCAACTATATTTATTTTAAATAATTTACTTCTTTTTTTTATAAGTTTAATATTTTTTGTTTTAATGTAAATTTTTACTGAAATGTATTATTTTATAATATATAATCTTAATTAAATAAATGTGAGGTCAACTAATAAGGTATGAGAAAAAGGAAAAAAATTAATGGTGGTGGAAAAAAAAGCATTAGACATGATGTTAGTTTTCCATAGTGATGAGGATTGATGGTCTAAAACATTTTCTAATCATGAACTAAAAGAAATTTTTGACCATCAAGCAAAGTTAATTAGTATAGTAGTAAAACTCATTCTATTTGGTTGAATAGACTGACATTGTAGTCCTATTTATGTTACCATGTAACATATTGGAAGACAATGGATTTGGGTTTTCTGTTTGATTCTGAGTCATACCAATTTTCTTAGGTCGCGTTTGTTTAATAGAATTCGATAAAATCTGGTGGAATTGAAATTGAATTTCATTCTTTAGTGAGTTTGGTTGTTCAAAGAAGGAGGAATCTCATTCCGTAAGAATATAAACATTCCATCATTTGATGGAATCTCCATTCCTTGGGCATGGAGGAAGAAATTTCATTCCTTCTGTCACTTGAATTCTCAAAAAACCAAAACATTCCGTCAAATTCCATTCCTTCAGATTTTAATTCCTTCGAAAGATTTCATTCCTTCCAAAAACATTCTGTGAACCAAACACGCCCTTAGTTTTTGCCCATAAAAATTTTCACTGTGTCATTGAGTTTTTATTAGAGTGAAAATGAAAAAAAGTTGATAAAAATTTATAAAACAAATTGTGTTTACAAGTTTTTTTGAAAGATAAAAGAGGAAAACAATGAAATTAAAATAAAATTTTTTTTTTTGTTTTTGACCATGTTTTTTTCCTCTCAAAAATAAAAGAGTTAATTACTGAAATGGTACCTCACGTTTGCGCCATATTACTGGTTTCATACATTTCCTTTCAAAATTACGCTGATTATACCCAACGTATGCAAATCTCCACTCGGACCATACTGGAGGCTAACGCCGTCAGCTGGACTTTAAAACCTCCCCCACGTGACTTGTACGTGAGGGGTAAATATGTAATATCGCGTTTCCTAATTACTGAAATGGTACCTAACGTTTGCATGATATTGCTGGTTTCATACCTATATGTTTCTTAATTACTTAAATGGTACATAATGTTTAGTTATTAATTTTTTTATATATTTTTTAATTTGTTTTATTTTTCTTTTATAAAAATTCTTCAAAACTTGTTATAATTTATTGAAAATAGTCAAAATGCACCTATAATCCACTAAAAAATAATACCAAATAATTATTTAATAACAAAATATAAGTTTTAAAGTTCACGAATAACCAAAAATAGTAATAAAGTATCATAAAAATAATTTTTTTAAAAAAAAAATTTTTTCTTTTTTAAAAATTTTGGAAATACCGCAACGGTAAAACCATAAGTATCCAGGAATACCAGAAATATCAGCCGGTATTTACGGGTATTTAAAACATTGCTTTAAGCTTCGTGTCGCAGTAAATACTGACTTGTATTTCTGGTATTACCATTGCGGTATTTCCGGAATTAAAAAAAAAAAATTCCTCGCAAATTTTTTTAAAATTGTTTTATGATACTATATTGCTATTTTTGGTTATTCGTGAACTTTAAAACTTATATTTTGTTATGAAATAGCTATTTGGTATTAATTTTGAGTGGATTATCAGTGTATTCTGACTATTTTCATTAAATTGTAACAAGTTTTGGAGAATTCTTATAAAAGAAAAATAAAACAAACTAAAAAAAATAAAAATAAATTAATAACCAAACATTAGGTACCATTTAAGTAATTAAGAAACGTATAGGTATGAAAACAGCAATATCGTGCAAACGTTAGGTACCATTCCAGTAATTAGGAAACGCGATATTACATATTTACCCCTCACGTGCAAGTCACGTGGGGGAGGTTTTAACGGCCAGCTGACGGTGTTAGCCTCCAGTATGGTCCGAGTGGAGATTTGTATACGTTGGGTATGATCAGCTTAATTTCGAAAGGAAAGGTATGAAACCAGTAATATGGCGCAAACGTGAGATACCATTTCAGTAATTAACTCAAAATAAAATGATTAGAAAGAAAATAAAAATAATAATTATTTTTGTATTTTCATTTCTTTTCTTTTACATTCTTAAATTCTTAAAAAGTAAAGTAGTAAACTCTAAAATAACTAGTCCTTGATACATCAATAAACTATTTACATAAAAAGAGTATAGTGTCTGCGCGTTGCAACGATTGTGGAAATGAAGGGCGATGATGGAGATCGGGGGGGAGATGGAGGGCGACGTCGAAGGGTGATAGATTGTCGATGAAAGTGTGTTATGATAAGAGAGAATGAAGAAATGAAGGTATATAAGAATTTTATTTTTAAATAAGGGTGTTTTAGGAAGAAAAAAAAATGCTTAAGGAGTATTATGAGAATACTGAAAAAAATGTTTAATTTATAAAAATAAAAAAGTCAATATATTTTATAGATTTATAGTAGAGAGAATGGGAAAGGAGGATACATAAAGGTTTTATGTTTAAATAAGGGTATTTTAGGAAGAAAAAATATGTTTAAGGGGTATTATGGGAATACTGAAAAAAATGCTTAATTTCTAAAAATAGAAAGTCAATAAGTTTTATAGATATATAGAAATAAGGGTATTTTAGGAAGAAAAAATATGTTTAAGGGGTATTATAAGAATACTAAAAAAAATGCTTAATTTCTAAAAATAGTAAGTCAATAAGTTTAGATATATAGATATAGACATAGATATAGAAAAATTAAATAAACTCTCTCTATATATATTAAAAACCGTGATCTTACAACCATTTCATTTTAATATTTTGGTGGGTCCCATAAAGGTTTTCTCCATTTTTTCCTTTTTATCTTTTTTTTTTTGTCTTTTCCGTCCTTTTACTTTTACTATTATTGTTATAATTTTTCAAGTTCTTCCAAACATTCTTTTTTACAATATTCACTATCTACCACTAAATATTTTGTTTGTAACATATTCTTCTTATGTTATTGTTATCGAAGTGTCGCTATATATGTTATAATTTAACGTTATATTTTTGTTATTGATGTAACGCCTATGAGAACATTTTATAATTTTACGTATTCACTTTATAATTTTACGTATTATCTACACAATAAATCTTATGCCTCGCAACTTATTATATGTGGTTGAGTCGTAATTTTGTAATTTTTTAATTTCATTATGCTTCTGATACATTATATTATTGTTATTGAGGTTTCGTTATTAATGTTATAATTTATCATTGTGATATATTTTGTTTTATAAATACATGTGTTTAATGACATATAATTAGAACGTGCATACTATTATCTACGTCTTGATATAATTTATTTTCAAGATTGCATTGAGGCAATTGTTACGCTTTTGTAATGTGCAATTATCGTTATGCATCAATTGTCGGTTTTATGTACGTTGTAAATTTTACGCATCGTCATGTTCCCTGGGGCAACTCCCGGGTATAAAACTAGTTTGGCCAATAAAGCTAAAGTCAATATCCCTTTCCGATGCAATTATAAAACCACAAGAAACGAAGGTCTAACTCAAATTCCAATTAGAATCCAAATATGAGCGCCGGAGAGTTGCCGAAAAAGGAAGTGAACGTATTGAAAGGACATGAAGGTGCTGTTTTAACGGCTAGGTTTAACGGTAACGGTGAATATTGTCTAACCGGCGGCAAAGATCGGACTATCCGTCTTTGGAATCCTCACAAGGGAATTCATATTAAAACCTACAAATCTCACGGCCGTGAAGTTCGTGACATTCACGTTACATCGTAAACTCCCTATACTTATATATATATATATATATATAATATAATTATTATTATGAATTCATTCTGTTTATGTCTACCATTTTGGATTGATGATTTTTATTGATTTTTTGGTTAACCCTACCTAAATAGGGCTATAAATGTGCCATAATAATGTATCGAATGTTTTACGTTTTATGTGAATATAAGCTGTAAGTTGTTATTTTTGATAACTGACCTAAGTTTTCTGATGGACGGATACATACTATAGAAATTTAGGTTTCCATTGGAAGTTTTATTTTCTTTTGGCATTGGTCAGTGGCGAGTATCCGTTGTGAGAGTTTGAGTGCCGGAATGCTAGGAATTAGATTGCTATCAACACATTTCCTTCTGCAATTAGTCAGCTACAAAAATGATCATATGTTTTCAAGTTGTAGAATGTAGACTCCAATTGTGTTGTTGACGGACTATGATTTTATGCCTTTATAGTTTGCATTTCTGTTATAACATTATTCGGTTCTTTATTTGAATTTAGATGTTGTGTTTGATTGATTGGTAAATGGTCTGAACTTGATCTTTTCAAGAGTTTAGATCATCCAAGTAACTGGTTTTGGATGCTTGGGTCGTTAAAATACAGCCTCGTACTGTAGGCAGAACGTATATTTTGTCACCTAGTTATCGTAGCTATTAGGTGACTAGTTCGTGTTATGTGTTATTGGGATTTTTGTTCGCCTTTTTTTAAGCTACTTAACTTATCGATTGTGACTTTATTGTAGAGATAATTCAAAAATCTGCTCATGTGGTGGTGATCGACAAATCTTCTATTGGGATGTATCAACTGGTCGTGTTATCCGAAAGTTTCGAGGTCATGATAGTGAGGTATTTCCCTATCTATGTTTTGTAGGCAACTAGATAAAGAGTGGTCACCAGGCTTTCATGGTTTTCTCAACTGAAATTCCCAACTACGAGATTGTTGGTTTTCATGTTTGTTGAGTTATATAGTTAAAATTGATGAAAGTTGGATCTAGATTGAATATATAATTAAGCATGCTATGATGCTATATAGTTAGTAGCAAGTTTTATGCCATGAAATTCTAAGGCCTTGTGATGACGTCTCAAATATTGATTTCATGTCAAGTACATGTTTTGCCGTGCTCTTAAACTACTATATGCGATCAGGTGAATGCTGTAAAGTTCAATGAATATTCGTCTGTAGTTGTATCGGCAGGGTATGACCGTTCAGTGCGTGCCTGGGACTGTAGATCTCATAGCACCGAGCCAATTCAGGTAGGTTTCTTGTCTTTTCATTACATGTACTAACAGAGGTTATCAGAAGTTCACATAGGCATGTTCTGAAGTTTAAATTGTTTTGCAGATCATTGACACCTTTTTAGACAGTGTTATGTCTGTTTGCTTAACAAAAACTGAAATCATTGCGGGAAGTGTTGATGGAACTGTACGGACATTTGACATTCGAATTGGTAGGTATGTATGAGTAGTATGTATGTTATCGACATGATCTCCATATCTCCTTCTCCAAGCCACAAGACTAGAGCCTAGAGGTCGCAAGAAGTGGGTCAGGCGGTTTGGGTAACAATTAAAACGGATCCTTTAAGTGCATGTGGAAAATAATGGGTCAAGTGGGCTGGGTTGACACATAAACACGTTCGTATGCTATTAGTTTTGTTATAGATAATTTTAGCGCTATTTATGTTTATGAAAATAATATTATTACTATAATTATATATAAATATGAATAAGTTTCATTAGGAGGCTGACAAGTTTCAACTTGTTAGGCTTGTTCAACCCATTCTCCTTTTAGCTAATGTTTATTTGACTTGTTTGAGATTATACACAACTCAACTTCACCCAGTCATGAGTTATTGGGCCGAGAAGCTGAATTTGCTATCTCAAGAGGCCACATTTCTTATGCCCTCAACTTCTGAAACTGCTTATTATCCGTAGTTGACAGAATGCTCATTGAACACTTATTGGTTGTAGTTTGAAGTTCTAAACTTTTTTTCTTTGTCGCTCTTCAGAGAATTATCTGATGACTTGGGGCAACCTGTTAACTGTATCTCACTGTCAAATGACGGTAATTGTGTGTTAGCAAGCTGTTTGGATTCTACTCTGCGGCTTTTGGACCGGTAAGTTGCTCCATATCTAGTTAAAAGTAATAAGATGACTGTGTACCAACTGTCCCTTATTTTTATAATAAAACAGACTGTTCTTTTCATTTGCAGAACTACTGGTGAATTATTACAAGAATATAAAGGTCATACATGTAAGGTAAGAATAGGTTGTTGTATACAATTGGACAGTTTCTGTAAAGGAATTGTGGTTGGTAACTTGGAATTTTGTTTACATACATCAATCCCTACTATAGCTATTACCTGTTGGGATGTTTTCTTTTATTACTTTCTGGCTGTCTGATACATCAAACATTTATTGCCAAAGGTGGCAAGGTTGACCCATGTACTTCTGAATGGAATGATCTCGGTAATTATAAATCTTGAATAGTGCTTATAAAAACTGAACGGGTCAAAAGGTCTGCTAGTTGCCAGAAATGTATTTCCAGTCTCCTAGATTGCTTTATCTGTTTAATGCTGCAATAACATCTTTTTGTAGTCATATCTATGCGATACTTATTTTATTCAATGTAAAAAAGACTACCAGAAAAGTATGTTTGTCCTAATCTAACCGTACGTGACCTGTTTTGATTTATACTATACTATGGTGCTTTTTAATCAGCCAAACTTTGCGACCTTTTTCTTGGAATAATTGGATCTTCTTTCTGCCGGGACTTGTTTGGTTGCTTTTATCACGTTTCTGATATGACTAACCCTTGGCTTTTGTTGACCAGTCCTTCAAGATGGATTGCTGTCTAACAAACAATGATGCTCATGTAGTTGGGGGATCGGAAGATGGCCATCTTTACTTCTGGGATCTGGTAGATGCGTCTGTGGTTTCAAGTTTCCGTGCTCACTCCTCAGTGGTAAGCTTCTCCGTGTAATTATGTATGTAACACTTGAAAAAGAATAATTTGAATTCCGTCCTTCATGGATCAAAGTTAATTTTATGAACTTCACCTAGTAATTGTTATTTGACAAGTAATTATCTTTTGATTGGGATCTTATTTGAAATAAATATGAAACGCTATGTATATTGGAGGGACCAGAATGAAAACCATTGCATCATTTATTACATTTTAATGTGGCATAATTGCATGATCTGTTTTCAAATTGAAGTATAGATATGTATGGTGATGAAAGCTTACCTTTGCAGTGCATGTATTGTTATGTTCTTTCAATCTTGACTTCCCAACAATTCTACCTTCTTGTTTTCAGGTAACGAGCGTTAGTTATCACCCAAAAGATAACTGTATGATAACTGCATCTGTTGATGGATCAGTACGCGTTTGGAAAACTTAAGCACTATACACCTGGTTTCGTTGAGTTGTATGAACATAATGAGGTTCCTGTTTTTTAGAGGTTAACTACAAATATTGTTTGGAACCTGGAGAAGACCATACAAATATTGTTGCTTCTACTTTCGTTAGATCCTTTGGAACCTGGAGATGACCAAGATTTAAGCATGTAGCAACAGAATCATCTTTAAGGTTATTTACATGGAAAGATCATCTTCAAAATGCTGCTAAATATCTCAGTACAATACCTTTCTTTATTATGTAAAAGATATTGACTACCACAAGTAGCCAATCTGTTTCGCACCTTCGCCGTTTTTGGTCAGTCTCATACTGCTAAATGATTAATGTTTTGAATATCTCTAGAAAGCTATGTTTTCTTAAGTTGGTTCTTCGGCATAAAGCAAAATTAGTAAATTCAACCCCTTTATATATGTAGCTTCTCTTTAGAGTTGTCATTTGTTGCGAACAACACATACTACAGTAGAGAATCTTGACCAATTTATCTATTACGCATCTAAGTCACCACCACTAGATAGTATGTTTGACAAGATTATTGTTCCTATACTTGTGATAAATTGTTATTTCTCTTTTGCCGAATTAGGCTATATTGGTGTCTATCATTTACTAAATGACATACGTTATGACCATTCCGATACCTTTGGATTTCGTCATTCTTAGACAACAGAAAGACTGCAAAATCATTATAGGTTAAGAAACCTTATTATTTAGTGGACCTCAGTGTCAGCCAGATCTACAAACTCAAAAATGAACATTTTTTAAGAACAACTAACAGAGCAGTCTAATTTACTACTTTTCCAAGTTCAAATGACACCAAAAATAAGTTTCTTACAGTCCCAATTTAGTAGGGAGTTAAAGTTGTGGTCATACAACTTGTCTTGCTTTAATGTCTTCAAGGCGAAGGGTTACTGCTCTTTTATGAGCATCTAATCCCTCAACCTCAGCCATGGTTGCCACATGAGGACCAAGCTTTGCAAGCCCTTCTTCTGTCAAAGACTGGATAGTTATGTACTTCAAGAAAGAGTCAAGAGACACCCCGCTGTACATGCGTGCATATCCATAAGTAGGAAGAACATGGTTTGTCCCGCTTGCATAATCCCCCACACTCTCTGGAGTCCATTGCCCTAAAAACACAGAGCCTGGAACAACACAATAAAAAGTGAAATTAATATAGGTTTGTTATATGGCAGTTGGTTTTTTTCAGGTTCTTTTTGTGGATGAACAGACCTGACCAGCTATAAAGCTAAAGTTTCATCATATTACCATTGGCTATTTCATTAAGCAGTCCCCACATAAATTTTCAAAATATAAAAAGTTCTGTCCTAGTTTTATTATTCATTTGTATTTTATCTGGCAGACAACATATAATATGTAGGTGCCAACATGACTTTACCTGCATTTTCAATAAAGCTCTCCCACTTCTCTGCATCTTTTACATTAATGATCAGATGTTCCGGTGCGTATAAGTTAGAAAATGTAACTGCCTGAAAGTTTCAATATCAGATTCAGTTTAACAATAAAAAATTTGGCAGATGATATCAAGCGCAAGAACAATTAAAAAGAATACAACAAGGTAGAACATGTATTTTAACTAGTCAAGTCTAATCTCTACAAATATACCATTCCCATGATGATACTTTGGTTTTAGTTTTTTATAAAAAGGACTATTTGTTTGGAAAGTCCTTCAACTTGTCCCAAATACATTTTTTTGGGGTTCGAACAAAAAACTTCTCTATTGTGGGGAACAAAACCGGTAAAAACTTCTATTGTGGGACCCTACCGGTTGAGACATGATGTGGAGCAGGTCATTGCTGATGTGTACTCCTAAGACCCCACTTAATCCTATTTATTTAATTATATATATATATATATATATACAACACTTGCAGATTCACATTAAATTTCTTCTCCCTCTCTCTTTTCTAATTCCGGCAACCCTCGCCGCATCACCTCGCCGGAAAAACGGGATTCACATTAAATTTCTTCTCCATGATCATCTAAGCAACAAAGGGCAACCATCCAACCCCCAACACCATCTAAAGCCACCCATGCCGCCACTCCCACATCGCGCCGGCGCCGCCGCACCACCTGAAGGCGGTCACCACACTATGCCGCCACATCCCCAAAACAACTCTTTCTTAGCAAAACCCACCAAAACCCATCTAATTTTTGCTCAAAATACTTAGTATTTCGACAAATCTTGCGGCAGAAAGAAAGTCTAACATAGCTACAAGATTGATTGATATACAAATCTAATTAAGTTAGATATTGGTTTTGTGGTTTTGAGTAACGTCAAGATCTATGTAGCCCGAAAAGGAAAACAAGTCCATTGAGGAAATTGATAGATTAGGCTCTCGTCCAAATTGATGAAAGATTAGATCGGGTTGGATTCTTGTGAATAAACAGTTTTGGCTTTCATTGTTCAAGATTTCAGACCTGGTTAGTAACTCTAAAGCTACAAAACAACTTTTGTAAATTTTCATATACATTGCTTCAGCTTTATATTGTTTATTTTTTGGAATTCTTTTATTGTTTTGGAAGTAAAGTCTTTTTATTGTTAAGTAGGGATGACTTTTTGGTGTGTTATGTTGACCAGAAACTATGGTGGTCACAGGAAAATCCGTAGCCGGAAACTAAAGTTAAGAAGTGGAGTGTATGACTTTTTGATGTTGACGATGCTTAGTGACGTGGCAGACTGGCAGTAGAGAAGTCTAGTTGGAATTACATATCACTAATAACTTTTATTTAAATAATTCAAAATGAAACTAAAAATAAAATGTGACTGGTTACTTGATGATAGACCCATGATAGACGTTTTTGCCGATTTTATTCCCTACAATAGAGTAGTTTTTTGTTCGGACCCCCAAAAAGGTATTTGGGACAAGTTGAGTGACTTTTCAATCAAATAGCCCTTATAAAAATATGATAGAACACGTTTTTTTTTCCTTTTTTTTTTGAATGGCGAAACATTGCACCAATGTTAGTCCTACTCCTAAACTACTCCAAATATTTCAACATACACCAAGGGATTGAACCCTTGACTTCTCCCCAAGAGGTATGAGCCTCTAGCAAGTGGGCTAACCCCACATTGGCATGACGGAAGTTGGAACACATGTTATCCATAACTACATCACAGTAGGCAGTAGCAAAACCTAGCACCACAAATACAGTAAGAAGAAGCTAACCTCAACCATATCACGTGCAAACACAGTAAAGCTGTGACTAAGAGCTTTAGAAGCAAACTCTCCTCTTGGGAGACTATTGCATTGTTTAGTGATTTCTTCATCAATGGCTTTGATATCCACACCATCACCTGCAATTACCAGAACCACCTGGCTATCTGGCCCATGCTCCGCCTGAAAAAGGAAAACATGGAATTGAGGATAATCCCACGTTATTATAAAATTACAATCTCTGCCAACTTTGATCCTGTGCGAAAGAGAATTGGATTTTTGTGTGTGTGAGGGTGGAGTTTAGAAATGTATTATATTATTGATTTAGACAATTTGAATTTCTTAAGGGGTTTGAAATACTGAAATGGATAATAATCGCTTGCGCTTTTCATCTGACAAAGTTTACAGGGGAAAACAAGACTTTATTGAACCTGAGAAAGCAGATCCGCAGCTATGTGAACAGGGCTGGCATATTTGTCAGCAATGACGAGCACTTCCGATGGCCCTGCCGGCATGTCGATAGATACCATAGCCTCGCTGTTCTGTCAAATACAAGAAAGGTTTTTAAAATATTCTGTCAAACAATAGCAATTAGCCATTATTCTCAGAAGATGTACATACTTGTAGAATCATTTTTGCAGCTGTTACGTACTGATTTCCAGGACCATATATCTTCTCAACCTAGAATGATGAAGTTTGCAATTATGACACAAAATGTAACAGATATGAAGAAATAACTAAATTTAGCTCACATAATGAGCCTTGTTAGAGACACACACCCAATCAGCCAGGGCATGGAAGAGAAAATTTATGCATGAAGCACTACAATAAAAGAAACATTCAGAAATCTCACGATTTAAGAGGTACCTTAGGACATGATGACGTTCCCCATGCCATGGCAGAAATCGCCTACAAGAACGAAAAAAGAGAAAAACAGTTAACCGGGAAGAAGTGACTTCTTAAAAATGCAAAGAAAGGGGAGCTAATATCATTGTTGTAAAACCTGAGCTCCTCCTGCTTTAAGAATGTGGGTCACACCGGCCTTCTTCGCACAATATAGTACCTCCTACATGAGGTTACTATGTTACACTTTGTATATAACTTATAATAACTGATTCATAATTGATGATCATCTTGTAGATGAAAAAGAATACCTTGCAGATGCTGCCATCACTAGATGGAGGAGTTGCAAGCACTACTGTTTTACATCCAGCAATCTGTGCTGGCTGGTACACAGTAAAGAAAAAGTTATTACACAGCTACTCAGGGATCTGTCTATGCATTTTGAAATTGATTATATAATAATTGCCAACAATTCTTGTTATTGTATGGACACTAGATTCAACTTAAGATTACATACTATGTAGCACCGAAACGGATACGGCAATAGGGTACGGGAACGATACGGGAACGGGGAACGACAAAACTACAAAATCCAGGATACGGGTACGGCAATAAAAAATATACAAATATAAATTATATCAAATTTTTTTAAAGAGAGAGACTTGACTTGAGAGATTATGTATAATTGTATAATACATGCTTGATCAGTGATCACTCAGTATGTTTAGTGTTTAATAATTGGTTTTGGAATAATTTTTTTTTAATGTTGATCAAATTGTATATAATATAACCTGTTTGGGTTTGGGGAATAGAAAAGTCCATTAAAACCTTGATATTAATTAGAAACCATATGGAAACTTCAAAAAAACGTTTCGGTATCTATAGAAAATTCAAGAGAACGTTTCATATGTGTCTCATACGTGGAAACGTTTCCATGGAGTTTCGGAAACGGGTACGGCTACCTGTTTGGAGTTTCGGTGCATCATAGATTACATAGGCGAAACAATCAAATTTATACCAATCGCACCAAGAATGATTATTAAACGTCGCTTAATCAATTTCAAAACGCATATCCAAACATATAATGACCAAGATAATTGATATATCTCACAATGGCAAGCATAAGAGCGGTTGAGGGTAGAACTGCAGTGCCTCCTGGAACATAAAGACCAACAGAAGAAATGCTCCTCGCCACTCGTTTGCATCTAACACCCTGAAAACTCAAGAACAAATGATGTTGATCATAAAGTTCAAGGAACAACAAAAGATTGGTGCAATCTATCCATCTTACTTTCATATTCTCAACGACTTTCTCAACTGGCTTTTGTGCAGCATGAAATGCATAGATGTTGCTGTATGCCACATCAAAGGACTCGCGAACAGCATCATCAAGCTGAAATAGGTCCAGAGATAAGTTTTACTAGATGTTACGATATAAAAAGTCATATCGCATAACCAAAATAAAAAAAAGTGTTACTAGTAGCACTGGAAAGCTGATTACACAAGTACCTCCGGGTCTGGAAGATCATTGACATTTTCAATAATCTTTTCTATTTCAACTTTGTCAAACTTGAGAGTATAACTGTGAAAAAGAAATTAAAAACATCTTTTCAATGCAAATGAAATGATAGCATGAGTAAAAAACTTTGACACTGTCATTCATCATGATGGAGATATAGATAAAGAAAAGATAAACGAAGCACCAACTCTTTAACAGCCGCATCACCTCTGCTGCGAACATCATCAACAATAGGTTGAACCTGAGATAAAACCATCAATTTTAACTTTTAACCAGCCGCTAAGTCAACCAGATATAAGCAGAATAAATTTTGTAAAGCAACTCACTGTACTGAAAATGGAAGTAAAATTAATTCGGGGTCGGGCTTTGAGATTGTCAACCTCCATCTGTGTAAGATCAGCTAGCTTATAGGATTTCATTGCACACGTAGTAGTGTTAGAAAGGGGCACTGCAACAAAAGCAAGGTGTGAACAAAAAAAAAAACGATTCTCATTTATTGCTTAGCATATAATAGAATTAGCATAATCTTTGTAGTGATATGTAATAATTATACCTGGTAAATAAGCTTGGTGTGTTTTAAATGACAATTTCCTGTAGAATTTAGGTTTTGTGTGAGATAATATATTACAGATTCAAACGAAAACCACAAAATTTTTGAAAACTATAAAGTATGTATTTATATGAGATTACAAAACCCAAATGAACAACCTACATATATGTTTGTATATATATACAGAGAGAGAGAGAGAGAGAGACCTTGATGTTGTTATAGCTCCAAAGGAGCCTATAGTGGACCGAGGTAACGAGCAAAAACGACGGGAAGACGAGCTCTGAGTGAAAACCAGCTGACTAGTATAACCTACAACTGACATTACTACTTGAAACAAATTAGGATACAAATGCATTATTAATCAATTAAAATAAAATAACCTCACTATCAACAGCCAAAAGTATACATTTCATTGACTTCTGATTGGAAAACTAGCTATATTATATGTCATAATAATAAAACCAAATTAACTAAAATAATCTAAAATTAACAAAGGCGCAATTACATTAATCAGATAATTAATGAAGCAACAACTAGTTGAGGGCATCCTAATTAAGCATTTGCGGAAAGGATTACTTACGAAAGTCTTGGAGAGTGGGAAGCGCGTGAAGCGACGGATAAACGTTGGAAACAGGCAGGCGAGTATCGACGGAACACGGCGGAGCGTGGACTGACTGGCTGACCGTGACGAATGCCGTGGTGTAGTGTTGTGTATGTGGTTTCGTTTGTACTTTATTTCAGCGTGTATCGGATTCTATTTCTTTTCATAACACCCCTTCTATTCTCTAAAGTTGTCTCATCTGGAGGGGCATGATTTTAGAAAAATTATTTAGGAATATCATTTCGTTTTTAAATAAATCGATGTGACTTATACAATTTAGTATTATACAATTTAGTGATGAATACGATATTAGTCAATCTTGTTGATGTAGTTAGACCGTTTTGAGAAAAAGTACATTAACATCACAAATCACAAAAACCACCACCACCACCACCACCACCGTACCCAATCCCTGAGCGGGGTATAGGAGAGGTGAGCTGTAGAGAGTTTTACCTCTACCTTTTTCTGCTTCCATAAGGACCTTCGGTCACCAATATGTAAAAAGAATAAAGTGTTTAGAAATACCACACCTGTCGGCCGAGAACATGATGAGAAGATATAATTGTCTGCTGGGTCCGCTGGATATGGTTACCTTGAGAGTAGGGAAGAATATTAAACATACAACCAGAGGCGGAGCCAAGAATTTTTTTAAGAGGGGGCAATTTTAAAAGTTGTTTGTCATACTTATAAGAGTCGTATCCAATAATGTAAAAAAATGGACTTTAACTCGAGAATAGAGAATGGACCCTCAAAAGAATTTTATACCCCACACCGAATGTAACGTTCATATTTAAAAGTACCATTTTTTTAATAAATAAAAATCACGGACTAGATCTTATTAAATGAAAACGTATCCAATCATAAAGAAACCAAAAAATATATTTTTATGAAATAATTAGCTTGTATTATATACTACCTACATGACGATTATGATTATTATAAATTGTTGTTTATAATAAAAATATATAATAGTTTTAACGAAAATAGTTTTTTCCCACAAACTACATTATTTATGTACTACAAATATATACCCAAACAAAAAAAAACTTTTTCTTCAACCTTTTTTTTTATTCTTTTTATTAAAAATCAAAATTAACACAAGGTTTTTATTGTTCCAATGGAGAGATCTATCTCAAAATTAATGCTTCGGTAACCAATGATTTCAAAAGAATAAACTTATGATAACAAAGGTAATATTTTTATGTATTTCTTATTTATTTTTTCTTATTTTTTAAAAAATATTACAAATATATCATTTAAATTTTAAAAAATTACATTGTACCAATATTGGAGTGGGGGCAACTAACCCCCTTGCCCCCAAAGTGACGCCGTCCCTGCATACAACCTAACAATACCTTGATCTTTGATATATTGAGAAAGAGCAGTACAATCGGAACATAATGCAAGACTTGTAAACCCTAATTCTTCACAAATCACAAATGATAACTAAATATCAATCCAATATAACGGGATAAACATATCATATAACTTTTCAATTTTGCATTTGTTGATATCTAAGTGTTTTTTAATAATATTTTGGTATATCGTAAAACTCACTTGAATCTATGCGATAAAATTCATAACAAGCATTTTTTTTGAAAGGTGAATTTTGCTTGAGAACTTCGTGTCGCGATTTGACAACTGGAGGTCTAACATACGTTATCTTAACCGGGTCCGCGTTAGAGAGCTCCATCGAAGTAGAAATGCTTATTTCAAAACTCCGATGGGGGGAAAACCCCCTGCTAACCCACCTGAAGACACGATGATCAATAGGGGTAAACTCTGTCTCCTCAGACTTGAACCTGGGTATACCCAAGCCAAACCTTCGTAGAAAGATTTCTTATGTACTTCCAAGTCTTAAACCCAAAACCTCTTGCTTGTAAGGCAAGTGCTCAACCACTTGAGCTAACTAGGAAGTAGATCTTATTTTAAAGTAGATCTCATTTTAAAGTTTTACAAAACTGTCCTTATTTGTATCGTAATTATTATTTTTTTTTTCTTTTCTTGCCACTTATTCGGGGAACCATCTCAACACCTTATGTGTCAACTACTAATACATTTCTTGAGGTGCCCAAAATGTGAAAGACTAAAAGTTAGGTGAACACTTTGTTAAAACCCGTAAAAAGTATTGTAACCCGACCCGACCCGACTCGACTCCGACAAAGATGCTATACATTTGGTCATTTTGATGGATTGTATTTGCGAATCTCAGAAAAGGGGATATTAGGGCACAAAAAGAAAAGTCAGCGAGAGAAGAAGAAGAAGATGAGGAAATTTGATCCGTGGGGAGTATTTTTCAAGAGAGAATTTAACAGGAACTGGCCTTTCCTCGTTGGCTTCGCCGTCACCGGCACCATTATCACCAAGTTTTCTCTCGGTCTCACTGGTATATATAATGATATCTATCCATCTATCTACATACTTATCATTATTATTATTATATTTATGAACGATTTTGTTCTAATAATCTGACAAAAATGAATTGGTTGGGCAGAGGAAGACCGCAAGAACTCTGTCTTTGCTCAGAGGCACAAAAACTAAAGTAAATTCATCTTTTCCCCTCCTTTTGTTATTGTAGATTACTTGCATCATTTTTAATGTTTAGATCTGTTTTTATGTATTTGGTTTTATTAATGCTAGCAAATAATCTCTTAAAAAAAAGGAATTATTTAGATGACAAATTTACTAGTTAAAAATCACTGGAATTCATATTGAGTTCTGTGTTAAAATTCTTTGATATGGTGGGAGTAGGTGCTTGATTTATACCTCAACTGTATTTTATTAGTATTAATTAATTAATAATTAATCGCTCAAATGCCGAAAGTGGCCTAATTTGACTCATTTCATAAACAGCTTACCCATTCAGCATATTTTTTAGTCCTATTCTATTCTACCTGACACTTTAGAGTTTAGAGCGTAAACATACCTTCGAATCAACCCATTCAATGAGACGAAATTGCCAATATGAATTTTCAATCAACGACTTCTCCTTGACTTTTACGTTGTCTACCTGTGCCGTCTCCCTTTTAGCTTGTTGCATTAACCATATGTTTTTTTTGTTTTTTGTATAATTTGAATAGATGGTTACTGATGTGGTTTATTATGTTCTTTATCTCCCTTCCATGCATTTGTTTACCGTCTGCAGTCGTTCCTTTTTGTGTCATGCGTCCTACTTCTAACTAACACCCTATTTGATTGTGTGTTTTCAGGTGACTCTGGATTTGTGCTCTTTATGGGTTGCATTTGAAATAATGGACACCACATATAATTTGTTTTTTCTGCTGATTTTATTATGAACAAAGGTGCTTTATGAATGTTTTTTGGTGAATTCAAGTGTATGTTTGGTTGATTTGCATAAAGCGGTTGTTTCTTTGCTTATTAAACACTTTCTACTGCATTGTTTTGAATTCTGTTACAAGATGTATGCTAGTATAAGTCTATGATTCACAAAAAAAACCTATTGCTGATGGCTAATTAGATCATGATCACATAGTTGGTTTTGCACTTTTGCTCAATCACATGCTACATAATACAGTAATACATAAGAGCAACTAATGCTTGGACTGGCACCTGATTATGATTTTTCAAGCCAACAATAATCATCTTCGTGAAACAAATCCAAACAGTAAAAGAAAAATGCCGCATTCGTTGACATGTTTTATTGTCGTCTTGTCTTAGATTTTGTTAGTTTGTGATCTTAATTAGCATTTGTAATTTTAGATCTGTGCAAATCGTTTGAGCTTTTAATCCGTTAAAGAAACATAATTGTTGATGTGTTCCAGTCACCAAACCATTTCATGTTTACAAGTTTTTGCCAGAACCTTGAACACTTGCATTACTCGTGATGATGAAAGCTTCCAGCAGTTTATTCCCCAATAGCAATATGGGTATTACATAGGATTAGAGTAAAAACTCAAAACATCAAACTAGCGTATGAAGAAATTGCTAACTCTCCTGAAGGCATCATCTCTCAAAAAACACTTGACTTGGTAGTGTCTGCCCATGGTTTTTCCATTAGTTCAGATTTTAGGCCTTGTTGGTGGTTCCAAGCCTCTGTCTGAAATCCTCTTCCATAAGAGGAAGGCCATCACGCAACTTAATTTTTGGTTCCCATCCAAGCAACTCATTTGCCCTGGTGATAACTGGCTTTCTCTGCCGTGGATCATCGGGAGTATTGTCCACATATTGGATTTCCACTTTTGGATTGATCAGCTGCATAGACAAAGGTTAGCTGCCAGTTTTAACGCAAAGGACCAAGTCACTTCAAATGCAGCAACTAACCTCTTTCACAGTCTCAGCAAGCTCAATCATGGTGAATTCACCTGATCATAAAAGAAAAAAGTAGCCTTAGGTCAATATGAACATAAGTACATGTGACTTGATGTTGTTAACCCACAATAAGGCCATAGGTATTAATTACAGTATATCATAGTAACCTGGATTTCCAATATTGATTGGTCCTGTACTGCTTCCTTCCATAAGTCGCATAAGACCATCCACCTGATAGATTTATAAAGGGCAAGGTTCACATGGATGTTAAAAAAGCAAATGGACCATGTACCTCATTCTGTGACTTGTAAATAGTAAAAGGTTGTAGCTTACCATGTCAGAGACGTAGCAGAAGCTCCGAGTCTGAGTTCCGGGTGATTGAACTGTCAAGGGCTCATTGCTACACTCGTACACAATAGGAAGAAATCATTGAGACAGATTTACTTGAGATGGCAAATTAAGTTTACTGAAAGGCTATGCAACCAGTAGATAAATATCAAAATAAACTAAAAAAGGAGATGTTACCGAATTGCTTGAGCTATGAAATTGCTGACAACACGGCCATCATCAATGTTCATTCTTGGTCCATATGTATTGAATATCCTAGCAATCCTTATTTCTGTTGCAACAACTCAACTATTCATTAATTATGTATGTAACCATTAACTATAACAGAAAGGTGTATGTGACAACGTTCACCTATTCCGTGCTGCCTATGATAGTCAAACATCAAAGTCTCAGCGACTCGTTTGCCTTCATCATAACAACTCCTAACTCCTATAACACACAACATAAGATAATCGTGTCATCATGCATAAAAGATTCATTTCGATCATATTATCTCAATATTCTATAGAGTAAATTAAAAGATATGACAAGTATAAGCAGTGAAATATACCAATGGGATTGACATTTCCCCAGTAGCTTTCATCCTGAGGATGCTCAAGAGGATCTCCATAAACCTCTGAAGTTGATGTCAACAATATCCTGCAAGTCCAGCAATAACGATTTTATAAAATCCTGTTTGAAATATAAAGGAGGTAACATAAAAAAAAAAAAAAAAGTTTCTGACCTAGCCCCAACTCGTTTGGCAAGTCCCAACATGTTTAAGGTTCCCATCACATTGGTCTTTATGGTCTGTTGAACAGTGCATACATCCATAAATCAGGGGGAATGTGTTCATATAGAAGCGGCCCCATAATTGTCGCAGGTTATAAAAAGAAAACTTCAAGCTCTAGACTCTAGAACAAGTTTCACAAGTAATGTGGAAGTCATTAAACATTATAGTATTGATTGCAAAGAGATACCTTGACAGGATTATGTTTGTAATATATCGGAGAAGCTGGACAAGCTAGATGGTATATTTGATCGACTTCAACCAACAAAGGCTGTGTGATATCTGCATCATTAAGCAAAATTTAACCTTATCAATAATAATTATGAAATCGCAAATGATAGGAATGTAGGATATTTGTGGCTATATATAATACAGTCAAATTAGGCAAACATACATATAGTCGTAACACATACCATGACGAATAAGCTCAAATCTTGGGTGACCGGACCATTGCCTAAGGTTATCCTTTGAGCCAGTAAAGTAATTATCCACAACTATCACCTGAACATAATCTATGAGCATAGTGCCAAAACAACAGCAAATTAGTTTTCCCCAAAACATCTGAAATTAAGAAAATGTTACCTCATTTTTTTCATTTTGCATCAATCTATCAACTAGGTGAGAGCCAATGAAACCAGCTCCTCCAGTAACCAGTATTCTCATGTTGGCCTGACAAATTTAGAAACAGATTTTATTCAGCTTCTACTCACTACAATTGATCTAATGATCATCTTTCAGTTATCTAACTCTGTTTGTCAAAGTATCTAGAGCTAACAAATGTAAAGCATTGTAAACATACAAACAAACATATAGAACTTTCGAACTGCGGATATAATTATTAAAAAGGTACTTTTGTAATTTAATTACTATTCCACAAGGTCAAGAGCTACTTGAAGTAACATATGGGTTAAGAGTGCCTCTGAGATTAGGAGCTTATTGTTTTATAACCACAAATTTCCATAAGCTCCTATAAGTTATGTGACAAACATGCCCAAAATCTCACAGGGGCAATTTCGACCCTAGAGCAAGGGTTAGTGCGGGCTACAAGTCAGCCCGGTCAACGAAGCCCATTCTTTTTCAAAATAGTTTCATTTTTAATTAGTTGGTGCCACGACTTCTTAAAACTTGGCCGGATACCATTTGACTGAATAATAAGCCTCTTTGTAGTAAATTACTACAATTGAAACATTTCTGTTATGAGTCACTTTGAATCTCGAGTTTCCCAACTACTATATACTTTTGTGTCTTCTAAGATGAGTACTTAGCTTAGAATATCACGAAACAAGTAAAGTAAAGTAACTCCCAATGCCATCTTCGACAGTGTATGAGAGAGGTTGAGATAGACAGCCTTCCAGGCTCTACCAAAGGTAGTAGAAAAGGAGCTCTAGCGTTACTGGACATGAGAATCGAACCCATGACCTAGCTCTGTCTCCAGAGGCAAGGGTTCTAACCTACTGATCCAACCGGCTCCAACCACGAAACATATACTGTATAATAAAAGGTTATATATACCTGGGAAAACTTGGCATTACGGAAAGGAGACGGGTTAGGAGGTGGTTTTGTACTTGTATAACTACTACTACTACTTCCGTTTGTTGCCATCGATCTTCTTCAAATCCCTCTCACGTACACTATCAACCAAAAATATAATTTCAGATCGAACATTACCTATATAAAAATAATTACGAGTAATAAGAACTCTAGCTAAATGATATCAGCTAGCTAGTAAAAGAATAATATAAAAATGCAGATTTCAGTTTAATTACCAATATAACTGCCAAAAATGATCTTCTTAATTGACACACTTCGTTTTTGGTCTTCAATCTATGCTCATTTTGCAAATGTGGCAACATTTCTTATGTATAACCGGCCAATAATCAGATAAAATTTCTTTATACAATACTACCTAAAAAAAAATAAACAATTGCTGGATTATTAACAACTAGAGAGAGAATAGTGAATCTTAAAGAACACGAAAACTAAGACAACAACAATCATTAATCATGAAAGCTAAAGTAGTAGGAGCCAAGATTTGAAACACCCGCAACAAACGTACGTTTTCATTTAGATCTTGATCTTATTATGTTTTGCTCTAGTAATATATAATGATTATTATTATATTCAATTAGAAGAACCCTCGAGATACATTAATGAGAATGTGTTGAAATTAATGTTACCAAAAGTGTTTCATAAAAATGTGAAAACTGAAAAGTTTGTTTAGAAAAGGGGTACGTGAGATGATGATAATATATATGGTCGACCTATATATACATACATATTTTGTATCTGTCATATATAAACGTCATACAAGTGTTATTATATCATATACAAGATCCAATGACGTTGAAAATGGGGGACGATATATGCATTGCAGTAATAATAATGTTGAAAACGGGGACCATGCAATATTAAGTGGAAACGTTGGTTTAACACGAAATCGAGCGCTTTTCAAGGAAGACAAGTGATTGGATGAGATCGATGTACGTACGCAGGCCGGTAACCTTGTGGGTGTTGTTAAATTACATGGGATTAAAAAAAGTCGCTTTCTAAAATTAAAAAAAAAAAAAATTTTTTTTGAACGGTCAACAACTCTACAATGCTTCTAAACTATCTCATATGATCATAACATCACTCATGTCAGGAATTGAAGCTGGATTTCATTGCAAGAGGCAAACTAACATTTTCTAGCTAGAATAAAACATTGAATGCAAATGTTAATCATTCATATATAATACAAGGGTTTCATTGTTCTAATTTTCACTTTTAGATTTCATCTCATATTCTCATGTAACATATTTTTAGCATTACCACACACAGCGGGTGTACGTACTCTTGGTTGTAGCCGTTGGATAAACCTCTCGAGGCCTCGTGCCCTAAATCCGTACATTTGGTAGTTTTACAAACCTTCGGCTGCATTTGGTTTACAAAATGTTTTTGCAATGAATAGAATTTGTCAAAGAAATCGGTAGTTGAATGAATGTAATTTAACGGAATGTTTTATATCTTTTGTAGATTCAAGCGACATATGAAATGAAATTTCAATCCCGCCCCTAAGAAATAGATATTCTATCAATCGAAAGAATGTTTATATTTCAATGAGATGATATATCTCCATCATTGAACAATTCAAGAAATGCGTTTAGAAATTGAATTCAATTCTAATTCCATTAACCTAACGCAACCTTATTGTTTTGCATTGTATGGGTATGGCCTAAGGAGTCTTTTATACATAGGGGAGAGAATGGAGGAAGATAAGAAATTTTAAGTTAGTAATCCATTAAATCTCAATAATAAGAAATGAAAGAGACCCAACAAACTAAAAAGTTACGGATACAAACTTTAATTTGATTCTCGATAGGAAGGAACCACTCATCAATAAAGTCTACTGATTCTATAATCTATACCAAGAATACAAATAAAGGTTTTTCAATGACAAATCATGTATATTAGACACAAGTGCAGGGACTAGTTATGTTACTTTAGTAGCTTATTTACCGTCACAATTATATACAGTATTTATTTATGTTCTTACTATAGTTTTCTCCGGACCTCGGTTTTTGATCAGCCATTTAGTTATTGATACATAGAGATTGAGGTATGTAATATGATTCATCCTGTTTTTCCTTTTTTTTTTCTATAGTTTTAACCAAACTAATAAAAGGATGGAGATCCGATTCTATTAATAAGATCTAGATCGTTTCCTTCTCAACAACGCACTTTTATGTTATATCTGCTGCCACATTTAGTGTAACTTTCCAGATCTCAAATTTCGACTCTGTGTGTGTGTGTGTGTGTATGTTTGTATGTAACTACATCAACAGGTTTAGAATTGTGTATAATTTTGTTAACAACTTACTCTAGATCTTGTGAAAGCGTGTGCGTGTGTGTGTGAAAGTGATCTAAAACAGCAGTGAATAAAGAGATGGATCGCATAGCGGAGTGGATATCGCGTTAGACTCCGAATCTAAAGGTCGTGGGTTCGAATCCCACTGTGATCGCTTCTCTCCCCTTTTTTACACATGCCATGTTTTAATTGTATCATTTTCAGCGTTGTATATCTCAGTGAAACCTATAGAATTATGGAGAAAGTAATGCGCATATGATCTACTACGATGTGGAGTTCCTTTTTCTATTTTTTTTTTACAATAACTGTGTTTCTCTTTGCAGATGATCACCGATAACGACTTGGGGTTCATTGCCAACTTTCTTGGCATATGCATTTTTGCACTTGTAATTGCTTATCATTATGTGTTGGCTGACCCGAAGTATGAAGGAAATTGAAGGCCTCTTTTTAGCACAATGAAATATCATATGTAGTTTGTAAGGAACATGAAATGTGTACCATTAAATGTTTCACTTGTGACATTGGAGTTTTGGTAATCCTTTGATATTGTGTTTTCTAAAGAAATATTATTTGGACAGTGTAGCTCGAACATACCTTTCGAACCTGGTCTTGGTTGCCACTTTTTGTGTCATTTTGGTTCAACTAGTCTAATAGTAACTTAGAAGTGGTTTTTCGCTTCATTCACTTGTTAACTGGCCAGTTCGCATTGTATTTTTTTTTTTCAAACATGTTAAATCAAGATGATCAACTATAGCAGGAAAATGGCTTAACACGTTGAAAGTATAGTCGGCACAAATATGTAGTTAACTTGTTTTGATAACCATATTATCTTTGTAAAAGTAATTATCGAAGCAGTTATTTACAAAAATTTACAAATACATACACTGTAATATACAAATACAAGTCAACCCAACCAGAGCCTGGCTGTTTTGATTTGTCTTGGCCTGACTGGTTTGAGCACAGATGCCACTCTGCAACCTCTAAGTTTGCACCCAAACCTCAAATATATAATATGGCTATCCATCTAGTCCAGGCATAAAATGTTGGTTACTACCCATAACATTACAGTGAAACACCAAATAAGCTCATCAATAAGTTGTTATTGAAAGACGAAACCAACTTGTAAGTTATCTTGAAACAATAACCAGCAAAAACAGTGATTTCAAGAACCACTTCTGCTGTACAACTGAGGGAGCAAAAGCTGGTGATAATATACTCCTAAAATGAAAGCAAAACATACCCATAGAAGCAGCGCACCCACAGCAGCCACCTTTACATGCTCCCTACTTATATCTAAGCTAGCGCCAACACAAAGCTCAGAACCAGACGATGTACTATTTAGATGGTGATCTTCTATCTTTTCCTGTACTGCCTCCAACTTAATTGCACATTTAGGGCAAGAACAACTGCCGCCAAGAAAAGGTGGCAATTCTTGAAAGTATCTGGAAAGAACCTCTGGGTAGTCGTCACCCACGACTATTAATTTTCGCTGGGTCCTAGGCTTCAAAACCTGAATCGTTAACAAAGAGTTAGACGATGTCAACAGGATGACTTCATTTAATCAGCTAATTAAGTAATACTTGGTTCCCTCATCCTGTGGAAAGTGTTTCATTCCTTAACAGATGTCTTAACAACATTCCCTTTTTGGAAAAATCAAATATGAAAACAATCTACTTGACCATTTTTTGTTTATGACCATATTCTAAATTTAGTCGTACAATTTAACAAATAACAAAAAATACATGGAATGGAGGATGTACTAGATTAATAAAGTCCCTCGATCAAATGGATTGGGTGATAGAACATAGAAGGAGGCAGTTTTTCAGTCTAATTCCAAGTTTTCATTTACCCTCCTATAGCAAAAGAATAACCATGAAAGAAAAAAGTGGATACGACAATTTCCACCCATTCACTTGCAGGTTATGTTTTAATTCAAAATAGATCAAATCAAACGATTTAGCTAAAGGGTAACAGACTAACAGGTCAAATGGGTTACACATGATAGAAGTCACCCCAAACAGATACAGGCCCTTACATAAATTTTATAAAGATATTTAATTGGTTCAAATTATTCTGTAACATTATTTTGCACATCTACTATTCAGAACTATAATTTAAAATAAAAACTGAAAGAAGTTTTTGTAAGTCAAAATCTGATCCATTCTAAATTTGTGTGTTTCTTTCTCAACAGTTACCTGGCCCGTCCATTTTTGTCCTACCTAAAGTATACCAATGTAGATAAAGCACTAAAGAGAACACCCTTACTTGGAATAGAGTTTGAGTTATCATTCGCGCAACAGAAGGAAGTCGTACAACAAGTAAACATCCAAGCCGGTTTGGATAATGATCTTGAAGAAGTATCGCACATGATCTGAATGTTTTTACAGGGAACCCAAAGGGTGTTAGTCCTTCACAATCCATCAAGACAGTAATCTGAGGATGTTCCGCATCAAGCAAGTTGAGAACTCCATACTCCACCTGGGAAACTGAAATATAATATATAGTTCCACACATGTTAGTAACGCATATAGAAGAAAAAGAATGAACACAATATCTAGAAATCGAAAAAATACGATGACCTGCAAAATAGATACATATCTAATCACCCACAGCCTCCACTAATCATATCTCATTGACTAAAAAGGCCTAAACTTTGTCTGGTCTAGTTGAGCCAGTAAGATAACTTACACTCTCTGAAAACTGTCAAAGGCAACTAAACGAAACCAACTTCCACTTCTAATTCTTAATCTCAATTCTTATATCATGTTCTGTCACTCGAGTTTCACAAGACAACTGAAGTAAAGTGTATGTTCATCAAAGCATTGATCGATAGTTAAAAACTTCTTATAATGAAGACTTAATATCTCTAACTAGATGATAATGAGTAATAATACATGCTCAATCTACACATAAAATTAGGCTGATAAGATCATGTTTTACTGACAAGAATCATTGCTCACATAACCAAAAGCCAAATCGGTAAAATATAGCAAAGGCCAGGAGGTGAAAATGGACGGTTATGATCAACCCGTAGACTGCTTTTTGTACGAAAAGACTCAACTAATTGTTGTTACACAACTTAGGAGGTCCTTATTTACTCTAAGAACAAACCCATTTGACCCATTTACATTTTTGTTCAATCTTATAACTTGATTAATTTGACCAGCTGATGGCAAAAATAACCCAAAACACTATTTGTAGCTAAATGGGTATACAATTTCACATCTCCCTAATATATTCCATACTTCATGGCTCCAAACAATCTCAAACAGACGTAAATAATTAAACGCAGAGAAAGTGCATACCTACTGCCCTAACAAACTGCGCTTGGCCTTTTGAAGCCAATACGGAGCCTGCTATCCCGACGCGTATAATGAGGCAAGGTCGTTGCATCACATCAGATCCATGCCAAAAGACCATATTGACCCACTCTACAAGTTCTTGTGGTGACATAAGACTGTATTTGTGCCTCCAACGAATGGTCTTCTTAACTGAACCTAAAAACTTTGCAAAGTCGCCTTCAGAGACAGCATAGAATCTACGAAGCTCATCCACATTCATCCTGCAACGATTATCCAAAACTCGCTAAAATTATAATGCATGCAAAATAGTGTAATCGTCCTCCACATTTTCCTATTTACTTACTAACTATATAAATCCAATATAAATCACGACTCTTCAACATTGAATACATGCCACAACATGGGTCATAGGATAAAAACAAGACTTTGGTGGGTACCTCTCTGGTATAGTAATAGCCTGCTTATCAAGCTCTGAATAGAGTTTCACCAACCAATCTTCCATGTCAACACTTCTCAAAACGTTGTTGAAAGACCTGCATAAATCACATCAGTGCATTATGTTTGAGGTTGTATAAAATGTAAAGTTAGGCGAACAATCAGCTAGAATATAGTTATAGCAAGACATGACAAGTCCATATTAGTGAAAAGGCATAGAGTCAATAAATACTAGGGTACTAGTCCGCCATTGAGCCACGGTAAACGCCAGGTAGCCAAAATTACAGACAAACATTTGTGATCTTAGAATAATTGTATACCTTGTGTCTTGGATGGCCAATTGTGTAGATAATTCTGTCAGTTCAGCACTTGATCCACTGAGTGTTCCTTTTGAGGAGCCTGATTCATCAAATAAACCTTTTGCCACTGTGAGGAACATCAATGGCTTTGACAACATCTGACAACCAGAAGACAGGATCAAATGCTGTTAGGAATTTAACATGAACGTAAGAAAATACTTAAGGGCCATGGTGACAGTGATGACCACATCTTCACAACTTCGTATGGTTAAACATATGTTAGACACGAAGGTTAAAATTTAAGCCCCCCGGTCAAATATTAGATGTGGTAATCATGTGTTATTATGAATGGTACCACAAAATAGAAATGTAAATCCAACCTGCATTCTTTTAACCAAACCAGTGAAAGGAGCCCATTTCTGGATCCATTTAAATGGCGGACAGCAGAGAACTTGAAGCGCCTGAATCCCGTGCCAGACAAATGGACAATGAGTTGAAGAGAACCTTCGAACGATCTCGAGTGCTGCTGTTGTCAGAAGAAAGGATCCAATATCCTTAGCACCGCCAGTGGCTACTAAACTGACTTTCATTGAAGTAACACATTTTAACGTCTTTTTTGAAGATTTGTTTGCAAGTGGACCAAGTATACGACTTTTAGGGATATTTTGAGTAGCACTAATTCTTAGCTCCAGCTTCTTATTTGATTTAAACAAGTGTAAAGTCTCCCCCATCACTTCACATCCTTTTTCTCAACCGAAAAAGCTGCATAGACGGTTTAAATAACCTAAGTGATCAAAGTAAAAACATAACGTAAGTTTCCACCAGTTTTAAGTTTGAACTTCTAAATCAAACATTATATATATATATATATTTCAAAACCAACAAGACAACAAGTTTACAAAATCATCATCGGTAAACTAATACGGCCACTAGAACTTACAATAATGAACTCAATGAACAGGCCCTAAACTATTGCAACAAATAAGAAACAACCCCAATTAAAATCAACGAAATACGAAAGTCCAACAATCTAAGGCGAACCACACTGACATCCAAACCCAACAAAATCATAACCACTTAAGAACAATCACCCAATAAAACACATAGAAACTGGTTGAAAAACCGACCGGGAGCCTGGCAACTGAAAGACAAATTTCCTTCTAACTTAAAAGCATGATCCTGAATCATGTGGCATCAAATATATTCACTTACAATATAAAATGACAACATACACAAAGGCATGTATGCAGATTAAAAGGCAAAATATCCTCTAAATTTAGGGAGCGAATTTCTATTTTTTTTATTAACGAAAAAGGACAACGCACAACATACTAAAAAATAATATTTGACCAAACTAACACCCATATAATCAATTTTATTTTGCTTTGACGAAACTTGAAAAATGAAAACATATATACAAGTGAATATGAATATCAACATATATTAATAAGAAGCAAACGTAATTCGCAAGAAACCCTGCGGTTTGTTTTGTTACCTCGGAAGCTCTTTTTGTTTGTTCTTCAATGGTGGCGGGTTGGGTTTGGTAGCGTGTTAATGTGACATCATTATAATCATGACCTTCTTTGAGGGAACCGTGTTTATCCGGATATATATTTCGGATCCGACCCGTTTCAGGGTGTTTTCGATTGGTTGTTTTTTGGGAAATCCTTTCATTGGGCTTTTTACGTTTTATTACTATGTGGAAAATCGATAATCTATACTTCTATATTATATTATAAAAAAATAGCCCTTTTTATTTTTGAAAATGTTGAAAGTTACTTTATACGATATGACAGAAATACCCCTTACTTATTTTTTAAATCACCTTATTCTTTAGTTACTAATTTAATTACCCTTACTAAAAATACTTTTAATGAAATAAATACACATACCTTAACTCTTGAAATATATACACTAATTATAATCAATTAGATTTACATCAATAACTTACACTATTAGTCGTCACCACCACCATTCGTCGCCGCCACCCGTGATCACCGCATTGTCGTCGCCACCGCCGCATCTCGCGGGCACCATGTTAGTTTTCTTAACTCATTTTCTTAAATCTCTATCTCTATTATTAATAAAGAAATTCCATAAGAAAAATATGATGTGTCATGTTATAATTTTTTCCTACATTTTATATAATTAAAAATTATGTCATATTACAAAAATACATTTATTTTAATTTAATATATTTTTTCTTTGTCTATCATATTTCAAAATTTCCATTTAAATCTTGATGAAATATTTATAAATTCAAATTAATGATATATTCTATATTTATCTCCAAGTAAAAGTTTATTTTGGAGTTAAAATACATAAGTACATAGGTTTAACTCCTTTGGTATTTCGAGTTTATGGTTATGGATATGTGAATATCTATCGATAATGTTGTTAATATTATTCTACTTTGAAGCTTTAGTCTTATTAATATTATTGAATTTAATGTTTGGTAATGTTAAGATTAAGGTTTGTCTCCTATTACAATTTTTATTTTGTATATATAACGAAATATATTTGCAACTATCCGGATTGAATCCGAGTTGATTAGCTAGTTTTTTATAACAATAAAATGACGACAAGAGGTAATTAGAGAAAGTAAATAAATTACAGACATAAAGTTAAGACATAATAAGAATTATTTAAAAAAAAAAAAACCTATCATGCATTACCATGAGCTGAACTACATTGTCTCTTCAACCTATGTATGAAATTTTTACTAAATTACGTTAATTTTTTATTAGTACTACGGGTAAATGAAATTTAAAATATCGATCAATGTGAATGATTTTAAAATATTTACTAGTGGAGTGTTGTGAGCACATTATGTTATTTCTTTTAGTAAACATTCCATATATAAAATCCAACCTTAAAAAGAAAAAGGAAAAAAGAAAAACTACAGTATATGTCGACAGGTTTTAAGTTATACATGATATAAAAAAGATGATGCTATGTCAGGTTCTTTATGATTTCCAGATTCGATATGCTAGATTAACTTAATTATATGGATTAAGATTTCCTTGTTAACCTGAATTTAAGCCTATTCTAATTCTAAGTTAATGATAAGTTAGGTTATAGACTACATGACATATATCTGCACCTGAATTGCATTTACATAAAAGAACATGTGATCACACGCGTAGCATCTATAGACATATGAAATGTCGTTCTCTTCACTGAAGACACCATACGACGTGACGACATACTTAGCATACATAATTGAAATTCTTGATTCAGTTGTAACTAATTTCGTTAGGCTTTTATAATTAATTTGCAAAGAATTTCGTCTTTGTCAACATAAAATTGACGTAGTTGCATCGATAAATAGAATTGTTCGACTAATAATAGAGTAATAACAAATAATGCATTTGCCGTTTTTAATTTAATTAAAAAATTTTTTTTGCTAGAAACTCGATCGTAATCATATCAACAATTTTATAAATCTGTAGGAGACTTGTATGTCTCAGCTTTTCTAATTAATTTCAAACTTGAGTGATGTGTAAACTTGTATAGGGTTTTTTTTTGTTTGTTTGTTTTTTTGATTTTCAATACATCTGTCAAATGTACCCACCAAATGTATAATTTATTTATTAGGTTTAATTAGGGTAATATGAACATGCATCTATTTTCTTTCGGATGTACCCACCACTTGTATTATTGTAATTACCTAATGTATATTTTAATATAATTCATATTCGAAGCTAAAAATATCAGCGTACTCAAAATAGTTTACATCTACATTTTTCTTACATACAAATGTATGTGTGTCTAAACCTCTTTTATGAATTAGACAGCGCAATATAACTGCGTTAAAGGTGGGTGACGACAGTAGAGGTGACAGGTGGCGGCGGTTGTGATGGTGTGACTTTTAATGTAAAAATAGTTGTTGTAAATGAGAAAAATGTAGTTATTTTAAGGGTCAAGTTATGTATGTTGTAAATAATTTTTTATTAAAGGTATATACAATATACATTAGATAAATATATTTAAATTAATATATAAAAGAGATAGACATTTTAGGTATTTTATATGCTGAAAGTTAGAAAAAAAAATGTGATTTGTTTTATATAGAAATAAAGATAATATTAAGCTCTAATAAGGTTGTAATTGTCCAAATGGTTTTATTATCTACAAGAGAAAGGCACCCGCGGGTTGCGGCGGTGATGGAAGTGGCGGCGGTGGTGGTGAATGGTAGCAGCGGTTGTGGCGTTGACGGGTAGTGGTGGCAGCAGTGGCAATTGGTGGCGGTGATTGGTGGTTAGTGGCGTCGGCGAGCAGTGGAAGTTATATGTAATGTGCCTATGATGTATGATACATCATGTATTAGAATGTTTAAATTGTTGAAACTTAAAATCAATATTGAAATTTTAAGTTAAATGTTGAAAATATAAAAATAGATTTGCTTATATAAATAGATATAGATATAGATAATTATATATACCAATAGCGTAGGCGGAATTCATTAAGGAAGACCGATCGATATCTTTCTCCTTTTTATATAATTGGAACGGGAAAATGAAGAAAAACATGCTAATTTAACTTATTAAATGAAGTTTTAGGTAAATATATATATGTTATTAGAGGGGAGGCGAACATCGTCTAGTCTTCTACTACTTTAATCTCTCTGTTTATGGATGATTGATCGGTAAGATGAAAAGTTACGTGTTTACAAGAAATAGGACACATTAAATGCACATGCAAATGCACCTTTCTATCCATTTTTGCAAAAGTTGCTTGTCTAGAATTGCATCATCGTACGATTACGACAATATAAAATTTCAATACTTTTCTTATATCTATACTTCAATAAACATTAAAATAGCAAACACAAAATGCCTAATTTAGTTGGGGAAGTTGTGTGTATTACTGTTAATGAGTAATTGATTTATTATTGATGTTCTACCCTCATATCTCATGATTGACATGAAATTGTAAATCCTATATAATATATATATATATATGATCAGCCTTTGTCAATTTTATGTCAAACACATATTTTTTTTACCAGGAGCTGATATTTGTACCACAGACAATTAATGAATCTACCACCATTTTGCATCACATATCAATGAAATTTGTACATTATGGTAGATTTATCAATTTATGTGCTACATTTATTATTTCTCATTTTTACCACGTGGCACAAACCCACTGAGAAAAGTAAAGTCTAAGTTGGGTGTTAGTGGAAAGCTGACGTGACATGAATATTTACAGCGACTGTCGCTGCAAATAGTCCTGATCAAGATACCAAAAATAAATAATCGAAATACAGGCTGCATTTTTTTATTCTCTTTTCATTCTTTTCATTTTTCTCCACAAACAATTAAAAATGGACAAATTCCATCTCACCACCCACGTCAATATTAATTCCATCTCACCATCTCACCACCCATCATTACATTCTTCGATGAATATCTTTGGTATTGATAGTTTTATGGTAAAAACAACATGGGTTTAGAATTGAGGTATATTTAAGAGCATTTAAATTCAAAATAAACATATCTTGATGTGTTTTTTTTCTCACATACGGCAGAGTATTTTTTCAGTTAGATATAAAATGAGATACACATTACACGTATAAATAAAATACAAGCTGAAAATCCATTGTTAATCAAACAAGTCCCTTTTTAACGAATCACGGACATTATCTTAACTTCGACAGCCAGATAAGCATAAACGTCACCACGTGGCACAAACCCACTGAAGGATAACAAAACGCGGCATACCGTGTCATATAAATTCCTCAACACACACTAACATTACCCGCTCAAATGAAGAAAATAAAATCCGGTGTGTCTCTCTACCAATTAATTAAACAATAATATTACATATGAAATCGAGACCCATTGATTATGAAACAAACAACTCTAAATCCCGATAGCAACGACGAGATCATTAGCGACACAAATCCGGCGAATCCCAAGGCTACAGCAATATCTGATTGGATGCAAAACGAATTATCGGCCGTACACGTGGTAACCCCTCTTAGCTGCCTTGCCATTTGAGCCCCCGCTGAGGCCGCCGATAGCAACATGTATGCAAAAACCTATATTTAATTTGTTCAGGTCCATATATATGTGCGTGTTTTAGCATATGTACAATTAAACGTTCTTTTTATTTTCGATATATAGAGTATATATTAAAACTAGCGCCATATATAGTCCTCGAATATTTTGAATTTGAATGTATACTAAATTTGCCCATATTTCAACTTAAATTATTGGTCTTCTAATATATATATATATATATATATATATGGGTGAGTTAGATTAGGGACTCCTTATTTTAAGGATTGTTAGGGACTCGATATAGACCGTCCATTTTCATCAGATCTATTCACCACTGATCATCTTCGGCGACATCTCCGGCCATATTCATCTCCGGCGACATTTCCGGCGAGACTTACACATGTGTAAGTATACACATGTGTAAGTTGAATAAAAATTATGATTCGGAGCGGGTTTCGCCTTTAAGGATATTAATAAACCAAAGCTGGTGGGGGTGATAGGTCATTGAGGGTGATAGGTCACAAGGGGTGACCGGTAATGAGTGATCTACCTAAAAAAAATTGTACTTAAAACATGTGTAAGTTACTTACACATGTGTAAGTCTCGCCGGAGATGGTCGCCATTGTCGTAGGATCATGGTGGTGGTTGGAGATGATCATGGTAGTGGTGGTGGTGGTCAGAGTTGATGGTGCTGGTGGCCGGAAAAGGAGGTAGAATGAGTCCCTAACAGTCCTTAAAATAAGGAGTCCCTAATTTAACTTTTCCCTATATATATATGAGATAATGGAGTATGTATCTGTTACACACCCAAGCTTGGGTGTAGAACCCCTCTCATACTAATTTTGTAATATATATGTAAATGTTTGGCCCCCCTTGAATTTTATGGATAAAAAAAACATGATGTGAAGGGTTCTACACACCCAAGCTTGGGGGTATAACAGCCACATAAACCTTACCCTATATATATATGTGTGTGTGTGTGTGAGAGAGTGAGAAAAGTGAGTATGGGACTATTATGCAACCAATTTGGGTGGAAAAACCCCCCACATACCAATATTTTAATAATTTCAATAAATGTTTGACCCTCCATGGTTTTTATGGTTTAAAAAAGGTATGTGAAAGGTTTTTAACCCAACTTAGGTATCTAACAGCCTCATATTTCCTTCCCCCTATATATATATAGGGGGACAATCAAATAAGAACATAGTGAGAACACTTAAAAACTATATTTTAATGCATTAAAAGTCCATAAAACTAACATAGTGTATATATAACTAATTATCATTATTTAATTGTTTAAGAACACATTGGTTGTCAAAATCAAGAAAACCATGTTTTTTGTTTTGTGCATCCATTTTGGATGCATATTTATCAAAATTATGCATCCAACAAAAAATGTGTTTTTTTCAATTTTGACGGATCAATGTGTTGTTAAACACTTAAATAATGATAATTGGTTATGTCCTATGTTAGTTTTATGGACTTTTAATGCATCAAAATGATGTTTTTAAGTGTTCTCACCGAAGTGTATATATATATATATATATACTTGTATAAGCATATATTTTATAACTTTGGGATAAGTATCTGATTGTGTATGTAACTTATGACCAGCTACTATTGTATGAAAGAAACTTTAGTCGGGTTCATTGTATGTAAGTAACCTGCTAAAACTGAATGAATCGTGTAAACAAACTAATGGAGGTCTCTCATTGGGCCATGTATCAGATGTCTGGTGGTGCCACGTCGATTTCTTACACGGTTCGTTCAGTTTTAGCTAGTTACTTACATACAATGAACCCGACTAAAGTTTCTTTTATACAATAGTAGCTGGTCACAAGTTACATACACACAGGTAGAAACGTTTAATTAGGGAAATGAACCCGACTAAAATGAACCTGATCGTGCCCGAAATCAAACCAAACTTGACAGAATTCAGGGAAAATTGTGGAGCCTCGAGAAATCTCCCAAACAGAAGCCAACATTTCGAATAATGAATATAACGCAACTATTGCATTTGCTGCTACAACAAATCTGTAGAGTTGTGTTAGTGATTTTTATTTAGTTCCAAAAAGAATGCCAGTACTAATTGATAAATTATAAATTAAATTGAATTAAATAGGTTGGTACATATGTTGGTCACTAATTAAATATATAGCGACAGTACAAATAATTATACGTATTGCTGTTATTTATTACCTACGGGATGTTTCAGATTTTTATTTCTTTTTTAATAAATGGATGGATGGATAAACAGTTTATATGATAGATTGAATGTTTGGTATTGTTTATCTGCTTAAAAAAAAAAAGGGGGGGGGGGGGGGGGGGGTGGAAGAAGCTAAATCCCAAACAAGTACTATACTGAAAGTATATATATATATACCTGAAGGCACTGTAGTCATACCAACGAGACGAATCAGACTTGGTGCTGAAAAGCATGAACACAAGGGCGGATAACGAAAAGCAAAAAGCCGAGAGACGGAAAATAAAAATGAAGTAGTTAAAACGGCGGAGGGTGTGTTGGGAGACAGTGGAGTGGAAGTGAGGCGTGTCGTGTGGATGTGTTTGGTGGATTCGTGGTCGTGGAGACGGGCTCTCAACACCACCGTTTCCCACCATTTTTATTATTTTTCATACACTGTGTGAGGAAAGGAAGTCGAGAGAATGAATTTGAGTTTGTTAATTCTTTTTGTTGTTGAGATGTGGTTTTGGTTAAATTAGTCACGGGAGGGAGGAAAGGGAGGGGTATGGCATGATTTCCATGGGGAACATAAAAAAATGGGCAATCAAAAAAGTAGAGCTATGGATGGAATTGGAAAGAGAGCTTTTTTTGTGTGTGTACTTGTGTGAAATAAAGCGTGATGTCTGTGAGCAAAAGCAAAGGGAAAAGAGGATGATGATTGGTAATTTGGTATGGTACCTATATTTTCTTTTCTTTTTTTTTTAAGATGAATTTCGCTGGAAACTTCGTGTCGTGATTCGACAGCTGAAGGTCTAGTATACGTTGTCTTAACCGGGTTCGCATTAGAGAGCTCCCTCGAAGTAGAAATAGTAAGTAACTGCTCAGTGCCGCCTTCCGTGGGTTTTGAGCCCCAATACCTTGATGGTGTATGGGGGAGGTTAAGATGTAGGCAGACCTTACCTCTATCAAAGTAGAGAGGTTGCTTCCAGTTTCTACCTAAATGGTAGAAAAGGCCCTCCAACCTTTGCATGGGATGAGGATCGAACCCATGACCTCTGTCTCCAGAGGTAAGGGTGTTTACCACTGATCCAACCATGCTGCTTGTTCCCTCGAAGTAGAAATGCCTATTTCAAATACCCGATGGGGGAAAACCCCCTACTAATCCGCCCGAAGGCACGACGATCAATAGAGGTAAACTCTGCCCCCTCAGACTTGAACATGGGTATACCCAAGCCAAGCCCTTGTAAATGAACTTCCTTATGTCTTTCCCAAGGCTTGAACTCAAGACCTCATATATAAGGAGATGGTATTTCAACCATTGAGCTAATGCTCAAGGACATGGTACCTGTATTTTCTGACTTAATTCCTTTTTAACTTCTTTCTTTTACAAATTTTTTAAAAAATTTTTGGGGAAAAAGAGTTTGTATGTGTATTTGTTTTTCCTTTTTTATAGTAAAAATATTAAAGAAAGTAAAATCTAATATAAATTTTTTTTTCTTGACTAGCAATATTTAAATATCAAAATATAACTAGGAAGACGCTAGCAACCAACTAGTACAATTACAAATCTAGACAATGTAACAAAAGAATATTACTAGTCAGGGACGAAATTATTTTAAGGGTCTATTTTTTCTAATTCTCCGGTGAGAGTTAACTGCCCCCATTCCAATTTTGGTACAATGTAATTTTTTAGAGATATATTTGTAGTTTTGTTCCTAAATAATAATAATATACAGAAAATACATTATACATACAAATGTCATCATTGTTGCCATAAGCCTCTTCTTTGAAAGTATGTTACTTATGTTGGAAGCATTAGTTTTGACATAAAATCTTCTATTGGTAAAGTAAAAATCTCCAGTTATTTTAATTTTTAACGAAGTTGAAGAAAGTGTTTTATTTGTTTGGGTAACTGTATCATACATTGATAAATAGTATAGTTGTATGTGAAAATGTTATTTTATTTTCAAGTTATTATATAATAGTAATCATAATAGCCAGGTCAAAATTTATGTAGAGGCTAAATTGTAAATCATTGATTTTGATGTACTTATTTATGTTGTTTAATGTAACTTAACTCATCTGTTATCACATGCTCTAAAATTGCAAAGACCAATATTCAAGTTAAAGATAGATGTTTTCATAATTGGCAGCCAGACGAAATTATTTTAAGGGTCCATTTTTTCTAATTCTCCGGTGAGAGTTAACTTTTGTTTAAAAAAATTTTTCCACTCAAAGATGACTCTAATAAATATAATAAAAGACTTTTAAATTTGCCCTCTCACAAAAAAAATTCTGGCTCCGTCCCTGTTACTAGCTATTCAACCCGGTTTCAACCCGGACTAACTTATAAACGCTTTGCAATAAACCGAATAATATCCGGGTAGCTTTAAAATATGTTGTCATATTAGAATGTATAATAATAGCGTTAAATAAGTTGAAAAGTTGTGATAAAATATGTAAAAAACAAAAGTAAACATAAACAATAGTTGTGTATTTGTGGACACACGTCGAAACACATACGGTTGTAAAAGTAAAAAAGTAAAACCGTTATCCGAAAAGGCATTATAGTTTTTGGCTTATTATTACGAAAAATTAAGATGATTAAAATCTTACATAACAATGTGAGTATTTAAAAAAAATTTACATCAATAATATATATATATATATAAAGCATTTTAAATTTTAAAATTAATAAAATATAATGATGTCATTATAAAATTCAAATGTGAACAAGACATAGGGACTTTGAGTATGAAGTGCCGTGAATTTTCATTATCAATAAAAGGATACTTTTTTTTCTCAATTTTAATTAATATATTATTTAATTAGATTTTATACTAAAATGGTAAATATTTTTGAAACTATACCATTTTGATAAATAAGTTTACCTATTATACTAGTTTGGAAAAAAAAAACTCAGTACTTAACTTTCTAAAGCATTTAATGAAAGTCTTACAATAAGGCTAATGTCTTTTGGTGAAATACCAAGGTCCAAACCTTGGGGTAATTTTAATAGTACGGGTATAAAATTTAACACCATTAAAGCAACCCAATCAAGACTTACTATATCCATATGAATTATATCCTTTTTCTTTATGATAGAATTATTACTTGTTGCTCTAGCTAATTGTCCATCATTTTCAAGTATGATTTATGAACCTTGTTCCTACGTAACCCAATCAATTGAATGTTTGAAGGTATAAATTGTTTACAAATATAAAATATAAATGACCTGTTTACAAATATAGAATAAAAACAACCTAAAACTGATATGATATAACAAGTTATTTTCAATAACTACTCAATAATGTAAATATATGAACCATAATAACTAAACTTTTTATTCATTTCATTTTCATCATAATAGTTTAATTTTTACATTTTTACCACTAAAATTTTATATTTCTTAATTTCTTTTATTTTTCATCAAAAAGAAAGGTACGAGAAAAAGTGTAAATAATAGTAAACTTTTTATTCTTTTTATTTTAACTACAATAGTTTAATTCTTTACACTTTTAGCACTAAAGATTTATACTTTTTTATTTTCTTTTATTTTCATCATTTTACACGTAAACTTTTTATTCTTTTTGTTTTTATCACAAAATAGTTTAACTTTTTACACTTTTACCACTAAATTTTTATACTTTTTTATTTTCTTATATTTTCATCAACATTTTAGCACCAAACTTTTATTCGAACTACTTTCAGACAAAAAACTTATTGTTTGTTTTTTAACTATCGCGCACAAAGAATAGTAACTTTTTTATTCTTTTTATTTTCACTCTAACATTTTAACCCTTTACACTTGTAGCACTAAACGTTTATACTTTTTGATTTTTCATTAATTTCACCATAACATTTTAGTTTGTTATACTTTTAGCACTAAACTTTTATGCAAACTAATTTTACTTTCACACAAATTTTATTGTTCGTTTTTGGCAAATGTCAACTTTTGTTTTATTTTTAATCATTTGAATAATACATGTTTTCTTCAAAAAGTTTGTGACACATTATCTCATCGTTATCGAATGTTAAAACTAATATTAAAAATATTTTATTGGCATATCTTTTTTATTATTGATATTATATTCGTAACATAATTTCTCATTCTTCTAAAAGTGTTGTTATCAATATTGATATACTTTTTTTAGACATTTGGTTATTTCAACTAAAAAATAAATTTTAATAAATTTTTCTATTAAATCGTTAGCAAGTGTAATGTATTCCGAGGCACCATCCGGTGACATATCATGTTTATATTAAATTGAAAAAAATTTGGACTTTTGGCTTACTTTGGCCCTGTGAAAAATGGGCTTTATTGTCTAATTTCAGGCATGTTTAGGACTTTTGGGCTACATTGGGCTTTGGATTGTGCTTTTTCAGGCATTTTTTTTAAGGATATTCTGGGTCGGGATTAGGGCGGATCAGACTTTAGCCCTTTTGTGCATCTAGAAGATTAGAATGAGAATTTTATAGAGCGAGTTGTAAAAGAAAGAAAGTAGACGTAAGAAAGAAAGTGGACGTCTTTCTAATTATGAGGGAGAGTTTTATTCAGAGGACCTCATTTCCTTTAGGTAATGATTTGTAATCTAAATCTGTTGAATAAATAGAGGGAGGGTAAATTAAGAACTACCAAAAAAAAAGAACCCAGGAACTAACTACACCCCTTGGATCAAAAATTTTGGACGGTTGAGATTAGATCAAAAAATCCCCCTGTGTCTAATTGAAAGGGTATCTTGGTAATTTCCCCACCCCCATCAAACACAACTCTCATCTCGTCTTCTCCCTTGTTTCCTCCACCCACTCTCTCAAACCCTCTCCCTTTCCTCACACATAGTTTCTCCGCCAGTTATTTCTCCATTTTTGATCGTGTTTTACCCTTGATTTTTGATTAATTTCCGTTTTCTATCTTCGTATCATCAAATAATACTAGAGATTCCGGTGAAAAGTATCTTATTTTTAAAATCCGATTGAAATTAGGGTTTCAAATATTTTTTTCCCGATCAGTTAGGGTTACGATGAGGAAGAGGTCTGCAAAACGATCTAAATCTCCTGGTATGCATTTCGGTTTTTTTCATTACATTTATATTTACGTTTTATTTAATTGATGATTGTATATGATTTTTGTGTAGTTGATGGTTTTTATTCCTACTTATTTAGACATGTTTATGTTGTTATTCTTCTGGTTATTGTTGTTGCTTCGTTATTAGGTGATGTATTTTTTTCATTGTTGATTATTTATTATTTTTTTAGTTAGTTACACATGTGTATGTAGTTACTTTTAGAAATGTTTAACTGTGAGCAGTTGATGATGTTTTAATATTGATTCCGATATTTGTTGTTGATCTAATTGGCTAAGGATAAAGTCTTGCTACATATGTGTAAATTTCTCATTTTAATTGCTTATATTGCTTAGGTTTATTTGTTTTAGTCTAAATGTGGCTTTTTGATTATTTGCTTATATGTATTTATTTTTTTTATTATAGTTTCGCAAGATAAAACTGATGATAAAGATGTATCGGAACCCAAATCTCTGAAATCAAAATCTTCTAAAAAGGTTGCCGACGTCTTTGAGTCTTCTTCTGATTCTAATTTTGTGTGATCAAAGCGTGCGAAGAAGGTTTCCACCGTCAAGCCTGTTGAAGCTGATAAATCCAACAGTGTCAGCCGTTCTAAGTCCGTTAAAACAAACAAACAGCTGATTGAAACTGATACAGAAGATGTTTCTCACAAGTCGAAGAAACGTCGTACTGAAGATGTTTCAAAGGTTGTTGAGAAGTCGGTTAAGAGTAAAAAGTCCAAGAGAAGTCAAGAAAAGGGAGACACTGAAGATGTTTCAAAGGTTGTTGAGAAGTTGGTTAAGAGTAAAAAGTCCATGAGAAGTTCAAAAAAGGGAGACATTGTTAAACAAAGGACTCAGAAGTTGAAAGTTGACATTCTTCCTAGTGTTAGGACTAGGTCATATCCTAACTTGCTTTTTGAAGTTTTGTCTAATATCAAAGAACAACAGAAAAGGGTTATTAGAGAGATGGGTTTCGGTAGTTTTCTGGATATGAAACTCGACACTCTTCCTGGTTCGTTAGGCTTTTTTGTTGTTGATAAGTTAGATGTAGAAGGTTTGAAGATCACTTTTGATTCTGTTTCAATTAATATCAATCGTGAAGCTGTTCGTGATATTCTCGGGATCCCAATGGGTGATATAAATCTTTTTTCGTTGCTATTAAAGAATGTTGGTAATGATGAAAAATCTTTCTCTGATCGATGGAAATCTGATTTTGGTTTGGCATACGTTCATCCTAAGCATGTTGCGCATGTTCTCAAACATTCTGATGAGGCTGGTTTATCGTTCAAGCTTAATTTCTTAATGCTTTTTGTCGGCACGATGGTCACTTTGGATGCGAGTGGTGCTTACACTGTTGGCTGTCAAAAGGCAATTCTTGACCGCATAACAGAAGATACCGACATCAAGTCGATTGATTGGTGTGATTTTCTGATTCGTCATATGGAAGGATGTAAGAAGAGATGGCCACTGCCTAAGGATACACATTGGTCTGGGCCGATGACGTTTTTGCAAGTAATATTCTGTTTTTATTACGTTTTTGCCTTTTATTTATGTGTTTGTGTGTTTAACGTCGTTTACACGATGATGCAGTTGCTTTATGTTGATTCCACCATTTGTGAAAGTTTCCCAGTTCCTCGCTCACGACCAGCCATCAAGTGCTGGAATCGTATTTACTTGGCACAGCGAGTTGAGGCGGAGCTTAAAGCTAATGGAAATTTCGGTAAGCTTCCTTTGCAGCCTCCTTTATCTGAGGATGAAGTTGATCAAGGTGTTAATCTTCTTGCCACTACTTGTGCATCGGTTGACTCTTCTGTAGAGGTAAACCTTTTATCACCTTCACATGTGTAATTTATGACCTACACAGGTGTAGCATTGTCATACAAATGTTAAAGTGTTACCTTCCCATGTGTAGCAACTCCACACGTGTAGGATCATTTTTTTTAATACATTCTTAATACTTTATGTTTCTCTTACATTTCAGGAAATCTATTCAAAGGTTCAGGAAGTTGTTCTTCAGCTTGATTCTACATTGAATAAGGGGGTCTCATTGTTTCCTGATGATGTGAAGTTTTAGGTTTGAAGGATAAGTTTGAAGAATTTTTAAGACACTCAAAAACTGAAATCCCAACTGCTGATGATCAAAGATTCAATGAGTATGTCCAAGATCCATGTGATTATGCTGATGGTGGTAATGTTGAATGTAATGAAGAGGGTTGTAATGATCAGAAGTCTGATGGTTTTTGTGAGAATACGAAGAATACTGATAATGATGTTTTTGATAACCAAAAAGATGTTCCTGATGGTACCAATTTCGAGAAGTCAACAGATAATGATGATAAACAACATTTTGCCAATTCTGCGAGTGAAGATGATGGTTTAATTGGAGACGAGTGGTTGAATGATCCCGCTCTTAATACGGTTCTTGATAACATTGATAAAAGTGTGCCTAAAACCAAACTAGGCCGTTGTGCTACAGATTATGCTCCGAGTTTTTCTCTTCATCTGTCTCAGGATTTCATTACTCCTTCCCCGAAACCTAGTAATCCCATTGTCACTCATTTTTCCCCGGCATCTGTTTCTACTAATTTGGCTTTGTCGAAAAAGGATGATGCTGATCCAAAAAATGCGAAGCTAGAGGATGTTAAGAAGCGGATGGAGAAACCTTCAAAGGGTAATGATGATGCAAAGAATGCGAAGTTAGAGGATGCTAAGAAACGGATGTTAAAACCTTCAAAATACTTTCGTTCTCCGTATAAGGGTATGGTTACTGATGTCACTATGTCACTTGAGCAATTTGAGTTTGAACTTTCTGGCAGTTTCTTTGTTCTTCAAGGTGAAGCCATGTAAGTTTATTCTTTTGCACGTGTGTAGTTTTATAGTTTCATTTTACAGTTCTATGTTTTTATATGTATTCACATGTTTTCAATTTATTATGTTTTTGTTGTTTATTCTTGTTAGGGAGTTTGTATTTGAAACAAAAACTGGCCATTATTTAACCCGTGCCCATTTGGAAAGTTTGGCACCTGGAGTTCCTGTGCATGCTTCTGTTATTGATGTTTGGAGTCTCATACTTCTTGAAGAACAAAAGGTCAATGGAGGAATACCCACTAGATTGTTTTTGTATTCCACAACAATTGTAAGCTGTTTGTTAAAGTTAATTTATTTTTTTTTTACTTTTTCTTTTTACACCTTTTAAGGTACTAAACTAGTTTTTTAAACCAGACATCTAATATGTGGGACGGAACGTTGACTCTTGAAAAAGCATTCGAGATTTTTGAATCGAATATGCAGTTGGTATTGCGTCGTAATACTCAGTTCCTGGACATGAAGAATTTTGAAACTGTAAGTACTTCTGTGGTTTCTGGTTTTTAGCAATACCTCCTTTGATTTTCAGATGTGTACGATAACTGCTCAGCATACGTTATATTGAATATGCAGGTTTTTTTCCCGATTCTTGCATTTGAGCACTACTACCTCGTTGTCTTTAATCTTGCAAGGGCTGCCTTCACCATAATTGATAATAGTGCTTAGTGTGATGAATATGATGTGAAATACAAACAAGTCTGTGATGTTGTCGTAAGTATCGATTTTTGTGCATCTTTAGGCTTACAATGCCAAGTTTGATTTCTTACATAGTACTTGTCGCTTTTTGTTTTAGCGTGACCTATTTGTTTGTCATTTGAGAAAATATGGTCATCCCAAAGCAGACAGTATCAACAAGGTCAAGCATAATATAATGAAGATGAAGTGGAGGACCAAAAACAACATTTCAGACTGTGGGGTGTTTTTGATGTGTCATATGGACACATATGTTGGCCAAGCACGTGAAGACTGGGACATTGGATTTAAGAGGGAGCGTGCAAGTGGTGACATTACTCAGAAAATTCAGCTTTCTAACCTAAGGGCGAAATACTGCACCAAGATTTTGTGCCATTCAGAGAACATTCTCAAACATAAATTTCATGAATATTTAAAGGTGTTCAAGGAATCGTATCATGTTCCTACGGGCAAGGAGGTGATTCGTAATTGTAACAACCGTACTTTTAATATTATATATGTGCTAGTTAGGTTGTCTATGTTCCCGCAAGCCCTAGTTATACTTGAAGTTAGTAGGTAATGCCCCAAATTAGTAATCTAAAGCTAATGATATGTATAAGAATTTCCTAATGAAAATACCTCGGAACAAAAATTTTTAGAGGTGATCAATCGATACGATAATAATAACTTAAGACTCACAAATTGAGATACCAATCAAAATTCCTATGGATTGCCCAACAAATCAAAAATAAAACCAAATCAAGAGGATATGATCATGATAAATAAAATTTTCAACTAAAAATATAATTGGAAGTATTATGTACGTAAAAGCGTCAAAAACTAAATAAGTAAGCATATAAGCTTAAAAATTAATACAAATTTACAACCAATGACCTATGTAACCAACTAAAAGTACAAAAATATATCCTTACACATAAATATACATGACTTATACATCCATGAACATATTCCTAACTAAAACAACCAATTACTTACATTTAACTAACTAAACACTTACAAAACAAATACATAATTAACATATACTTATACAACAACTTATACATTATAATTTAAAAAAAAAAAAAGATAAAACCCCTCCAAATCCCCTCATGAGGCCGGCCCCTTTCCCCCCCTCACACACTCCACATTTTTGAATATTACATCTTCCAACTCTCCCTTGAAACTCACACAAAACACATTCTTCACCTTTTACACACACAAGCTTCTATTCTCTCTAGAAAAACACTTCTCCTCTCCTTCTTCCTCTCTTCATTTCGGCTGGAAAAAAAAAAGGGCAAAAGGGCAAGCAAAAATCAACTTAAACTTGTATTAATAATAAGGGTTTAGGTTAGATTAAGCAAGGGTTTGATTAAGCTACATATTAAGGGTTGTTTAAGGTTGAAACAAGGGTTGTTGGAGGCTTAAGGAGTCACGAAATTTCTGCCATATATCCATCTTTTTTTCATCTCAAAGTGTTCTTCAAGGGTATATATCTTCATCTCTTTATTAGATTAATCTTGTTCTTGTTCATATTAAAAAGATTTTATCAAAAGTCCATGTTTTCTTCATGTTTCTCTTGAATATACACTTGATGAGGGCAAAGTTGATAGGATCTTTCTTTCCATGCTCATGCATGTTGAATCCATGAAGAAAGATCCAAGGATTCAACTAGTTTAAGACCCAAAAGTGTGGATATATGTTTAATAGTCTTTGATATGATTTTTTCCTTTGAAAGATGGTTATATTCATACATATTATGAAGGTAATATTTCTGAAAATATTTATAAAAATATAGATTTTATTGATAAAGTGTTGGATCTATAAAAGCTAGCATCAAAAAGGTGGATATGTGTTGATAGTTTGTAAAGTAACTTTTTATATAAAAAGATGAACATGTTGTATAAATATTTGCATATATATTTCTGGAATATTTCATGAAAAATATATTTTTATGTTGATGGATTTTTGATAGTTAAAGCTTTATGTTGAAAAGTATTGATTTAAGTGCATATATGCTAGATTTAAGAAGGTTAGATTGTTGTTTGGATTATGAGATGAAGCTAGGCTTGTCATAAGTGAAAAATGTGTTAATATCAAGGTTAATATTCTGGAAAAATTATGGTAATAACAAAAATATGATTATGGAACCAAACAAGGCAAAATAGGCTTGAAATCAAAAACCGAAAACTTGTTAAAATGCATTTTGAGCACACACATGCACCATAACTATATGACCATGAAAATGTGATGAACATACTGGAAATATGACATATTAAAAGTATAAAACTCAAGTCATTTGATGCATGGCAAGAATAAGCTCAAAAATCGTCTTTTCGGGTCAAATAATCACCAACTGAAAGCACAAAATTTCACATAGCACACCACCACCACAATCACGACTTAGGACATCAAAATATGATGGACATTCTGGACAAAATGAAATAAGAACAAAAATCCCTTTTGAAGCATTTAATTTGGTTGAGAAATGAGGCAAAAATCACTATTTCGGTAAACGATTTTATGTTTAAAAGTCCTCAAATTATAAGGACACAAGAGAGGTTGAATGGTTACAAATTTTTATTGATAAAAGTTGCCTAAAAAGGCCTGGGATTTTTGGACAAAAGCTCTTGTGATGATTTCTAAGTGTTTTTATAATTTAGTGAATTTAAAAGGGATTTTAAGGAATAAATAAATCAATAATAAATTATATAAATCATGAACTTGGACAAAATCACATAACTAATGTTAAAATAACCTAAACCTACTGGAGAAAAATAATTTCAAGAAGAGGAACAAGTTTTACATAATTTAAGAATAAATAACTAAGTTAACATCACTAATTAATCACTAATATTAAATAATTATTAATAAAGCCTAAATAAATAAATAAAATATAATATTACAAGTTTAAGAACATAATAATCAGTAGATAAGCCAAATATAATTATCCATAAATTTTAAAGGTAATTTAAGAACCTAAGAATCATTATAAGGAATTATTTAAGTAATTAATGAATAAATGGAATAAATAATTAATTAAATAATAATAAATCAAGGAAATTAATATAAATCAGAAAATATATTTTAAAATCCAAAATACTACTGTACAAATATCAAATAATAGTACAAAGCAAAGTGTGCAAAAGAAATCTCGCGAATCAAAGTCGAATTACCGAAATTCCAACAAACGCGCAAAAACGCTTAACGCAAAAACTACTATTACCATCAATTCCAATTTAACCAAACATCTTGAACATCATAATACACTTTGATTCCATAATTAAGTAACAACCAAAGATAGGCAAGCCTACTAGCATAAATCTCATGATCTAGTTCACTAGTTCATGTAACACGCACTTACGTTGTGTATATTTGAATACCATGGTTTAGGCTTGCTTGAGGGACGACACCACTAGGCGCACATCTCGTATTTGATCAGCCTCCATTACTCTCAAATCAAGTGAGTCATAGCCCCATTTCAAACTCTTTTATGTGTTTTACTTTCGGGGTGAAAAGCATGATAAATGAAACTACTTTCTATATATGCAATGTTTCTTGAAAGAGAGTTTGTTATATGAAATGATTCTTGATATATGAGTATGAAATGATAATAAAGGATTTATGTGATGAGCTTGAGTTCTGTCAAACCGCGGCGTTCGGTACACTACTATTTACTCCGAAAGTGGAGGCCTGTAGTTAGTTAGTTGCGCAACTAGGTTTCGTCCGCCCACCCAAAGCGTACCGTTGGAAGGTTGGTTGCCTTCCTGACAACCTCCACTTCTAGTCTGGCCCCCGGGTGTTCTAACTACCTTAAGATAATCGGGCGTCTCCATGACACGACCCATTATCATCATTGTTATTATTATTACGGCACTTGATTGACAGCTTGTGCTATGAATTGAATTATTGGATTGTAATCGGACTTGAATAAAATGGTAGTAGTAGTGGCTCAAGTATATACTCATCTAAGATAATGGAATTAGACCCTTGTGGTCATATGACAAGGATTTATTTACATGGGTTAAAATTGAGTTGAACAAACGATTATCAAAGGATGAATTGGAAATATTCATGGAAATTGGCGATTCCTAATTTATTTTGTGATGATGTGTATATATGCTTATTGTATTAGTTAAAAACCTATGAACTCACTCAACTCTCGTAGTTGACACCTTTTTCTTCATGCTTTTCAGGTTTAGAGCAGTAGGTTTGCTTATGGACCGCTTTTGGACATTGTGTTTGTTTGGTGAACGAAGACATGTAATGCAAACAGTTTATCATTTATTCGGATTTGGACTTATGTAATGATTTTTAACACTTTACTTTGAACTATGTAATCGTTTAATTTGGAATGGTTTTAAGACTTTAATTAAGATGTTTTCCATTTAATCTTTTGTACCATGTCGTTCTGTGGCATCTCATGTTTCCGCCGTAGTCGGGGTGTTACAGTAATGTTGTTGCCTCTAATATGCATTTTGATCCTTTGTAGTTGGTGAACTTCATTGTTTAATACTTTTTGGTACTGTTAGACTTTGATTTTAATCTTGTTATTTTGATGTTTTAGCTTGGGACGTAGGATTGTTTGACATCTTTTTGTCGTTTATTGTGCTACTTGTTAATGAAGCTCTCTTTGAACATGTGTTTAATGCTGAAACTTATGATTTGCAATCTGTATCTTTGATGAATTCAGATCTAATTTCCTTTGTAGAACTGTCTTTTTTACTTCTATTATACATCTTACCCATGGGCAGGCCGTACTTACCCATGGGCAGGTCGTACTTACCCATGGGCAGGTCGTACTTACCCATGGGCAGCTTGTACTTACCTATGTGTATGATATACAACTCACCAGTTACAGGTCTTTCTACACATTTGTAGGTTATACTTACCCATGTGTAATTTATAAATATACCAGTTCTTAAGTATGTGTACGACATTATTTTTGAACATTCCCCTACCACATCCCGCTCTAGAAGGTCGAGGGTTAGCCGATAGGCTAACCCTCGGGCTTCAAACCCTAAACCCTAGAGTGGGAACCCTCATCGGTTTTAGGTTTTTTAGGATTTAGCATTTAGGGTTTAGCATTTTAGGGTTTTAGAATGCGTCATTCCCCTACCACATCCCGCTCTAGGGTTTAGGGTTTGAAGGTCGAGGGTTAGCTGATAGGCTAACCCTCGGGCTTCAAACCCTAAGCCCTAGAGTGGGAACCCTCATCCGTTTTAGGTTTTTTAAAATTTAGCATTTAGGGTTTTAGAATGCGTCATTCCCCTACCACATCTCGCTCTAGGGTTTGGGGTTTGAAGGTCGAGGGTTAGCCGGGCTTCAAACCCTAAACCCTAGAGTGGGAACCCTCATCCGTTTTAGGTTTTTTAGGATTTAGCATTTAGGGTTTAGCATTTTAGGGTTTTAGAATGCATCATTCCCCTACCACATCCCGCTCTAGGGTTTAGGGTTTGAAGGTCCAGGGTTAGCCGATAGGCTAACCCTCGGGCTTCAAACCCTAAACCCTAGAGTGGGAACCCTCATCCGTTTTAGGTTTTTTAGGTATTAGCATTTAGGGTTTTAGAATGCGTCATTCCCCTACCACATCCCGCTTTAGGGTTTAGGGTTTGAAGGTCGAGGGTTAGCCTAGGCTATCCCTCGGGCTTCAAACCCTAAACCCTAGAGTGGGAATCCTCATCCGTTTTAGGTTTTTTAGGATTTAGCATTTAGGGTTTAGGTTTAGGGTGTAGCTTTTAGGGTTTTAAGTAACTTACCCATGTGTAATTTGTACTTACCCATGTGTAAGTTATAAACATGCCAGTTCTGGTTAACAATTTTGAACTTCATAAGTAACTTACCCATGGGCAGGTTGTACTTACCGATGGGTAGGTTATATAACTCACCAGTTTCAGGTCTTTCCTACACATTTGTAGATCGGACTTACCCATGTGTAAGTTTATAAACTCACTCATATGTAATTTGTACTTACCCATGTGTAAGTTATAAACATGCCAGTTCTGGTTAACAATTTTGAACTTCATAAGTAAGTTACCCATGGGCAGGTTTTACTTACCCATGGGTAGGTTATATAATTCACCAGTTTCAAGTCTTTCCTACACATGTGTAGATCGGACTTACCCATGTGTAAAATATACAACTTGTGCATTGAAAACCTAAATTTACATTGAATTTCATTCAAGTAACAAAAGTAAATCAAGTAGCTAGAGTAAATCATCCAATTGCATTGCTCACACAAGTTCTTAAGCATTTGTAGGACATTATTTTTGAACATTCGGAAAAAAGAAAAGAAAAAAATTATCAATGAATTACATCTTTTTTATATATTTATCTATCTTCTAATTCAAACATCCAATTGATTACTTCTTTTCAAGTTTTTCAAGAGCTTGAGCCACCGCCTCTGCTTTAGCTTTTTCTGCTTTCTTCTTTTCACAATTCCTTGCGTCGTGGTCACTTGTCAATGTCCCACACTTTCTTTTTGGCTTTAGATATTTTTCAGTCACCTTTTCTTTTAGAGACTTTAATCTGCTGTCGTTTCCGCATCCCTTGTATGGTAAAACAGGTGGATTTTGAACATCATTGTTACTTGGCTTGGTAACTCCTAAGAATCTCTCTATTGCCTCATCATGATCCTTTGATCTTGAGTTTGAATGCGCAACCTCTATCTCATCTTTTAGCGCCCTGACTTTTTCAACAAAATGAGACAGCTTTTCCTCATCCTTCTGCAATATATCTACACAAACATCTACCAAAAAATGCAACTCATTTCCCATCCTCTCACATTCTTCACTTGACCCACCTTCTCCAATATATCTTCGTGTTCTCATTCCTGGAGGTATCAAATCCTTTTTCCACCTTCTTAGGATGTATTTTTCTGGAATTTGTTCAACATGCAAGCTCTTGAATACACAAAATGTGTGTCGGCATAAAAATCCATATCTCGTGAAAGTCATGCAGCTACAATCAGTGGTTCCATTTTGCTTGTTATGTGTCACCTTAATATCACACAAGAGAATAGGAACCGTTGTTACATCTAAAAAATTCTAATAAACTGTCTTACCCATGCGTAGCATATATTATTAGATGTACCTACCCATGCGTAAGTAAATGTGCTAAGTGTGTTTTTCAGTAGCATACCTAGAAAGTATATACTTTTTCCACAGTTTTGGTTGTGCTTCCCATCCCTGTTTCATTTTCGGTTTCATTTTCCGTTCCATCTTCAGCTTCTTCTGGATCCACAGTTTTGATGTCTTCAACCACTTCAACATTCTTGTCTTTCTTTTTGCCGACCACCACCTTTTGTATGTTTTTCTTAACTTCCCTAATCTCTTTAACCACAATCACATCACATCCTTGCATCCCTGAGGTTACGAAATGCTGAGAACACCGCCAACTTCCCAAATATATTTCTTTTTGCACTAACAAGAAAATGGTACGTGTGTAAACATTGCAAGCGTGTTCTTCAATAAGAAGAGGGGTTTGAAGTGGTGGTCTCTTGTTATGCGTCTGGTGGTCGAGAACCTCTAGCCTACTCCCCTGCCTCTCCATGGCAGACTCATATGACATCATAAATTGAATCAACATTGCTCCACCACTTGTGAAATTGCTGAAGAATGAGTTTTCGCTTTCCGATCTTGAGGTGGTTCTCATTAAACCCGACATCGATAAGTCTGTGAAGTAAGCTGGTATCCATGTAGACCTGATATCATACATATGCGTGAACCATGGATGTTCTTCCAACTTGAATTCCTTCATTATCTCTGCCCATCTTTTCTCAAACGTCTTTGTACTCAATGATATGTTCCAAACTATGTCATTGAACTTCTTCTTGAAATCAGTATTATCAAACATACGTTTTCCTACCTGCATAAGAAAATGGTTAGCCTACCTACACATGTGAAGGTTGTGCTTTTTTTAAGAGGTCCAGGCTGTATAATATCGTCCTACACATGTGAAGAATGTCACATTTTTCCATTTTGTACCTTCATAGGCAGCTTCTGAGTGATGTGCCACATGCACAGTCGGTGCCTTGATTCCGTTAAGACGAGTGCAACGACTTTCTTCATTGCTGCATCTTGATCTGTGACGACCATCTTTGGTTGGCTTCCAAATGTATCCAAAAATGCTTTCAACAACCACACATAAGAATCTGCTGTTTCATCCCTAAGCATACCAGCTCCGATAGACACAGTCTTCTTATGGTTGTCTATCCCAGTGAATGGGACAAACATCATGTTGTACCTGAAATCGCACATTATGGCTGTTATTTTACCCCCTGTGTAGGATACGAATAAACGACACTTTCACACGTGTAAATACAATAATATGATTCCGAATAAAAAAATCATACATTATGGCTGTTATTTTACCCCTGTGTAGGACTGTAGGATATGAATAAACGACACTTTTACACGTGTAAATACAATAATATGACTCCGAATAAAAAAATCATACATTATGGCTGTTATTTTACCCCTGTGTAGGACTATAAGATATGAATAAACGACACATTTACACGTGTAAATATAATAATATGACTCCGAATAAAAAGATCATACACTTGCCTGTTTGTCCTGTAAGTAGCATCGAATGAAATGATATCTCCAAATTCTTTGAAATTTGCTTTTGCTGTCTCATCGGCCCAAAACATACACTCCAACTCACTGTTATCTTTTACCTTGTATTCGAAGGTAAAATTTGGGACATGCTCTCGTCTGTTTTCCATTCTATTTACCAACATCTGCGCGTCACTTGAGATTATAAAACAATTGATTTTGTTCTTGTAGTTCTTGAAGTCGTTCACTGTGCCGTGTGTGTTCTTGTAAGAACCTAGCATATTGCTGTAGATACGATGAGCTCTTGTCGCTCCTATATTCGAAGTTGAAACCTTATTAATAAACGTCATTTCAGAGATTCCCAATTTCCTTTGTCTTCTCGACAAGTGTCTATGCTCCACCGAATTCAGTTGATGATTGTGTTTTTCCTCAAACTCGTCTAATATGTACGATTGTCGGCCTCGATCAGCTTGAATATGACATGTGCTTCACATCCTGTCACTTGCAGTGACGAAATACGTACTCTTTTGCCACTGTTTTCGTGATTCAGTGTATCTATGCTTACACCTTGTGGTTTCCCTTCTTTATTACACAAAATGTACTTCAATCTAACCACTCCACTGTTTGTTTATTTATGTGTGGATAACCTAGTGTCAAAACCCGCTTGGTACGCATATCTCTCATACATTTCAATGCAATCATCTATTGTATCAAAAACTTGACCCTTAACTGGTCTTACATCTTCCTCTACTTCCGGTATACAACATATTTCACCTTCATCTGTTTCTATCATCCTACTGTTATACCAGCTACTACATGGCTTGTTAACCGAACCTGCACGACACACAACATTTAGATATGCACATGTTCTACGTATGTGTAGGACAGACCTTTCTAGTGATATTTTCAGCTTTAGGACTAAAATGATCATATGTAGCTACACATGTGTAAACGACTAATCATATCTAAAACATGCTAACACAAAAGGTGTCCTACTCTTGTGTAGGATGAACTTTTTATATCGATATTTTGGAGCTTCAAAACTAATACAATTGTATCTACCTACACCTGTGTAAAACAGGTAATCATGTGAAGTTCAACTCATATAACAAAGTCAAAACATATCTTACACCTGTGTAGAATCAACATACATTGATTAACATTTTAACTTCATATCTGTTAACTAAAACACATCCTACACATGAGTAGACGACTAATACAACTTGGATTTTCATACATACATCTGCTACACGTGTGTAGGATCAACATACATTCAATTTCTAAGCTGAAACTTTGAAAATACGCATACATACATCTGCTACACACGTATAGGATCAACATACATTCAATTTTAAGTTGAAAATTTGAAAACTTACTCAATTCAGCTTCAAAGAGGTTACTGAACACACTATCTTCTTCATGAATCGTTGAATTGACTTCGTAATCATTCATAGTTGAATCCTCTTCCATATTCACCTGTGTAATTAAAAAATTTCATATTAAAAAAGTTATAAATAAAAAAAACTACTGCAATTGATGATAATCGAATTGATGATTATTTAACTGTTATAGTTCGATCGGAAATTGGATCTAAATTTCACAAAAACCGGAATATGAATTTTTGATTGAATTTATGAATTTTTTTTTTTTAGAAATTGAAATTTGAAATCGAATCTAATCGGAATTAATGGAGGTTTGATCGCGATTTCATTTAGGATTGATCGGATTATATGAATATCTGATCGGAATTTTGTAGATTTTGATCGGAATTTTGTTGAGAGCAGAAGGTGGGAAGGTGTGTGTTTTTACACACACTTAAGAACGCGAATGAGGAGAATTAACACGTTATATACTCGTAATTACATGTTAAATGACTAGAATACCCTTCCTGATTAAAATTTGATCTTGATAAATGGATGGCTAGAATTGGTTCTTGGGTTCTTTTTTTTAAGGGTTCTTGAAATAACCCACCCCTGAATAAATAATATGTATTGATGTTGGTAACATACCCTCATTTGTGAAAAAAGCTATTATCGTTTCATGGGTGAGGAAGGTCATATAACACCATCATTTGTCTGGCTATTTTAATATACAGCATGTTAAATGATATTAGATATTTTTATACATTTTTATTTAATTTATTGTAGTTGTTATATTATAACTCATTTGACATTGGACATCCTGTTTTGGTCAAAAATTACCCAAGATAATCTACGTTGAAGACTTTGATCAATTATGTAACCAAACTTTCGTTCGTGAGGTTAGATTCAGGATCCTAACTAATCTCCGTCTTTGTAGGGATCTTCCAAGTCTTCGTCAAATGAACATTGGAGTGTATCTTGACTTGATATTGTAGCCGTTTGAAGATATTCTCCTAAGTGTGGAAATCAACTTGAAGTCCAATTATATTGGTGGACTTAGTCTTATTTGCGTGTTGATAAAATAAAACATGTGTTGAATCCTTTTTGTACCGTTAGAGGTATTCTTCAAAGCTTGATATCGAATATTATGGATTCTGCATACTTATCTCAAATGAAAATAACAATGATACTTGAAATATATCGTTAGTAAGATATTAATAAACAATCAGAATATTCAACCATGTCAAGATCCTGAGACTTCAAGATCTTGGACCTTCAAGATAATGAAACCTGAAATTTCACCCACACACCCGTGAGACATGTGTAATTCACGTCAACTTTTATACATGTTAAATAAGTGTACGTAGGTATTTTTATGCGTTGTTATTTTACTATAGTTGCTATGTTATAATTCGTGCTAAACAATTAAATATATATATATATATATATATATATATATATCAAATTGGGTATGTGAATGTGTGGTTGTCTCATACCCAAGTTTGATCAAAAACCTCTCACATATTAATTTTTTATTTATAAAAATCATGGGGGCTCATCATTTAATTATTATTCAAAAAATATAATAAAAATAGTATGTGAGAGGTTTCTCATGTAAGTTGGGTGTATAAGAAAACACAATATGTAACTGTTAGACACCCAAGATTGGACGTAGAATCGCTCACATACTAGTTTTATAACACACATATATATAAATGATAGTCTCCCATGTCTTTTATGAATTAAAAAAACAATACGTGAGGGGTTTTACACCCAAACTTAGGTGTAACAGTCACATAAACCCTAACATACATATATATATATATAGGAAAAAAATATATGGTTGTCCGACACCTAAGCTTAGGTGTGCAACCCCTCACATACTAATATTATTATTTCTTTTTTTAATGAATAAATGCATTGGCCCCCATAATTTTTATTGTTTTAAAAAAAAAATATGTGAGTGTTCCACACCTAAGCTTAGATACCCGACAGCCTTATAATTCCATCCCCCTATATAGGCAGGGAAAAGATAAAATGATTCCAGCTTATTTTGAGTCCAATTTGAATCCATTGATTTTATTCCATCTCCTACAATTCCAACCACCTCCTACCACCACCACCATCATCTCCGACCACCACCATAATTTTCCGACGACGACAACCACCGCCACCATGACTTACACATGTGTAAATTAACTTACACATGTGTAAGTTACATGAACTTTTCCTGGACTCATTAAGCTGGACTCAATTTAATTATCCCACCCCTGTATAGGTAATGTTATATTTACAAACAAATCATTACAAACAAGGTTTATTAATTGACATGGACCAATAACATATGAAAAGAGAATAAAGAAAAGGGAAATTAAAACTAGTCTATTGGTGCCAACTCAATTTGCAAGGTTTGTTTGTTTATAGATATCTTCTGTTAATTTGTTGTTTAGAAAATTATGTTAACCTAAGTTGTATCATATGCGACCTAGAGAACCCTTATTTGTTACGAGTATTTTTTATTCATTTAATAGTGTTCTGGTTAAGTTCTCAGTAAAACCATCTTTTTTCGAAGGAGAAAGCAATATTGGTATTTTGGTTTTTAGTAAATTTATCTTTTTTTATTTTATTTTAGAAGACCAAGGGTCGGATCATGGGTATCTGGATTGGATACCGTGGACCTATCCGATCCTCTCCCCCCGCCCGCCCCACCCGGTAAAAACTCCACGAAAGCCAGGACAAAATCCTACCGGGGTATCACAGGCCGAGAGTATCGAACCTGTGACCTCTTGAACAAAAGTCTGGGTGTCCAACCACTGAGGTAATCAGTTACAATATATAATTTATGTACAAACATCTAATGCATCAGGTTTTTAAAACTTAATCAATGCTTATGATACCAATATCCTTTTTCTTTAAAGTGGGTCATGAATTGGTATTACCTAATGACTAATGACCCTTATTTTCCTTTTATTTATTATATTTTTTGTTTATTTTGAAAGTCGTGTAAACCGAATAAGTTTTTTACAAAAGGTCATTAAAGAAGAAGAAAGAAAATATCTCTATAAAAGTATTCTCTGAAAGTGTCACGAATGAGCAATCCAATAACGACTGATAGTCCCAATTTTGCCTTATTCATTATATTCACTTTAGTTATTCTGAAAACCGCATTGACCGAATAAGTAGTTTTCTTTTATTTATCGTCCCCAAACAAAAAATAAAAAAAATTCTATATAAAAGTATCCATTTCAAAAGGTTCATAAATTAGTAGTTCATAATGATTATTGACGGTCTTTATTTTGCCATTATAATTATTATTTTTATTTATTTTGAAAGCTGTGTAAACCGAATAAGTTTTCTACAAAAGGTCATTAAAAAGAAGAAATAAAAGTTCTTTATAAAAGTATCCTTCTGAAAGTGTCACGAATGAGCATTTTAATCACGACCAAAGGTCCTAATTTTGCCTTATCCATTATATACTCTTTATTTATTTCTAGAAAGCGCATCAACCGAATAAGTAGTTTTTTTCAACAGAACGTTGCAAAAAAAAAAAATTTCATTAAAAGTATCCCTTCCAAAAGGTTGATGAATTAATGTTTCAAAATGATTATTGACGGTCCTTATTTTGCCTTTATTTATTATAATAATTATATTCTTTTTATTTATTTTGAAAGTCGTGTAAACTGAACAATTTTTATTTTACAAAAAGTCATTAAAAAGAAGAAATAAAAGTTCTCTATAAAATTATCCTTCTGATAGTACTATCAGAAATGAGCATTCCAACAACAACCGGCAGTCCTAACTTTGCCTTATTCATTATATACACTTTAGTTATTCTAAAAACTAATTTTCTTTTATAGATCTTTAAAAAAAAAACCTCTATATATAATAAAAGAAATCATTCCAAGCGGGTCATGAGTTGGAATTTCATAAGAATATTGACGGTCCTTATTATGTGGGAAAAATCAATAAAAAAGTAATCTTTTTAATCAAATTTCCTAAAAAAGGAACCTATTTAGTTTTCGTCTATTATAAGGATTTTATTTCCAAAAATTTCTCAATAAAGGGAATATCGTTAATTTTTAACACCAACCCTCCGTTAAGTGTCAGCTTTGTCATGTTCAATTTTCATATCTACAAATATATATATCTTCTTGTGATTAGTTTCCATTCATATCATCTTCTGTGTATACATCCCACGTTTCCCCCCTTACATTTTAAATTCATAAATCAATCAATTAAATCGCGCAATTGATCGGTATTTTTTAATCACTGTAGATTTGAAATTTAGTTACGGTATTTTTTAATCACTGTAGTTCTACACTCGCAATTGATCGAATTCGTTAGCAGTCGGAGAAATGTGATGCTTATGTTTCTAGAAGTTTGGTGTTCATTCATTTCATAATTATGTAACATTTTAGAAGGCATTGGTTATTTTTTTTAATGATTACATTGTCGTGTTTCTATATTATGCAGCATTATTTTTATATTTATATCAAAAAGTATGTGATCTTATATTTGTTAAAGGACTGATCGGTGGTCTAATTCGGTAGTGTTTCCGGCGAGCCCAACAGAGAGCCAGAGAGGTGACCGACCGGAATCTTCAAAAGGGGGGAGAGATGTCTGATGGGGTTTCCCAGGTGCAAGGTCACGTCACTTTTTTTAATGACTTAGGCAAGTTGAATGGAGGTTAACGTTAAAAACTCACAATATTCCCCTTATTGAAAATATTTTTAAAAATGTAATCCTTTAAATAAAGGAAAACTAAATAGGTTCATTTTTTTAGAAAATTTGAGTAAAAAGATTAACTTTTTATGGATTTTTCTCTTATTATGTCTTTATTCAATATATTCTCTTTATATATTTTAAAAACCGCGTTAACCGAATAAGTTCCTTTATAAACCATTTAAAAAAAAAAAAAAAAAATCTCTATAAAGAGTGTCGCTTCCGAAAGGGGTCATGTATACAGTATACTATTCCATACGGACTATTAGAGATGAATTTTTACAATAAACCGAACATCCGATTCGGGGGCCATTATATCAACTATGGTTGGCGTGAAGGCACTCACGCACCACCACCACCACCACCACCACCACCACTTTCACATCAAAAGAAGAATATTGATTATAATTACTCCCCGGGCCGTATTAGATACATTGAAATAATTCCATACTACGGATCTAGGGATAATCAAAGGCTCCAAAAGGTATTTGACAAATTTAACGGTGTTGAATCATGGCAATTTAACAGGGATGGAAAACTCACAGTCTCAATTACTGTTCAAAACCTCGAAGCAGCAATCATAAACGCACTTAAGTGTGAGTTTTCGTCAAACAGAAGAATCGCATTTTCTGATGATGATGTCAGTAGTTTTCAGGATGCAGCAGCAATGGGGACGACAATGGTACCTGCACATACTTCTCTGCAAGGATCTATCATTAAAAGCATCGAAGAATACAAAGAAAGTAATAAAACAAAAGAAATAACGAGAGCTGTGAGGTTCAATAATGATGCGGCCGGGACATCTGGATCAGCTCCATCATCCGTCCCTAGATTGGTCCGTGATCCAGCAGCCTATAGAAGAAGGCGCAATGGCGGGTTCACTCATAAATGATCTCTTTACTGCATGCTTATCGATCGACCTTAGTGTTTGCATGCTGCCTTATATATATGTTGGTGCGGTATCATGTATTGTTTCAGTTATGTTTGTGTCAACAATAATACTGGTCTTTTAGGTCTTTCAGACTTGAAAGAGATTTTAGAAAGAGTGATGTATCTTAATAGACAATGTATATGTGGTTGAATCTATTTTAATAAACTTTTTACTGTACTGCATGGAGTTATATATAAATTTTACGAGTAGTTTGATTTTTTTTTTTTTATTATGATTTTTGTCTATCATCAGCATTACTTTTGTAGATATGATTTGCCTAGCTTGTTTATTGTAATTAATAATCGGTTTAATTTTGGATTCAATTTCCAATTGCGTTTCTTTCTGCGTTTGTCGCCATGATTAAGTCAACCTGCAGGCCACTTGAATCTCAATCTGTTAAACAGGAAAATTATAAGGCTAGCCTCAAGGCCCCTAGCTAAACCCATGAGGTCAATGTTATCCTTTTGACATAGTTCGAAATGGGTGAATTGATGGTTGACTTTCATCTTAAGAAAACGGAAAGATATCTTATTTGACAGAAGATCACAAAGCAATATTCACATGCTTACCAAACAATGTGCAACTAACAACCAAAAGTCAATGGATTGATAAAACTCATAAAAGTAAACAGAATGAAAGAATAATAGGCCAAGTAAACGAATAGTTTTATACAACCTTAGACCAAAATGCCAGTGATTCACATGCAACTAAGTTTGACTTTTGAATCATTCATCAGTCAAACAATTAACATGCTCTTTAATTTTGCATTTCAGCTGGATTCAAATTAATAAAATCCCTCATATTCTCAATCTCATAACAATCCCCTCCATACATAAGGATATATATTCTGTTCTTCTACTCCTTGTCTTCGCTTATTTGACTATACGACATGGCGCCAATAAAACGTGTTGGACCTGCGATTGGAATCGATCTTGGTACTACGTACTCGTGCGTGGCAGTATGGCAACATGATAGGGTTGAGATCATAGCTAATGATCAAGGGAACAGAACGACGCCGTCTTATGTGGCGTTTACAGATAATGGACGTTTCATCGGTGATGCTGCTAAGAATCAAGCTGCTATGAATCCTGTTAACACCGTTTTTGGTAAGCTTATTCTTACATAAACATATAAGCTTTTTCTTACATAAACATATAACGCACAACATTGTTTATTGGTTTTGATCCTGATTTCTCGTATTACTCTAGAAAGTTGTACTTATAATTCACCTTAGTCAAGACATTGCATAAGATGTGAATTTGGTATCATTGAAGGAAGGTAGTGTTCAAAAGATACATTTGTTGTTGCATTCTATTAACAAGGTAGTTTGGTTTAAATGCAGATTCAAAGCGGTTGATTGGCAGGACGTTTAGTGATTCTACTGTTCAAAGTGATATGAAGCTATGGCCGTTCAAGGTCATTCCTGGTCCGGACAACAAACCACTTATTGTAGTTACTTACAAAGGCGAGGAGAAACAATTTGCAGCAGAAGAAATTTCTTCAATGGTTCTCACAAAAATGAAGGATATTGCAGAGGCATATCTTGACACCCCCATTAAGAATGCTGTTGTGACTGTCCCAGCAAATTGTACTGAATCCCAACGTCAAGCTACAATAGACGCTGGTGCTATTGCTGGTCTAAATGTGATGCGTCTAATCAACGAGCCTACGGCTGCAGCTATTGCATATGGTCTTGACAAGAAGGCAACTTCTTGTGAAGGGGGGATAGAAAATGTTTTCATTTTTGACCTTGGAGGTGGTACTTTTGATGTTTCCCTTCTTACCATTGAAGAAGGTATCTTTGAAGTAATAGCTACTGCTGGCAACACTCACTTGGGTGGTGAGGACTTCGACAACAGGATGGTGAATCACTTTGTTCAGGAATTCAAGAGGAAGAACAAGAAAGATCTCACTGGGAACCCAAAAGCCCTTAGGCGCTTGAGAACCGCATGTGAGAGAGCAAAGAGGACTCTATCATCTACCATCCAAACAGCAATCGAACTTGATTCTTTGTTTGAGGGTATCGATTTCTATTCAAGCATATCCCGCTCACAATTTGAGGAACTCAACATCGATCTCTTCAGTAAATGTATGGAACCAGTGGAGAAGTGCTTAAGAGATGCGAATATGGATAAAAGCACCATCAATGATGTGGTTCTTGTCGGTGGATCTACTCGAATCCCAAAAGTGCAACAATTGTTAAAGGATTTCTTCAACGGTAAGGAGCTCTGTAAGAGTATCAATCCTGATGAAGCCGTGGCCCATGGTGCTGCTATCCTAGCTGCAATATTGTCTGGTGAAGGTAACGTGAAAGTGCAAGACCTCTTGCTATTGGATGTCACTCCGATATCCCTAGGTTTAGAGACCATTGAAGGAGCTATTGGTTTGGATATCGTTGGTGGAGTCATGACTGTGTTGATTCCAAGGAACACCACACTTCCTACCAAAAAGCAGCAAGTATTATCTACCTATTCTGACAATCAACCTGGAGTTCTGATACAAGTTTATGAAGGGGAGAGAATAAGCACAAGAGACAATACCTTGTTGGGGAAGTTTGAACTGTCAGGCATTCGTCCTGCCCCTCGAGGTGTCCCTAAAATCAATGTGTGTTTTGATATTGATGCAAATGGTATCTTGTGTGTCTCTGCCGAGGACATGGTTAGTGGCCAGAAGAACAAGATGGATATAACCAATAATAAGGGGAGGCTGTCAAAAGTGGAGATTGAGAAGATGGTGCAGGATGCTCGGAAATATAAGGCTGAAGATATGGAGCTTAAAAAGAAAGTCATAGCAAAAAATGGACTTGAGAACTATGTCTACAACATGAGGAATATCATCACGGATGATAAGGGGGCCTCAAAGATTCATGGTGATAATAGGAAGAAGGTGGAGAATGCCACCGAGCAGGCTTTGCAGTGGTTGGATTCGAATCAGCTTGCAGAGGTGGAGGAATTTGTCGACAAGATGAGAGAGCTGGAGAGTATTTTCCTTGAGTGTTTGTCATTGTGACAATATTAAAGCTGATATACAGCGTCAAGAAATTTATCAGCATTACATGCATTATGTTCACTATATGTCCTATTGTTCTTTGTTGTTGTTGATCTCGGCTTCCCTCAGGTCTCTTTGTAACACCTAATATAAAGTTTTAGTTGTTGTAATATACTAAAGTTTTTGCTTTTACTGAACTGGTTTTTAAAAAAGATTGGGATAAATAGGAATTTTGAAGAAGAATTAGGCAAGAAGAAACACGGTTAAAAAACAAAAATGCCCCTCAAGTAACCTGCACATGGGGGGAGTTAACGACAGGGACGAAAAAACTCATTTTTAAGGACGGGGAGGAAAAGTGTGCTTTTCGAATAACCACAAGGACACAATTTGCAAATAACCCTATATTGGCATATTGCAGTAATGTGTTAGTGATCAGCATGTGAAAGATAGTGGCAATAGCTACCACAATATATAAGTACGAGTCATATGACGGTGATGGAATAGGGGGGGGGGGGGGGGGGGGAGGGTGAGGTACTAGTCACCGCCCGCGCGATGCGGCGGTGGTGGCATTGGTGGAGGCAATGGCGACGGGTGGTTGATAGTGATGCGGCGGTGGCAGTGGTGGCAATAACGGTGTGATTACTAACGTAAAAGCATTTGATGTCAAAGGGGATAATATAGTTATTTTAAGGGTTGAGAGAAGTATACCGTATGTAATTCCATTTAGGTTATTATATGAAGATATTCAAATTAGTGTAAAAGAGTGGGGTAGTTTGGGTAGATCAAGTTCTTTTTTGAGAAGATTTTTTTTGGGGGGGGGGGGGGGGGGGGGGGGGGGGCAAATGCTTTATAAAGTAGTATAGAAGTATAGATATAGATAAATAAGTATATTGCTGCAAAATGCATCAAGATGGTTATTCATGAATGTCTCACACACACAAAACCGACATTTCTTTGGAATTGGAGCAAGGCGAACTCAAATAGATTAAATGAAAGGAGAATACAGGTACCATAAGAACTTAGGTGTAGTAACTATCTACACACACAAATACATGTATATAGTAGGTAGATATAATAGCAAGACTAATAATGTATGAGATTTTCATAAAAATGTATCCGATGTTTCATAATTTTTTTTTATATATAATAGGTATGTCAAGTGTATAACTAATACTCAAAAGCAAGTAAATTACCATGTTCGCAATGTCACACACATAGGCTTCAAGTTCAACAAAAATCTTTTTGTCCTTGGTTTCTTCCATAACCCAGTCTTGACCACTAAATTAAATACGTTATAAACCAACCAACCACCCACCAAACCATATCATAGAGTCTAGTACAAGACAACAATACCAATAATGTATCAGATTTTCATAAAAATTAATGTATTCATCGATCAAACTTTTCATTAAAAAGAAAATATATATAATAGGTAGAGAAAATGGCACAAGCGAAGGAAACTCAAAAGGTAGGTGTAGATGTAAATCACAAACTGAAAGATATATACCTTTCTCACCAATAAAATGCAAAGCCACATTGGTTAAAGCTAGGACCAAACATCCGTGTCGTTCTAAATCACCATTTGGCCTTTTGCCTAACAACAATAATTAATTAATTTGCATATAATTAAAATTAATCAAATTGTGAAAAAAGTGAAAATTATTTAATTAATTAAATGATCATTGAAATTATCAAAATTAGGTTCAACTTACGAATAATTGTCCAAGTAGTGACGAGTAAATGAAGATGGAGGTTACAGAGATTCCTTGTAATGGTGGAAGTGATGTTGGTGGTGAGACCGACGGGCGACGGCGGTGACGTCGCGTTTAATGGTGGAAGCTAGGATGGTAGTAGTAATAGAATTATTACTCGTATAAATCTGTGTAAACAATTAGAGTCATTAGACCATTTATATATGTTTATTATGTTAAATTACCTTTTCATCATTCCGTGTTTTTCCACATTTATTTGATGGACGGCCCAGATCCGTTAGTAATAGGATATGTATAAGTCAGTTGATTCAGAAAATAAGGAAATCAGTTAAGTGATATTCCATATAGAGTAACACTCCGTTGAGAACAGTTTTAAAATAAAAACGTTGAGAACACTTAAAAAACATCATTTTGATACATTAAAAGTCCATAAAACTAACATAGTGCACAACACATTGACCTGTCAACATCAAGAAAATCATGTTTTTTGTTTTGTGCATCCATCTTGGATGCATATTCTTCAAAACGATGCATCCACCCAAAAACATGATTTTTTTATTTTGACGGATCAATGTGTTGTTAAACACTTAAATAATGATAACTAGTTATGCACTATGTTCTTATAACTATATATAATATAAACTATATATATATATATATTAATTCTAATATCCAGTACTGTAGTTATATAAATTATATCATAAAAAAATTCGAATATGCCTTATACATAATTCGTGAGTTTGAAATAAATTGTTGTTAAATTAAATCGATGATAGAAGCTAAATCATACAGTAATAAATAGTAATGATAAATATAATATATGTTTAGTTAAAATTTTCGATTTACCTTAAATTTTTTGAACCATATCAAAATCGGAACTTATAAGCATAGTGAATGATGGCAAAATAGTATTGTGATTTCAGATCGTAAACTCAAATTTTTGAAGTTTTCATGTTAATAGCTTATTATAATTAATATAAAGTAATAGGAGTCGAAGAATTGATAAAGAAAAATAGACAATTTGTTAATGAGATAACGATCAAATAAGGTTATAATATCTTTTGTATTAAAAAGCCAAGAGTTAGAGTTTAATTCTAAGTCTACTAAGGAAATTGAATTTATATACAACTAAAAAAGCTAGCTTAACAAAAAAAAAAATTAAAATAACACGTGTCGATCAAGAATTACGCCATATGTCGTTTTAAAAATATAGATGCCTTGTATTTGGACTAGGAATTGGTTTAGCTATATAATTTTCCCTCTCTATATATATATATATATACAGCCGACATCAAAACCCGTACAAATTAAATTGTCGACTAATAAAGAGTTAATTAGGCAAGTCTTATTCTTCTTAATTTTACCTTCGTTTCGTAACCTTCCGTACGCGAGTTTTTTCAACTATCGAATAGTTGTAAGGTTTCGGGTTCTTTTGCTACGGTTTAGACGACGTAGTTTAAAGAAATTTGTGTTTAGTTTCTTGTTTGGGGGTCTACTCGTTGTCTTTGCTTATTTTATTTTGACTATACGACAACATGGCGCCAATATTAGAACATGCAATCGGAATAGATCTTGGTACTACGTACTCGTGTGTGGCAGTATGGCAACATGATAGAGTTGAGATCATAACTAATGACCAAGGGAACAAAACGACACCGTCTTATGTGGCTTTTACGGATAATGGACGTTTAATTGGGGATGCTGCTAAGAATCAAGCTGCCATGAATCCTGCTAACACCGTTTTTGGTAATTAAACTTATATTCATACATACACATATAACGTACGTACTACAGCATTGATCATTCGTTATAAAAGTAACTAAGTAATACTTAGATGACCTCAATTAGGATTTAAAATTTTTATTCTTCTGCTTAGCATATATTTATATAACTAGAATACTTTTGTTTGAGTTATTGATGACTGCAAGGCTGCAATTAAAGTTTATAGCATAATATGGCATTGATCTGGTCATATATATCTTGTTCAAAAATATGGAAGGTATATGGAGGGAATGTCGTATTGTGATATATGCACCTTAGTCAAGATATTGCGCGCATGAGGTGTAAATGAAGGTAGTGTTCAAGGATACATTTGTTGTTGCATTCTATTAACAAGCTAGCTTGGTTTAAATGCAGATTCAAAGCGGTTGATTGGCAGGACGTTTAGTGATTCTACTGTTCAAAGTGATATGAAGCTATGGCCGTTCAAGGTCATTCCTGGTCCGGACAACAAACCACTTATTGTAGTTACTTACAAAGGCGAGGAGAAGCAATTTGTAGCAGAGGAAATTTCTTCAATGGTTCTCACAAAGATGAAGGATATTGCAGAGGCATATCTTGACACCCCCATTAAGAATGCTGTTGTGACTGTCCCAGCAAATTGTACTGAATCCCAACGTCAAGCTACAATAGACGCTGGTGCTATTGCTGGTCTAAATGTGATTCGTCTACTCAATGAGCCCACGGCTGCTGCTATTGCATATGGTCTTGACAAAAAGTCAACTTCTTGTGAAGAGAAGATAGTTTTCATATTTGACCTTGGAGGTGGTACTTTTGATGTTTCCCTTGTCATCGTTGAACAGGGTATCTTTGAAGTGATAGCTACTGCTGGCAACACTCACTTGGGTGGTGAGGACTTTGACAACAGGATGGTGAATCACTTTGTTCAGGAATTTAAGAGGAAGAACAAGAAAGATCTCACTGGGAACCCAAAAGCTCTTAGGCGCTTGAGAACCGCATGTGAGAGAGCAAAGAGGACTCTATCATCTACCATCAAAACAACAATCGGACTTGATTCTTTGTTTGAGGTTATCGATTTCTATTCAAGCATAACCCGTTCACAATTTGACGAACTCAACATGGATCTCTTCAATAAATGCATGGAAACAGTGGAGAAGTGCCTAAGAGATGCGATGATGGATAAAAGCACCATCAATGATGTGGTTCTTGTAGATGGATCTACCAGGATTCCAAAAGTGCAACAACTGCTAAAGGATTTCTTTAACGGTAAGGAGCTCTGCAAGAGTATCAATCCTGATGAAGCCGTGGCCCATGGTGCAGCTATCGAAGCTGCAATATTGTCTGGTGAAGGTAACGCGAAAGTGAAAGACCTCTTGCTATTGGATGTCACTCCGATGTCCCTTGGTTTGGGGACTGTTGATGGCATGGGCGGTACTAAAGGGGGGGCAAGGGGGTCCAATGCCCCCCCTCCAAATTTAAATTTTGTCATGTATTTTTAAATTTTTCATAAAATTTTAAAAACTTTCTATAGGTTTTTAACATTTTGCCCCCTTTTAGATTTATTTTTCATAAGTTTTCTAGGTTTGCCCCCTTTGAAATTTTTTCCTGGTACCGCCTCTGGTTGATGGAGCCATTTGTTTGGATATTGTTGATGGAGACATGACTGTGTTGATTCCAAGGAACACCACAATTCCTACCAAAAATCAGCAAGTATTAACTACCTATTCTGACAATCAGCCTGGAGTTCTGATTCTAGTTTACGAAGGGGAGGAGATAAGAACAAGGGACAATACCTTGTTGGGGAAGCTTGAATTGTCAGGCATTTGTCCTGCCCCTCGAGGTGTCCCTCAAATCAATGTGTGTTTCAATATTGATGTAAATGGTATCTTGTGTGTTTCTGCCGACGACATGGTTAGTGGTCAGAAGAACACGATTGAAATAACCAATAATGAGGGAAGGCTGTCAAAAGTGGAGATTGAGAAGATGGTGCAGGATACTAGGAAATATAAGGCTGAAGTATGGAGCATAATAAGAAAGTCATAGCAAAGAATGGACTAGAGAACTATGCCTATAACTTGAGGAATATTATCAGGGATGATAAGGGGGCTCCAAATATTCCTGGTGATAATAAGAAAAAGGTGGAGAATGCCACTGAGCAGGCTTTGCGGTGGTTGGATTCAAATCAGCTTGCAGAGGTTGAGGAATTTGGAGACAAGATGAAAGAACTAGAGAGTATTTTCCTTGAGTGTTTGTCAGTGTGACAATATTAAAGCTGATATACAGCGTCAAGTATTTTATTAGCATTACATGCATTATGTTTGTTAATCGATGTGATCACCGATGGGTACACAAGGCTCGTAATGTTGTCACTTTAACTCTTGATAGGGTTCTCCAATTTTTTTATTATATTGTGTTATCAACTCATCATTGATGCATAGACAATTCTGTATCGAGAGAATGCAAAGATTTTATTTGACAAAATAAGAAGCTAATATAGGCTTTAATGCATACTACATACCAAACCATATGCAACCAACAACTGAAACAGCATGGATTGGGAAAAAGAAATTGAAGAGAAGAGTATAAGACCTAATATACCCTGTGGCCTGTACCCTTGCAAAAAAAAAAAAGAACACGATCATTGAACTAGAACGGGCAAAATAAGTGGGTTGGGTCAGTTCGGGTAACAGTGGCAAAATGGGTTTAGATTAGAACGGGTTCTGGACAAACGGGATCTTTCAGTTTGGATATGGGACGGAACATATGACCAATTTTATTCCCCTCCATAGTCTATAGATGACTAAAAATTCACTTGACTAAGCATTGCCTATATAATCATTGATTTTGCCTGCTCTACAATAGTCTACATAGAACACTTCATATTTTTTCACTTAAAATTCTCTTATATACCTGCTCAACCTCGATGACATTTTATTAAAATCTTATGAGAAAAATTCTAGATACAACACGCAAGACCGTCAAATGATGGTTACGATATACAAATTGCAGGCCATTCAATACAGAACCAGACACACAGTAAGTTAGTGAACTCGTTAATCTCAATTGTTTAGCTTAGAAATTGATTTACGCTGCTTATGAGTTATGACAGTTTCAAATGTTAATGTTGAAAATTTGTTTTTTTATAGCTATAGTGTTTTTCAAGGACTACTTACCCTAATCATATCATTTTTATTTTTATTTTTGAACGGCATTCTATCCTACTCCTAATCCTAAATTACATGTATGCCTGAAAACCAGGACTCTCGAAAAACCCCTATTAATCCACCCCCACAAATGTGGGAAGTGAGACTTGAACCCAGGTGGATCCTCTCAAGGTCAAAGACCTTACCAATGGGCCCCTAATCATATCATTTAGTACTGTATCATAGTTCAAATTAAGATCACAATGGGATTCTGTACTTAGGATGTTGATTTGTGAATTTCAGAACTCAGAATCAGGTTGGACTTTTTAAAGTTGCAGTTAGATCTGTCTACTTTATTACGATTATATGATGCTTCCTGCTTGCCTTATAAGCCTTGATTAAATCTTGTTATTTCAGTATATAGGGTTTTGGTAGCTACAGAAGGATTTGTTTAAGGATATGATTGTGTATACAACTTAGAATGCTAGATTGATCATGTACTCACGACATTCTTGGTTTTGATGCCAGATACAAAGGGTTTGAATTGGCAGTGATTCTGCTGTGCAAAATGATATGAAGCTATGATTTCAAGGTCATTCCAGGTCCAGCTAACAAGCCACTTGTTGTGGTTACTTACAAAGGTGAGGAAAAGCAGTTTACTGCAGAAGAAATTTCTTCCATGGTCGCAGAGGCGTATCTCGGCAGCTCTGTTAAGAATGCTGCTGCTGACTGTCTCATCAAGTAATGATAAAGTGGCCTCAAATGTTCCTGTTGACGTTTGTGAAGGCCGATGGTGCCATTGGGCGTGCTGTGCAGTGGTTGGATTAGAATTAACTTACAGAAAGAGAGGAATTTGAAGACGAGATTAAAGAGCTAGAACAAAATACTTCATTACAATTTGTTCAAAATCCTCCTTATACCTTGCTTAACTACCTTGACATATATTATGTATAAAATCTTGTGCCATAAATCTATATACAACATGCAAGAACCATTAAAAGGGTAGTGACATTCAACCCGTGGACATTCAGTAAAGAATCAGAAACACACCAGGTTTAAGATATCTATTGCAACAAGTACATTCAAATTGAAGACGGCATACTCCCGTGGACATTCAGTAAAGAATCAGAAACACACCAGGTTTATGATATCTATTGCAACAAGTACATTCAAATTGAAGACGGCATACATTTTTCTGAAAAACGTCATCTGGTAATACAAGAAAACATACTATATATGATCCATCATTCCTGTAAAAACCACGATTAATCCAGGCACCACAACCATTCTTAGTTAATTATGATGCAAACAAATAATATATTCATGAAAAACAAAGATCAACGATGGCACAAAAAGCAACCGTGATCTATTACAAATCACTATTCTCCTACAAAAAACAAACATTAAAATTATACAGTTTTCCTTTTCTTTTTTGAACATTTGAAATAAATCAAAAACAAAAGATGGAAACAAAATCCCAAAAGATATCTATAAAATGCCACTTTCACTTTAGAGTTTCCATTACTTAGTCTCATGGAAATGGCAACCTGTACCATTCAACATACATACAGTAAATAGAAACTTTTTTTTTTTTTTTATTGCTGCAACTTTGATGGGACAAAAGGAATATATTGTAAGGTTAGCAAAAACAATGGAACTTGCAGCATTTTTTCTGTAATCACCCCCACTCACAAATTTTTAAATTAAAGTTTCTGTCAAGTCAACATATGGCCGTTCATAGGGACGAAGACAAACATGCACCTCATGTTCTTCAGGTCCTTCACGATGTTTAGGCACTATAATCTCAAGCATGGTCCCACTCTCGTCCCCATAAGCTTCTAACTTAGCATCTTCAGGAATGCGCGTAGGGAGAGTTATTTCCCGAATGAATTCTCCAGGTGGGCAGTGTTCGGGTGTCGGATCAGTCAACTTAAAAGTCCTGTCTTTTCTTTTTAAGATCGGCATACATCCTGTGCTATAACAAAAGACCTTGACAATCCCATTTGAAAGAGTGTTCTTCCATGTAACTTTGACTCGTTGAAGATCAGCACAAGGCAAGCTGACCACAATGAGGAATCCTTCTTCATCTTCATATATAGTCTTGGCACCCGTCACGGGCCCATATGCATTTCTCATAACTCCAGTAAACTCGGTCAACCAATGTGGCTCCACATGATGGATATCAAGAACGCCATCAGAATTATCATCGTCAGTTCCATGTGGGAAAAAGTTTTTCTTTCGTTTACTGTTGCACCCAACAGTTAGTTCCGTGCCATTCAAATTTCCATTTGATTCCCCATTTACATGCTCTGATAATTGAGTTGAAAGATTCAACCCTGAACCATTTAGCAATCTTTTTTGTTGATGGTTTCCATGAGCAGAATTGTTCCTTATAACAGGAGGCCGTTCAATTTCAAAATCTGTACTAGGAAGATTCCTCCAGGAACCAAAATCGCTAGCATCAAGAGGAATTGAAAAGTTCAAATCCCTTCCTGTAAGCTCCATCCATTTTCTCCGTTCTTCCTCATCTAAATTCATCAAATTTGGAGCCCGAACAACTTCAATCCCATGAACACATTGAGGATTAGAAAGTCCCCTGTAGTGTTTCCTTTGCATTCTGTGAGACCGGACAAACCCTTTATCAACACTAAACGGAAACGGTTTCTCACCTTGTCGAGAATGCCCGTTCATATAACTCCTCAGCTGCATCTTCCCCAACGCATTCTCAGGCCTTTCCTTAAAAGTCCACATATACATATTCTCCATATCATGCTGAACTAAGAAAACATCTAACTTCAAATCCGACTTATCATACCCATTCTCCCTATTCGCCACCTTATTCTTCGACTTGTCGTTCAAAGCCGGTTTAAAGTAAAAATTAAAGAAAAACCAAGCCCCCCAAACACTATCAAGCCGTTTAGCACACTTTTTCCCAATCTTGGTCACATTAATACTCGTTTCCACCTCATAATGTTGAGGACCTAATCCCACATCCAACATATCACAAGTATCATTCCACGAAGATGGTGGAGGGCTAGGCTCAGCCGAGAGCGGTAAATTGATATCTGGTGGTAACCCAAGATCCCGATTCAACTCCCTCTCCATCTCATCATGTACCGACAAACTCGAATCCATGGACAAAATCGTCGATAGATGATTATTATCCATAGACAAAGTCGTCAACAAATCGCCACCCATTTTTTCTTTAGCAGGCATTATCATAGTATTGACACTATTTTCTTGGGTGGAATCTTTAGTCCCACCACAATCAACACTCAACAGCATGAGAAGAACCTCATATAATCATAACCCCCTAAAATTAAAATAATAATTTTTTTAAGAAAAGGAAAAAAAAGATCCCCTTTTTATATATATATATCTAATTGACAGCATAGCCAAAGAAGCTAAACCACCTCAAATACATTTCAATTTCATTAACCCCCAATTAAAAAGACACAAACTTTCTCAATCAATCAATCAATCATATAATAATATATATGGATCAAATAAATACAATCAATAAGTGATTTTTAAGGAAACCCTAACCCTAGAAAAATCAATAAATTGATATGAAATTTGGGATAGGAATGAACGGTACCTTTGAAGACAACGCATTTGATCGCCGATACCAAAATTATTTCATAAAAAATAAAATAAAACTAAATATATTGGGGGAACCCTAGAGAGAGATAGAGGTAGAGAGAGACAGAGATGTTGAAACGGTGGCGTATATGGGTTGGGTTGGGTTTGGTTTGGCGCTGTGACAAAGAGAGAAGGGGCCTACACCAGTTGAAACCCGCGGGGTTATATTGAAAACACCGTAATACACGGGGTTATATATACTTATCTCTAACACTCGTTTAAGAATAGATTAGATAGTTTCCACTTTTTTGGGAAGGATAGATATGTCATGTGGCATGTGTTTGTGAATGAATTACTTACAAATGAATGTATGTTTTCTCTGAGGCAATGATACATTGATTAATTGATACTTTTTTCTTTTAAGTTTGAATTTGAGAAATGACTGTCTTTTATACTTGGGTTTTTAAAAAGTATTTAGATGTTAATAACTAGTTAAGTGACATATCCATTGTGTTATATGAGATTGTTTGTTTACTAATGTTATTATCTCATATCTCATATATAACATCATCACCTTCAGTAAATAAAGCATGACAAAATGTTAAGTAATGTGTTTTCACTATCCAAAATTGTTGTGCCCAGTGCTCATAGTGTATCTTATAATTGTTGTATCTTTGTCTCAACCACGGTCGTCTTTAAGGTGTGGCAAGGAGGGCACAAGAGCGTAGGGCCCAATTTTTATAGTAGCTTAAAAAATATATATATTTTATAGGTTAAAGTTTAATGATTTTTATTATTTTAAGGCTGAATAAAAAAAATTTAATAACATAGCAATTGATCAACAAAGGTACATGATTGAAATTTCAATAAACGTCATACTAAACTTCTAAAATTTTAGGAGCCTATGTCTTCATTTTGTCTCGGGACCAAAATTTTCTTTTTTTAACCATTTCCGGAGATGGTCTTAGTCTCAACTACTCATCTATCTTTGTTTTTTATGGTGTTATGTCACACTGCTATCTTTGTTTTTTTTTTTTGTTTTTTTGGAGAATTTTAGGGGCATACGACACTTTTACGTAAGGTTTTCTTTTTTTGTAAAAAGTTTATGTGTTAGAGAATTTTACCAGAATAGATCATCAATTTCAACCACTTGATGAGAAACTTTATTATCCAAATATCTACATGGGACAAATTTATGTAACTAGTGAGGTTGTTTCAACTTCATTTAGTTGGCTAGTTTTGCTATATTTTTATTGCTCATCACTTATTGTGTTTGAATTAAAAAGGTTGATTTGGTTTACGATTGATGTTAGTAGCGTACGATTAGAATGGTTGCATCCTTTATATTTTTATTGAAACAATTTCTTCTATGGAAATTTTTTATTAATTAATTTTCTTTTAAGTCTTGAATTATCATACATTCTATTTAAAACATACAATTGATATAGTTTTAAACACTAAAAAAGCAAAAATATGCATAAATAATAGATCTACCAATAAAATATTATAGATATAAGATAAATTAAAATACGTATATTTTTGGTTCAATGGTTCGTGGTTGTTCATTGTTTCCTTAAACATAAACAAATGTAGACAAATAACAAATCTAATTCATGTTCATTAAGATTGTTTATGTCTTTCAGCCGATGCATACATATATAGTATTAATTAGTTCGTAGTCCAATCCAAAGTAGAAGAGGAGACGTACGTAGGTCGTTTAAAAGGGTGGGGAAACGATAAGGTATGTATGAGCGATTAAAGGTAGGTGCAATTATGGGTGTTATTGGCCGGACGTGGACCTATGAAACCCCCATTTCTCATGTCTAATCCCTTTCTACTCTTTTTCTATTTTCTTTTGAATTTCCCCAATGTCTATTTCATTTTTTATTTTATTTTACGTGTTTCTTGTAAGACTATATCCATCGGGTGTCTTTGAGTGTCTTTAAGTGTCTTAGTTGTCCATAGATATCCTTTGTCATTGAAGCTTATTCAAAATTGAAGATTTTTTGATGTATGTTTTTACCTAAGGTCATGCCCTTAGGCTATCTCCAATGCTATTTTTTTGTTTGTATATAGATGTAAGGGTATGTAATGATGTTTGTATGGTTGGAGGTAAAATTAAAGGATTTTAAGAATGTGAAAGGATTTTAAGAATTTGTAAGAATATGATGTAGTAGCTCAAGAACGTATAAGGATAGCCTAATAAAATAGAAAACAATCATAAATTATATTGGAGTATCAGGCTGTAGATATGATCCTTGATTCCTTGCTAGCTTTGGTAAAATCCTGTTATGTGCTTGAAAGATCATCCTGGAAAGTTATTTGAAATCATAAGTGTTTAATTGTCATTTTCAAATGCTAGTAATACATATGTACAAAACTATACTTAAGTAGTTAGATTGTACTCTATTATTAGTATATATTCTGATATCATTTGTACACTATTTGTTGACTTGCAAAGTCATAATAAGTAGTTAATTGTCATTTTCAAATAACACATATGAACAAAAATATAGCTCGGATAAAGAAGACCATTTGTAAAGGTAGGTGAAAGGGGTAGATGAAAAATAAAGGTGAAAGAGGTGAATGGTTAAGGGATATAGGTGATTAGAGAGGTGAAGGAAGGAAGGTGAATCACCTAAGTAAAAAAACAAAATGTGTGGTCCATTTTTCATTTGTATATATATATTTTTTTATTGTTTTCTTAAATTTTGATTGGATATAATGTGAAATATTGTAAGGTATTGTGGGGTATAATTAAGAATTAAATTTGAAGGTGAATAGTTAAGATTAAAAAAGAAGGTGATGGTGATAAGAAGGTAACACTGACGTGACAAACGAAAGTATATGTGAAAAAGGTAAACAGTTAAGAATGGTGTTACATATTTCACGAGTAAAGTGATACGAGAGTAAAGTGATACGACTACGAGTATTTAATATGAATCTAAATATATTCCACTACAACAATCCTTTTATAAACCATAAATAAATGTATAATTACATAACTGTTAGTATATTAGAAAACTGCAGCTGGATGGCATGGGAGTGAAGAAGAATTAACATTGATAAAAATTGTAATTAATATATAGGAAAGCTGTTGATAGTATAGATATATATATAGTTGGATAGAATTTTTTGTGAATATCATGGGGCATGTCCAAGTTTAGCTTCTTGCAGACAAGAACCTTGTCTTCCACAAGATATAAGGAGCTGAGGTATAGACCGCTCAGTCCAAAGATAGAAGGATTGTTTCCAAAGGACTTTCGGATATATGGTAGAAAGTGATGATCGAATCTTAACTACTGTTTTCAAAGGCAATGAGTTTTTTCAACTAATCCAACTCTAGGCAACAAACTACATACGTAATTAATACCGATTGCCTTATACTTTTTGGGGGAAGGCATACATTGCATACAAATTTCACAAAGTATCCACCATAAGAATTTGGCTACTAGATTAGATTATAGTATGAGTTTATTTTTATACATAATACTCTATACAATTTAGAAGGGTTGCAAAAACATGTTAAAAAATTGAAAATATTGATTTTAGTGTCAGATTACTATAAAGTATGCATGTTAACACCCAAATTGACAATTTTCTCCTCTTTTATTCATTCTTATAAACAAGGTGTTTATATTATACAACAGATGCTTTATTTTTCATAATAGTCAAACATAACAATCCAAATAAATGAATTGATAATCCATTTATTGTATTTTTCCGGATAAGACAACATTGGTAAGATTAGTTGAACAATTCAAAATGATTAAAAGATACCAAATAAGATTAAGATCAAATGTGACAATTGGCTCCATTGTATTGTAATGTCCGCAATCATAATCAAGATTCCATATGCCACCTTCTAAATGATGACATAATTTCAACAACATTTTCATTTCTAAATGCATCATGGAGGATAACTCATTAACACTCAAACTAATATCCCTTTTAGTCATAGTTTCTTTGGTAGCGGTCCTGGTGGCCGCTTACCATTTCATCACGGTTAGTTGTCACAATCGTCGACGAATTCCTGTACCACCACAATACGGCCACCGACAAAATCATCATCAGGATATTGACTGCAGTTTGGAGAATTCTGTGGTGCTTCTTATCCCAGCCCACAAGCATCAAAAGGGAGCCCAATTAGACGCAAAGGGAGGAGAATGTGATAACGATGAGGCCATGTGTTCGATTTGTTTGAGTGAATTTGAAGTGGATGAAGACCTAAGAACTTTACCTGAATGCTCACACTCCTTTCATGTGCCTTGTATTGATATGTGGCTTTATTCTCATTCGACTTGCCCTGTCTGTCGTTCAGATGCCATCCCTTCATCACAAATTTTGTTTCAGTTTTTGGATTCGGATTCAGATATGGAGGTTAGACAAGAAGCTTCTTCTAACAATATTTAGATATCAAGTGCATAGGTTGTTTTTTTTTTTTTTTTCGTGAACTAGGATTTTTTGTTACATTTACTAAAATGCTCTGACATTGTCTCATTTTGAACTTTTACAAGTCATCCTTTAATTTATTCTCTTAATTAGAAGATATAAAACGTAGCAAGACATAAATGAATTAAGATATGCTTAGAGACAAAATGTTTAGTGTTTAAACAGTTTTACCGCAGTTAATCATCTATCATTAAAAATTTAGCAATTTTTTTTTGTTTATTTCCTTAAACATTCTTAATGTGTATTAGGCTTCCTGTTATAGATAAACTTTGATGACATACCTACAATTCATCCTACCATGATTATATGGTTACGTTGGAAATGACATATATAGTGCTTGTGACAATCAAATGACATATCAGCAAATGGAAGAAACTGATTTTCTTTATGGTTTGGAAAATGGGTGACATGATTGTTTGACCTGACTCAAATTAGGCATATCCAACATTTATTCAATTTCAATAATCATCTCATATATATGGCAAAACATTGTAACATGATCAAGATGAGGGTAGGCATTTTCTTTTCTAAACTAAACTAGAGATTGTCTAGCGACTCTAGTTATGATTTCGTTATAATTAATTTATTTTGGCACCATGGTCGGATCCGCAGTGTCACCACTCTACCAATAACGTTTACTAATCGGTAATCAGATATGATAAACATAGCCCAGGTCCATGCCTAACATGTTATCAATGTATAAATGATTTGAACACACATAAACACTTTCTATCACTAATTCACTATTTCTATCTCTACTACATTATAAAGTATTTGTTCCCTTCATTTTTTTAACTTTACACAAGTGAAAACCCCATAATACCCCTATCACTTATTCATAATACCCTTAGAATAAATCACAACCACTCATTTTTTTATCTCTCCTCAAATGTCAACCACTCTTTTTTCTCTCTCCTTTATAAATTTCTCTAATTTATTCAAAATCTTTTATCATAAAAACCGTAAATCGATAAATTATAAAAATTATATGACTGTTCTTAAAATTCCATGCTCTTTCATTAGAGATATCATTCGATATACTTTCGACGAAATTTTAAATCCAAGGGTGGAGCCCGTACGGCTAAGGCATGTGGCTATCACACTATGACATATCACAACCTATGACATATCATAACCTATGACATATCACAACCTATGACATATCACAACCTATGACCTATCACCCTATCATCTTAACGCCGCAACGCGCGGGTACTTACTCTCGTATTTATAGATTGAGATCCAAATTACAATATTTTTTTGCATATGATAACATCTAAACATAGCTTCACATTAAACATAATCACCTCGTATTTTATAAATTGAAATCCAAAGTATAACACATGTAATAACACTTTTAACATTAGCTCGAGAATATATTTATTATTTCTCATTAAAGCCCAAATGTGTGAAATGCTGAAATGGACGAGACGGGTAATGGGTTTGACCCTTTGTGGTTTATGTAATCGGATTAATGGGCCGATGAAAAGGATATAATTTATCTAAGCCCACAAAATCCATCGGCTCTCCTTCCCGTGAATGATCATGAAACCCCTTTGTCTTTAAAGGTGTCAAATTTCACCAATATACATGTGTTATGTTTTAATCGTTAAAAACCTGTAATGACACACACAAAGAATAGCTTAAAGAAGAATTGTGAACTTAACAAAGTTTAATGGTCGATGGGACAAAAGGCTTGATCAATCCGAGTTCCACACCAAGGCAAAAAGTACATGTTTTGAATTTTGATCCACATACATTAAAATATCATTAAAGATGATGTTAATGAACAGTAACTATTTTGTCCTTTTTTGCAATTCTGATATAAATAGTACATTTATTAATTTTAATATCAAGAATATCAAGTGGTTCATTACTTGAGGGCTATACCTTTGGATTAAAAGATCTTGAGTTTAAAACTCTCCACCAGATTTTTCCCCCCTTTTTATATTCTTTAACTTTTGCAATTTTGGCCCTTCTTTGTTTTCTTTTTTCATTCCAACCCCTCCATTTTTTTTTCTGAATTTTTTTGTATCCCCTCAACTTATATATATACTTTTGGTTTTATAAAATTAGACCCTCACCTTTTTTGTTTTTCTTTTTGGGTTTTTGGATTTTAATTTTCTTTTATTTTTCTATTTCATATTTTTTCTAACTTTTGTTTTTATTTTAACATTATTTTTTTTACCATTTTATTAATACTTTGTACCTATTTTGTTTTTTGTAAACATATATTTTGTAGGTCTTTTGCTATTGCTATAATTTTTGTAATATGTTTTTTTTTGTAACATTTTGTTTTTTAAGAAAATATGAGCACGCTTTTGTGATTGTAGCATTGCCCTTAAAAAACAAAAACGGATCCCGAAGAGAAAAAAAACAAATACCCGCGGCAACGCACGGGTGAACTTTTCTAGTTACTAATAATAACAATGTTTATGGTCATAATATAATTGGGTACCAAAAGCATAACACCACCAAATAAAAGGCTTAAAGTTCAGTTTCTTGCATTTATGAAAAAACAAAGATAAAAAGCCTCATCTATTGATATTCTCCTAGAGGTAAGTATTAAAAATCGGAAGCCAGGATATCTCAATCTTCCATCTCTCAAACAGTTTAGAAGATTCATCACTCAATCATTCCTCTTTGATCCCTAGACACAGGGGTTACAAACTAATTTTTTACTTTAGGGAAGGTTGGAGAAAAGCATAGAGCGTGCTACTGTTTTTTTAGGATGAGAATCGCTATGATCATATGCACCTTATATGAGGATCATTTTGGTTAGTGAAGTAATAATGAAAGCCTGAACGATGGTCAAGATTTTGAGATGTTTTAGGGAGAGTGAGGCTGATCCACCCAAACCAAAAAGAAAGTGAGAGCCTAATGCGAAAGGTTGTTTTACTAAGTAATATAACGTTAGTGCTTTAGTTTGTATGATTGCTCATTAATTTCGTTTAATGATAAGAAACGGAACTTGAAGATGTGAGTATTTCTTCTCTTAAGAGATTTTGAGACTCCTTAACAAAGGAGATACATTATTAATATATATAAACTTTGTATTATATATAATTATTATAAAGATGAATATATATAATATAAAGTTTGAGAGATGAATGTATATGAAAAAAACATAGATGAAAGCTCGATATATCTCCAATAGATGTTACAAAAGACGAAATGAAAGCAATTTTTGTAATGTCATATCTATTTGTAATATCACGGTTGTAAGTTTTAAGTACTAATATTTCACAAGAATAATATTTCAAATGTTTACGATTCAAAAGACTTCTCAAGAGGCCAAAGACTGACCGTATTGAATTAATGTTACATCACTTTCTTTCTTATGTGTGTACCATGTGATTTTGTGGGCATCCCTTCGATCTCTAACCAGATATTAAACATTTCTTTTGTATTTTCAACGCTTTTTTTTATCCACCCCTATTAATACATCATTTATGTCTAAACCAATAAACATGTACGTACTTTCCCCTCAAATAAATTATGCTACAATTATTGCAGTCATCACAAAAATATAATAATTTAAAACTTGGACTAGTAAATACATTAGGCAATCTTATATTGTCAGTTAGATTTTGGCCATGTGATCACTAACAAAAATTCGATAAATAAGTTCACTTTCAATTCTTTTAAAAAAGAATCTTTGTGTGGAAAATTTAATCTTGTCTTTATGTTACATCACAAAATTTGAAATATTTTTGCAACATTAGACAAATTGTGGTCACGTGTCTAGTTTTGATTTTGTTGGGTATAAACCATAAAGTGAAAGAAAAAATAATGATTCATGAGATTTGATGATACATAATCATTTAAGAGTTTGATTTCATGTACAAAAAACATACTTTTTTTCTGTTTAGAACACTGTGACTTATGTAGATTAAATTGCACTTCATTAAAACATTTGGGATATCCCCTATCTTTGGGGCCAAAGTTTTTTATGGTTTCTCATTAGGCTCTTTTCTTCCCTTTGGTTTGGGTCAAGTTAAAGATAAGGGCAACAAGCGAGGCTTCTCCATACTTATATTGATTCTTCTACATTTTGTGGAGCTTTCATGCACCACAACTAAATAACAACAACGATACTCAATTCCGACTTGTTGGTAAAAGGTCATATGTGAGGTTTGTCATATATCATGTAAGTTTTTGAAGATAAAACACTTTTCTTTTTTGTTTTATTTAAGAAGAAATTATAAGTGTATTTTAGTATTTGTAATGTGAGAGGAAACAAATATGAGATCTTCAAGTAGTGTAGGACTTGGTTTAAGTCTTATTTTTGGGTGTTTGTTGTTAGCTCTTATAGCTGAGCTTTACTATTTGTTATGCTGGAAGAAAAGAGTTACTACAAATACAGAGATTCAACAAGAATGTTACAATAGTCCAACAAGAGAGTTCTTGTACTTGTTTTGTTGGAAAAAGCCATCATCTTTGACCTCAACTGGGATAACCACAGACACCCAAGTTCATGAACCACAAGCATCCTCCTCATGGTTCAGACCACTAATTGGTGAAAGTAGTTATGAAGACATGACTACAGTTGAAACTGAGCTCTTGAGGCTGCAAAATCCCTCAGCTGGCCCACCAAGATTTTTGTTCACAATCAAAGAAGAAACAAAGGAAGATTTGGAATCAGAAGATAGAAGTAGTAAAAAAGGTTCATCATCAAGAGGAAGAAGTTTAAGTGATGTTGTTTTTACAGTTGAGACACCATATTTTACTCCACTTGCTTCACCACCAAATTTTACCCCACCTATAACACCTAGAGAGTCAACTTATAGACCATTTAGTCCCTTAAGACATTCATCAAGTGATGCTGAATTCAACAGGATTTGGGCATCACCACCTCCAAAGTTCAAGTTTTTGAGAGATGCTGAAGATAAACTTGAAAAAAGAAGACTAATTGAAAAGTTTGGAGTTGATGGTTGTAGTGTTCAAAAAAGTGATGATTATTGTAATCATAATGGAGTAAAAGATGATGAAAATGGCGCTTTCATCACACTCATTGTCTCTTCTAAAGAAAATGAAAATGGTCATCACAACAATATAATCTCATCACAAAGTTCATCACAGGTACTTCCTTTAGCTGCCTCTCCTCCTACATTTAGACCGCGATTTCACAAGAATCCAAGTTCACATTAGTGCCTCATCAATGAATTGAATCAATTTGGGTTCTTATTGTACACATTGTATGTTTAAACTTTGTATGAGAGATTTAATAGAAGTTTAGTTCTACAAAATCCCATTAGGCCACTAATTATTAATCTATGAGGCATGAGCTCCCAAAGTTATTGTCCATCTTTCGATCGATATTGGTCAATGGTTTATTGCTTTGATTCAATGTGAAATACTATCAAATATGTTCTTTTCAAGTAGAGTTTATATCAATTAATAAACTGACTTCAAGATGACATTTTTTTCTTGTCCAATTTCCCATATATTTCAATATAAATCTTTTTTGTGAAAGGCATTTCAATATAAAAGTTAATGCTTAGTCCAGTGGTTCAACAAACTTGAAACTTGTGATCATGCAAAGCTGAACACACCAAAAGCAAACACCTTTTTTTTTCTGGATAAATGGTATTAGATGCATAGACAAAGTTAAAACACATACTTTATCTTCCATTACATTACAAAAAAAATCAATCAAAATTGTTACAAAACGATTATTTGCCATGCCATTGTTGCGCGTGACGATTTTCGTACTATGCACTCGATATTGGTTCTAATGGTGATTCCAAAGGGACCTCTGATTCTGTTGGGACAATAGATGTTTCTTGTTTTGTTCCTGTTGTTACCATTGTTATTTTGGCCTGTTAGTGCATGTCTTAACCTTATTTCTTATAATAATAACCTAGAGTCATAAATTTGTGCTTTTTTTTTTTTTTTTGAACAGCTAAATTTGTGCATCTTATATTAACCATTGTCATTAGTTAGTGAATTCATTAGAATCTTTAAATGTCGATTTCAGTTGTAAAATAGATTTACTTGTGTATGCATACAAATATCTGATATAAAGGCTTGACGCATATTGTTTTGCTAAATCAATAAAGGTCCACAACATTCACTTTCAGATTGCAAAATTAATCAGTTATATCTGATAATTGAATGAGATGATGTTGGTGTTGATTGATATGTTTTTGTCAAAAGATTAGTGAATCATAACTAGTATTACGAGTAGTATATTATGCTTGGCTGTATTAGAAAAAAAGAATAATCTTTCCTATATAAATCAATAAATTCATTCCATCCCATTAGGCTAGTTCTCCAAAGAACCCGACTTCATGTCAATCACACTACTTTCTTAATTCGTTTGTCATAGTAATACACTATCATATATATATTCCTTGAATTCAAAAGGCATGTAAAAACAAAAGTTACATGCAAAAACTTTGTTAAACTTGACTTTTGAACCCCAGGTTTAAAGATTTAGTTATCAACCACTTTTGTTAACTAATAACTTTGGTCTAAACTCTAAAGTGATTCTAGAATCATAATCTATACTCCCTGTATTGGATCTCTTAATTCAGCACTTTTTTTTTTCTTAAAATACCCCAACTTAAACTTAATACCCTTATATACCCTCCTTTCCCCATTCACTTTAATCATTACACACTCTCACCGACTTTCTATCACCTTCCGTCGCCGCCCTCCTTCTCTACCGCCTCCCTCGCTCTCCACTACCGCCTCCCTTTTATATTATCATCACTTTCTAGCCGTTGCAATGCGCGGGCACTATGCTCGTTGAGAGAAAAAGCTTTTGTTTACACATTATATGATGTTGTAAGTTTTGTGGCTTGACTCGGGCCTCTAAAGTAGTAGGTAAGAAGATAAGCCACTGAATATTTGAAAAAAATGTTTCTTTAACTAGTAAATTGGTAAGATAGGCTATTGTGTTTCATGTTTCGATCCTAACTTTTACAAAGAAAATGACTAAATAAATGTTATCTTTTTTTGGAATGATGTTAACATGTACCAAACTGAATAAATAACACGAGCAATGAATTTGTTGCAATACATGGTGGGTATACATTATCATGAAATGTTGATGTCAATATATGGACTCATGAGTCATGAAAAGTTATCTATTTGAACATATCGTAATCTTATGACGATTTTAAAAGTTTTCTTATAGTTAAAGGACCATGTTTAAAATGTACATAGATTGTAGGGACCATTTTAATGATTGACGAGCCAACACGGGTTAAAAGATCATGAGCGTTATGAAAGTAACCTCGACGTTTACAGAAGTTAGCTATTGTAACCTTGAACTTTATTATTACACCAAAAAAGACCCAGTAGCATACTCTCATGCCGAAATCATCAGATTATCATCATATAATAACATTTTTGTAGAGCAGTTGATTGAAAATAAAAAAGAAACCATATAAAATATTATATTAAGTAATTCTGGAATGAGTAAACTTTACTAGTCTAGCTTTTTTTTTTCCGGTCATATAAAAACATCAATAAATTCAATCATAATAAAGAAAAAAACACAATACACTAGACACTCGTGTTTTGGATTATGAGATGTTGTCTAGATAGATAAGAATAATTTATAGGCCAAACATAAGTTTTACATATGAAGTCCAACCTTACTAGTTATGTCCTTAAACACACATTTTTTTTATATAATCTGATTGATTTAACTTGATGTGCACAATTTTCTGTATTGTTTAAGTTTCTAAATTCTAAGGAGAAGTTATACTATCTCAATATATATATAACAAGGGTTGTAGCGACGGTTATCGCGTGATAGTTTCTGAAAAAGTCTTTGCCATCTCCAACTTGCCATCTTTGATGAAACGATCCTTTCATTAGTAGTGGAGTATTACTATTTGTGTACTGGAGCTGTGTTTGCATTTTCTTAAAAAAGTCAAGGGGCTTGTTGAAAGGGAAATAAAGTGTGGGCAATTGGGGTCAGTTAGATTTTATCCTCTTTTTTGACTTATTTAGGAAAAACAAGTTTGAAATTGGGAATTTGTTTGTTTTAGTGTTTGTAAATGAGCTGGACTTTTACCCAAACAACAAATAACCAAAAAAATCCCCCCGTGACAAGGGCACATGTGGTATTCGCCGAAAGCTTTACCAACCCCCACTGCGGCACTGCCTTTGCATAAGCCGCTAAGATTCTGTTTGTTTTTGCTTAAAAGGTCTACAAGGGGTATTTTACTATTTTATCAGCCGGGCGTGCAGACACAAGTCTTCTTGAAGACAGATTGTTTTTTAAGTGAAGAAGATCTTCAATGAGCTTTTATTTAGCTTAAAAAAAGCAATATCTTGAATCAACAGTTAACTTTACTCAATTATCAAAATTTTCAACCATATAAATCACACAATTATTGATAATCTTAACTATATAAATAAAACAAGTAACACCTGGCAGAACCAGTAGACCTTACCAGTAGATCTTGAGCACACCTTCCAATTATTTAGGTTCACCCAGGCTAGTCCGTCCGTCTCAGACTTACCAAGAATAGTCTCCGCTCACTCTGCATTGATCTGGGGGTAAGGGCTGTTGGGCATGATTTTGCAGAAGACTAGACAAGTGTCTGTGTGCCATTGGATAAAGGAATGAACAAAGCGAGTCTCAACCATCAATAGTTGGAAGTACATAGAAATAGGGTTTTCAAAACTTTTGAATTTGAGCATTACATCACATGAAAGCACAATTGGTACATAGACTTCTTGATATATAACTTGATAACCATGAACAAATACATGTATATGTATGTGTATTTGAAGCATTCATCTCAAACACTTACTATAGAGTCCACTGAACAGACATCGTCAAAGTGATAAACAATTTACTTTAGAGTGCGCCGAATGTACATCATGAAAGTGATGCTAAATAAGTAACACCTACTACCGTCTTTCACGGGTTTTGGGTCACAATACTATCTACAACAGTGTATAAGGAGGTTGTGATGTAGAGTGTAGACAACCTTACCCCTATATTAAGTAGAGAGGCTACATTCATATTCTATCTATAATAATAAAAAAAAAAGACTTTCAACCTTCCAAAACATGAGAAACTGAGCATCGAACCTTTGACCTCTGTCTCCATATGTTAACCAATTAATCCAACCTTACCGGTAATGGTTGAAATAATAACATAATCAAATAATCTGTTGTAGTAGAACATGATGACAAGGCAATGCTTAGAAGTAATTATATTGCTTGACGTTGCACCATTCATTTTGATAATGTCGAGCAGTCAGATAATTTTCATAATTAGGCAGTAGCTAAATTAAGATCCAATCGTAATTTAAACTAATTTTACTTCACCTTCAAATAACCAACTAATTTGCAGCTGTATGAAACTGAGTAATTGTGAATAGTTAGTTTACCCAAAGTGTACATCAGTACGACAGTACATCTGGATACTCCTGTAGAAGTCCTGCCAAGATAAACACACAGGGGTCAGATATGTCATTTTAGTCAAACTTATGGCCAAAAAGAATAACTAGTTGCTGGCTGTAAAATTTTATTAGATAAAAAAACAAATATTAAAACAACAAACACCAGGGACAAACTAGATATCATCCAAACATAACCTCATGTCAAATCACTGTATTTTGTGTTGCAATATATAAGTGTAATACAATATTACAGTGTACAAATCATTACAAAAGTGTTGCGCCAAATTTTCAGGGGCTTCATATGATATTAGAATCATAGCGTGATGGTACTTATGCCCAGCTCTAGGTTAAGAGAGTTGAGACCAGTCTCCTGTAACATGCTGAATGCTGTAAATCCATAATATGAATGGTAAAGATCCGGTAACTGCCCAGGGAACTTGCTGAAACCACCATACTGCCGGAAAAAGAAAAGAGAAAACATTAATAGATTACATTTGAATGCAAAAAAACAAAAAATAAATGAACCCTCACCTTTTATATCATGAAAATTCCAACTTTTCCGTTTTATCGAACGTTTTAATCTAAGTGTAATAATCGCCTATAGTCAAAGTATTGATAAAGTTGTGTTGCATTTCAAGATTATAATATCTTTCTGTTCTTTGTTTCTTTTTTATTTGTTAATGATTGGATAGAGTTTACATGACAGTGTACTGCGAGCTAATCGCTACTTAAGACAATATAGTTAGACTTCTAGTTTAATCAGACCAATCTTCAATTAGAAATGTGCTACCACTGCGAGAATTTTTCAAGATCCTTTAAATGACTACATTAAAAAGTGAAGATATAAATAACCGGTCAGGAATTTTTTATCATAATCATCACTCCAGATTTCAGATGTATTTGATCTTACCTCAGATTGGCATGTCAGCAAAAATTCACGTAGGATTCTTTCATCGATAAATTTACCAGCCCCTAAGATCCTCAGAGCTCCACCAACCCTATAGAGTTATCACACACTCAATGGAGCCTGAACGGATTTATATAACTGTACTGAATTCCGAGGCTACTAACTTAGTACGAACTCACCAAAAAGCATAACAGGTATCGGTAGGTTTGTTGGGTCTTCCTTGAAACCCTCCATCAATAGCTTGCCTCTAAAAAATGAGAAGTATGATAGCAGTTAAAAAGAGTCAATTGGCCTTCACAACAGGCAACAGCGTAACTACAATATAACATCTGATGGAAGTATACCTGCAAGCACCAATCTAGAAGCAACGGCACATCTATGATGCAAGAGGATGTGGATCGAGAGACGAGGTCATCTTCAAGGAATCCCATTAACCGGAGAGAAGCAACAGCACAGTAAGTTGCACCACCTGTGACACTAGAAGTAAGAATGGTTTATGAGTAATAAGTTCAATTCGTAAAGAACTTACAAAAAGGAAAATTCCAAATCACAATGCCATTTTCCATTTTAATAGTAACATAAATTTTTACATATGATACATACACTCAGAGTCTCACAAAAACCATTGAACAGTACCAAGGTGCTAAATGAAAACATTGTCATCTGTTTTCTAAGATTACATGGTTAGTAAATCAAAAGCATGACAGGTACATAATAAACAAAAATCATCATTGATATCTCGAACATCAAAAAACGGAATACTATTATATTATTTTCCGGTGTCCAGAGAATGCAACTTCTCATTGTTCGGTAAGCACTTAATCCAGCAATTCAGCATTGCTATTTAGTTAACGTTACCTGATATGTGTAACTTCCAAATTAATATGTGAGTTTCTATTGTATTTTATGTTGCAATTACTTTTAAGACAGAGCTTTTAGACTACCGCATCCAAGAAACTGTGATTCAAGAAATGTACATATACATGTCTAAAATGGCAAGAAAACTCACCATGTGACTCTTGGCCAGGAATTAGTCCAAAGCCACCATCATATGACTGCAACAAAACATTTCCTTATAAGCCATAGACATTTATTAGGGACAAGAAACTTAAATGGGTTCAGCTTTCAGTAAACCAAAAAAAAGGAGGGGGAGGGGGGCCCAGTTATGCCCAGCCTAAAGCTGGGCCTTAAGCAAAGCCCAATCCTATAGAGGCAGAATGTAAAACTATTTTATACCAGTATCTAAAAATATTGAAAGTTTAAAAAAAATTTATTAGTTAAACTATTTTCACATTGCGGTTTGCATATCATATGCTTAATAAAAAAAGTAAAAATGGACAGCGGATCGGGTATTGAGAAGGTGAACATAAACCTGACAGCTCAATATGTACTTCTTGGCTTTCTCTTTATCCATGCCACTCCAATTATCCAACAGAGACGAAATAACAGCTAAAATATCAAGTGGCTACAATCAAATTTAATCCAAAAAAGAACTAGATCTAAACAGGCAGTTGGGAAGACATGGAGTCTCACCAGCACAATACACAAACCGTAAATCTGTCTCTGCCCCCGTGTGAATGGGCATGAAACTGAGCACAAAGAAAGAATGAAAAAAATGATATGTTAAATTCGAACCAGGAAAAAATAAACCACAAGGAGAGTGAATCTAGATAAATTTCAAAATGAAGTTGGCAAAATGATATCAGATACTCCGTATACGTTATGAATACATAGGCTACTTAATTGAACTTTCTTAAAACTGATCGTACCAGATCTAGAAATATAGCTAAATACAGACCTATAAAAGAAGATACACAAACAAAAATAATGACAAAAGATGGTGGAAACGGGAACAAGATTAATCTCCAAACAACCTCTTTCAAAGGATCTACCTGTTTTACATAAAGCATCCAGCATCATCTATAACAACGTATAGTCCTAAGCAACCAGGTTACACTTTTCCTGGCTTTCTTTTTTAAAGTAAGCTTACACATATCCTATGGTTCAAGAATAAAAAAAATAACAGCTTAGAACAATGTTTCAGGCATAAGTTACCTCCCATCCGGCTGCTGAAGATGTTTCATGGACATCAAAATTGAACTACAGTTGAAGAGTGAAAAGTCATAGTTAAGTGTCTTCAATATGGCCAATGCACAGTATGTGCTTGCCAAGTGACTGTTATTGGGAACGGCGGCCTGTAATGGAGATACCAGAGTAAGAGAATAACAACCCAACTGGAAAAATATATTTAAAAAAATAAAGATGACACTACTTCGGCTTGTGAATTTCCAAATAGTAAAACAAAGATCATTCTGACTTCTTACCCCGCTTTTAAGAGAATGAAACTGAGAACTTCTAGAACCATAGAATCCATAGAACTGGCCTGCAGTAAACAATCGATGGTTAGGTTTACTAATTTTAGAATTGTTCTCATGAATGTGGGAGAAAAATCTTGCCCTATTAAAGTGGCAAACTCTTCATTCATACCATTGTTTGGTTCAGCTTCATTCGTAGGATGAGCTTGCAATGACAAAACCCAATTAATAACGTCTTCTCTATCAACCTAAACAATCAACAACAAAAAAAAAAAAAAAACACATCTGATTAATTGTCTGTGAGTCATATTCCCCTGAAAAGATATTAGATTATTTGATGGCACATATACAAAGGCTGAAAGCCATCCCTTGAAAGTCATTGAAAAATATTGAAGCTTCACATATATGCAGCTTTTCCAGCTTTCTTATTCACTGATATGCAAACGGCTCATTGAAAGTGTGTGTATGTTTATATGATATGGAGACGTCAGACGGATGACTGGAATAACGTACCCCTAATACTATGTACCACTAAGGTTTACACTAATATGCCAGAAGAAATTAAGAGTTACTTCATATATTTCAATTACCTAATTCTAATATACTACATAAATTGATTTTTTTTTTTTGAACGGCAAATTTGGACTCAGCGTCATGCCTCTTCATATACCCAACTCCAATTCCAGAGGAAACCCATTATAGGAAAACCCCAGTCTCCATTCCTGAGAGCATTTTTGCTCACACCAGGATTTGAACCCAAGACCTCTCAGTCTCAGGCTCCACCATGTACCAATTCATCTATTGATGATTGGTACTACATAAATCGATTTGAAAAGCGAATTTATGGTCATGTCTTCAAGCTATTCTACGACATTCAAGTTAGATATCTGGCTGTGCGTTGAGACGCTTATATATATATATATATATATATATATATAATATTGTAAGTCAACACATGAATGTGAAAATCAATATTAGTAGAAATCAAGTGATGTTAAGAGCAACATAAATCCTAACCAAACAAATCTTGTAGATCTAAAACTATATAAGTAATTGATAAAAGAAGGGAGATAGAATAATACGCGATCGAGAGCACGGAGAATGTGGAGGCCGGAGATGATGAAGTAAGCGAGAGTAAGATGGTTGATCTCTTGAGCTTCGTATAGTGACGGTAGTATCTGGTAATTCATTTCAAGGTATCTTATGTGCCGATCTCGATCGAACAATTGTTCATCGGCGGGAGGTATATGACTGTCGTCTTCTGCCATGGCAAACCCCCCTCCGGTGATTCTACAGCAACTGATACTCGACCAGTCTTTTTTAGTTTGACATGCGCGTATATACCCACCCCAATAAAAGTATTCAGGTGGTAAGATTTACGGGGTGCTTTATTTGATAGTTATTAGTTTGTCTACGAGTATAATTTATTTTTTTTTTGTGTTTTACGAGTAACTTTTAAGCCTATTTTCATGAGAAGATGCCGTATTTAACTATGATTAGAATCGGCTTTTTTTATTTTGAGTCTTTGGATAAATTTATAAGCTTAAGTTTATTAGTTTATTTTCATAACCCTTTTTATCTACCTTATTTAAATATCCACATATAAAGTTATCTAAAAACTAAACTACAACTTTTTAGTTGTTGTGCCTAAAGGTGTTTATCTAACAGTCAAAACGGCTAAACTGGATCAAAACGTGGTATTCAGGTTGGTTTTGGTGGATTAAATTGTTAAAGTTTCGTTAATTGGTTTAGATTTTTAGAAAATTGGGTTCTTTAGTTTGGTTACGGTTTGAGGTAAAAAAAATGAAAAAAGGGAAAACCGAACCAAACCGTGTGTTACTAATGACTAAATATTATCCTATAAGAGTTATAGGATACCAAGCAAGGATGAATCAATAACAAATATATACATATTTTTATGATTATCTACTAATCAATTCATGTCTTTTTAAAATATAGGAGCATTAATGGCATGAGTAGTCCAATACCCGGAAGAACTTGTACGCAGAGACTTGCATCTCATGATTGGTTGTCAAAAGTTCGTTTTCAAACAACACTCATATGTAATTACTAATTAGGAATACGTGATTTGACATTTTAGCAAGTAAAATAATGACTACATTTTCTTATATAACCTACATCGAACCGTCTAACCGGTTAAACTGGACCAAATTAAATAATTTGGATTGGTCCAGTTTGATATATGTTGAAATTGGGGTTGCCGGTTTGGTTTCAAATTTCGACAAAATCAGACCAAACCGGTCTGTGAAAACATCTAGTTGTTATGTCTTTGGGCGGACTATTAAGAGATTCTTACTTCTATTAGGTATTGTTTGAGGAGACTCTCTAGTATGGATCCAGTTAAGATAACATAATTTAGATCTTACATTGTGATATTCGATTTGCAACTTAAAAAAAAAAAAAAAAAACTTAGTTTATAAAAAATAAATCATCAACTACTTATTCTTACTAATCATAAACTCAATATATAAGTTAACCTAAACACCCCTTTAGCCCACACTGGTTTCTTTACGAGGTTATTAAATTTCTAGACAGTATTAATCTAAACAAACTAGATTGGTGTCCGCGTAATGCAGCGGCAGTAACAGCAACGGTGATGATGTGGTTATAACGTAAAAGTAATTTCATTGTGGTCGGAGATATGATGAATTGTTGTGTGGGATATGAAAGGGGACGAATTTTGAGTTAGGGTTTTTGCTATATGTTTGTGCGTGAGAGAGAGATAGATGTTGAATTTTTTTTAAGGACATTCTAATTACAGTCTATAAAATATAAATAAAGATGTATTAAGATGAAGAGTAAATATGTTTTTTCATGTTCTTAAAATTAAGAAGGAGGAGGAAAGTTTATTTCATAAAGGAGTTTAGATATAGATATAGATATAGATTTATGGCAAATTGACTATTAACTTTAGATAAGCTATACTTTTTAACCACACACTTCGCTTAATTACTTTAGATAAGCTATATTATCACAAAACTCTAATGTAAGGGCTTCTTCCTAAACCAAAACCCAAACCCTGAACCCTGGTCTCTCGGGAACAAACACAAAAAAGGCACACACTTTTGCGGACAAGGCAAATCAGGATTTCCGTGAGTCAGTAATTACAACAAACATCTGGTGTGCGTCGGTCACATTTCGATATGAAGGGCAGCAGAACTACTACTCCTACTAAGCTCTTAACATTTGCCGAAAAATGCAAGGTAGTCTTATTATCCCTTCGGATTATGCGTGTGATCATCATTATCATAGTTTTTATTTGTATTGTATTTTTTTTTTCAGAACATATTAGCATCAAATTGGCAAGGTACTCTAAATACAGTTAAAGCTGATTCTACAGGAAGGTACCCCCCAATATCTACTTTGTATTTGCTTTCTATCATTTTCTTTTGTTATTATTATTATTTTTTTTTGAACGGCTCTTTTGTTATTTTTTAACCCATGTTTATGGCTTTGTGTTTTTCGTTATCTTACAGCAAGGAAGAAATCTACAGTTCAAAAGTCAAATACTTTGTCAAGAGAGGAAGGCCGTACATTTGGGTACCAGAAAATGACTTGCATAATGTGGTATGTTTAGTTATTTACATTTAGTACAAACGCCGCTATCCCTTTTTCAGTGCTATTGTGTTTTTGTCATTTGATTACAACGTGTTCTGATGGTGTATTTTAAGTTAATCTGCCTTTTTTGGGGTTTGAATGTGAGACGTCACAAGTTTAATGTAGAGTTGACAATCGTATGTATTTCCGGGGTTGAAGTGGAACAAAACCTTTAGGCTTGTTTTATCTTTTCCTTATTTCCTTTTAGCAAGTAGCAACATGGTAATTGTATGTGATGAAAATTTCCGCAAAAGCTTGTTTTTCCCTTCTAAGTAGAGGACTTGGAAGAAAAGTCTTCTCATTGGTAGGATGGATTCTTGTGCTGACACACATGTTAGAAGCATCTTTTTTTATATTGTTATGCAGCAATAAGTTTTGGTGCATCAAGGTGTAAAGAAGTGCATAGATGTGTGTGAAAAGATATATCACGTCCCTTCCAAAATCCTTCCTACAACTCTATGAACTCACTCTAAGTAGCAATACTTTCTTCAAGTAAAACACAGAGTCATCAAAGTATATCAGGTTATTTAGAGTCCACCTTATTTAGAGTCCAAAAAGGGCCCATATAACTTACACATGTGTAAGACCATCCATCTTCTCCGGTGACTTTTCCGCCGAGAATCAGGTCCGTTACACATGTGTAAGTCGTGGTGGTGGTGGTCGCCGTCGCCGGAAAATCATGGTGGTGGTCGGAGATGATGGTGGTGGTGGTAGGAGGTCGTTGGAATTTCAGGAGATGGAAGAAAATCAATGGACCCTTTTTGGACTCTAAATAAGGTGGACTCTAAATAACTTTTCCCTATATATATATATATATATATGTTGCTAGTTTCATCAAGTCCAGTTATTTGTATGCGATGCTATATATTTCTCCACCCACTTAGTATGCTCATGATGAAATGAAGGTAGATTTTGGTTAAAAAACTTTTTATAATTTGTCCTTATCTAGGTAGTTGATGTATATAACATGAAGTCACAAAGTTTGGTATCGTTGATGGCGATGCTCGTGTGGAGGGAGAGAATGAGGGAATTATTATAGCTGCAGTAGTGAAGCTTTAGTCATGAGCAACTTTTATCTCTATTTAGTATACCTTTTTCTTGCATTCTAGCTGTCTATGACCTGTTCTGCTTTCTTTTTGTATAACATAATCTCTACTATGATTTGTCTAGCATCGGTTTAGTGATCATTTTACCCTTTTCTTATTTAAAAAGTGTATGGTATGAATTATGCTATACTATTGTATATATTCTTAGTGCTCTAGTGGGATTGTGGGAGATAGATATGCCTCTTTACTCTTCTGATTTGTGTATTTTTCTGGAAAAAAAAGAATACAGTTATAGATGAACGTGGTTCATTTGCTGTCACAAGTCCCTTACCAGGTTCCCTTGCAAGTTTGCTCCAAGCATTAAAGAAGGTCAGTCAATATTCTTTCTTCTACTTCATACTCCCTCTCCATATGTCTTCTAAGAATTATAAATGTGAGTGTTGAAGACTACATATGTTATCTCGATAACATTATAATAATACTAAAAATTCCTTCTTCATACAGCCCCCCAATCGGATTGCTCTTGTCGGTGAAGTTGTGCCGCTTAGTGATAATAAGGTACAATTTATAGAAGCTAATCTTAAATGGTCTATTGTTTGTTTTTCATTCGTCTGTAACTAAGCTTGAAATTGACAAGGTATTGTCAGTATTGTGTAACCCAAATTGTTGAATCGAAACATGTTCATGCAACTTTTTTTTTTATTTTTTCAAGTTTTTGGCTGTACTTTCATATGTGCTGATAATTTCATAGTTTCAGCATTCATGCCACCTGTTGCATCCCAAGATCTAAACTAGTGGTGGTCAAATCACCAAACCATAAGTGGTATTCCATAGGTTCTTAGGGAGCTAGCTCCCCTACCTTGAATTTGACATCTTCATTTCTGGTTCTGTTCATCCTTTTGTGAACACATTTACGTCATCGTCATATTTTTGCTATCACTTCATCTTTGAAGAGAACTAATAATATTAGTTAGTAAAAGCAAGTTGATATTTCATATGCTAATATTTTTTTACATGCCTCCTTATGCATGGAATTCTGTCAGATCAAGTCAGCAGCAGAAACCCTGCGAGAGATGATAATATCAGAAGGGGAGGCAATAAGGGAGTTTAGTTACTCAGTTTCTAGTATATTAAGTTCATCTAATTTCACATCTACATCTCGTGCCGAAAACCTTCAAGAGTTTTTGAATGAAGATCTACAATATAGGATATACAAGTTTAATCCAAGGTAAAAGTTCTCTGTTAACCATTTCTTATCAACACGGATTTTAACTCAGTTTGAGCAAAAACATGTCCCTATGTTGTGTAGGGATATATGTATTATTGATGCGAGCTTATATCAAATACAAAATCTCTATCATGCAGCTCAATCACTTACATAGAAAGCAAGGGAAGCAGCCATGAAATGGATATGAAGGATATGGAAGAATCAAAGGCTGATCCCTTGTGTAAGTATCCTCCTACATGTGCATGATGTTTACTTGTGCATATATTCTGCACACTTACCCAAAGTTACAGCTCACCAACTTTTTAGGATCCACCTCCAACTAGCACGTGTGCAATATTTACAAACACCGACATTTTGTATTTTGTTAAATGTATTGAGTTTGGTTTGTCAAACAAGACCCCGTTGCTCATTTATAAGTGATATAATGAGAAGCAAATGCCACTGAAACCAACTTACACCTCAGATCGTTTTCCCGGGCCAGAAAATATCAGTTTTGTTATCTATGGATCTGTACTTGGACTTCAAGTTCACACTTATCAAATAAAGGAACTTCCAGAAATGTGTTTCCTTCTTAACTAGATAGGAAGTGGTTTAATTAATAAATAATCACCAGTTGTAACAGGTTTCCTTCGTGTTCAAGAGTTAACTATCATTTAAGGATGATACACCATAATTACATTCTTTTGGTATTGTTCCATGTAGCTCTTTTTTCTGCAAGCTTGATTGATGGCATTAATCAAAGTGAAGTCAGACGTCGAGCCCTGATGATTTTTTGTGCTACATACTTGAATAAGAATGTTAAGGTATGAAACTTAATCCCCCAGAATGTAGTAAATGGCATAGAGTGAATTCATATGGCAAAAGGGCAATTTTGAAGCATTTACTTATTATTAGGTTGCTTTGGGTTTTGTTTATTTCAGTTGCTCAAATAGATAAATATATATAATTGAGCTAAAACGAAATCAGGTCAAATTGTTTGAATGGGTGCAAAGTTGTCCGATGGAAACCTTCTAAAATTTTTAATTTAAAACGTTAGATAATATTTGTAATAATATAGTTTTGGCATTCATATATATTGACATTTCCTATAATGAATTCATCAAAGAGGATATAAATGTGTTTTTGATCAACCTGATCACTACTTAAGTCTTACCTGTTATGACACATTACCCAACACACAAGCCCAACCCCATTGCCGCCTCCACCTTAGAGTACACCATCAATGTTTGCATGATATAGTTGTACAATATCAAAATAAATAACATGCACAATGCCACAATGCTTACAACGTACCATCTCAACGTTTTCCTTTCCTCTAATTCTATGTAGGCATGTGGCGTTTCCCTTGTTCATTTCTCTGACCTCTTGATATTGTGTGTATTTGAAGGATGCCCTGGTGCTTTCGATAGATCGGAAAGGGCTTGATTTGCTGGGGAAGGTTATGGGACCCATGATGGACGATGGGTCTCGTGAAGTCCAATGGAAAGAGATGCGATTGCAGCTTGCGGAAGAAGCTCGTGATGTTGAGACGTTCTGCAAACGACTTGTTGAGATGGAAGAGGAAGCAATTAAGAATGTTTCAGCATTCAGTGGCCTACCATTAGATGCTAATGAAATGTAAGCCCTCACCGAACTTCGTGTGTGTTAACATGGTTTGTTCAAGTTACAATTTTTATGTATCCCGTATTAATATAATGCTTAATATATTCACCACGGGTAAGGTTCATGTGAGAACTATTCACATATGAACATAAGTAATTATAAGTATAACTTGATAATTCAAATGTGAACGAATATGTTCATATATACCATTCACATATGAACATCAAGTTATAATATAAAAGTTTTCATGGTTCTTTCAATTCAAATGTTTCTCACATAAACCTTTTCCTATTCACCACTATATATACATGTCTAAAGGTGTTATTCTTTCTTTACCCTTTACATGTGATCTCTTACTATATATACCATTTGGTTAACGTTTGTGGATGTTTTTATCTACATTAAGATCAACTTTTTCCATATAAAAACAATTCTTCGAAACACATCCATGACTTCTTATACAGTTGAATATTATTTCATGACATAAACGTATTATCTGTATTCATTTTGATGGGTCTTATATAATAACTTTAATTATTTGTTTAACAATAAAGTAATCAAGTTGTGTACTTTTTGTTATATATATTTTAATTAATTTTGTTAACTTTTTTGTGTTACTTACTATATGTACTGAAATATTTGAATACTTTGACTTAGAAAAACTGCTACAATGGCATGTTTAAAAAGCAATACTGATATGTGAGGCTTGACTTGTCTTCTTCTTGGGCTAAATTGAGAGTACAAACATAGCACATTTGTAGACTAGTAGTTTCAAAGTATGATCTTTTAAGTCATTACATAAACGCCTTCCTTATGATATACCCAATCATGTATCTCTTATTCATATGTATCGACGTTTGCAATCCAACTATAAACAAAATGAAACACATTCGTTTTTATTAAGTGTGTATATAAAAAACTTAAGGCCCGAAGAAATAACTTTGAAGAGTTTTACCTTTTAAGACATCCTTGAATTTAGCTAAACATTTGTTTGTATCAAGTTTATAGTGGTGATTTTAATCCTTAAATGTATAAATACCCTCTCAATCCATAATTGTGTAACCTTTTCACCCACATTAAAAATTAAATTATTCAACAATTCTCTCTCAAATCACACTTTTCAAGTATGAGAATATATGTGAAATGCCAAATACTGTATAGTAGAAGATTAATACTTAAGCAGCTTTAAACCTCTTTATTAATACTAGCATACTGAAAACAAAACAATTTCAAACCAACATTATAAATCGAAGATTTAACTAGCTCCAAATGTGATCTAAATTCCAAACCATAAAAACCAATAATCAAAAAAATTGTCAAATAATGGTGCAACAGCATGCTGGATCATCATGGTCATCCCTAGGATTTGTAGAGACGCCATGATAGTCATACAACCACGGATAGTCTTGCCCTTGAGCCATGTGGATAGGTGGTGCATATGGCTGAGCGGTTTGTGTATATGATGAGGGTCGTGGTGGAGGAACATACCCATCATCATTTCTGATACGAATACCACCTGACCCTTGACTATTATAGTCATGATGAGTAGATGCTAAGCTAGAATTACGTCGATTCACATTGTTGTTGGGAATGGGGTACTTGAATGTAGTCGACTGTAGTATGACCAATTCCTCAGGCTTGTAGGTGTCCAAGACAGCTGTAATTAGATCAGCATTTATAGCGCCATAACTAACACTAGACAACGAATTAGGATTTTGATTGATCACCGAACCATGTAGGTTGCTGTTAAAGCTGGTTGGCACTAAATTTGGAGGTGGGCTGCTGGTTTGATTTTCTGATACAATGATAACATTAGTCTGAAACGTACGCTCGAGAGTGGCTCTGATGTCTTCAGGATGTCGGGCGGTAGAGATGGTGAAATATGCTCTCGCATAATCCATCACTAGCATTTTCACTCCACCCATTTCACGCAGCTTGGTTGCGACACGTCCTATCCATGTGTCACAATTACGAAAACGATCAATGTGAAGAGTAACGGTTCTTTCATAGTCCATATCTGATCGATGGTTCACTGAAATGTAACAAATCCAAAAACAATATCGCTTCAAGGTATATAAACATGATGATATATATATATATATATATATATATATATGTATGGTGTATTGTGAGATTTAGACCATTATAATACTTGATTAAATATCTAGATCATATCGTCACACCTTAACAAAGGAATACATATACATATAAAAACTATTACGTATGAATTGTTAGCTATCATCACACCTTAACTTCTTGTCAATAAAAAATCATCACACTTTAACCAAATAAATGATAATAAATACTATTACAAGCTAAAAATGTATCTCAAGAATACAAGATTATGAGTAATATATAATTCTTAATTCTATTTATTAATTAATATATAAATAAATAAGGGGACTTCGGGGATTAAATTGCCAAGTTCTGTTCTCCAGACTTCTGTGCATTCGTGGGACTCTCTTGCTAGCTAGCCTTTCCATGTTTTATTTCTAGTATAATAAAAAAAAAAAAAAAGTAAAAAGAAATAAAAAATATGAAAAAGATTATTGTGTAAAGGTGTAAATATGGATACAATAACTATATATACTTGTATATAAAAAAAGGTTAGACAGTCTGAATCAAAATTATATATACGAAATATATTTTAAACTTTTATCTTTATGAAAAAGTATATATGTATATACCTTATTGGCGACCTGCTTGGAGAAGAGTTTTTTTCTTTTTGAACAGCGCTTGGAGAAGAGTTATTATGATTTATGAATGAATGATAGAGGTAATTAATCTAGGTTTATATATGTATGACGAGTATTATACTAACTTTTCCTTAATTACCTTCTAATTTCATAGACATTTAATTGGTTTCTTCTTGATATGGATAATAATGAAATTTGGACCCTGACCGGTTGACTGCTGACCAACCTCAAGTCGACTATTTAAATGTATTGTACTACTTTTATTTTATAATATTTTATAGAAGTTAATTTAAATTGGAACTAGTGGGGCCACCCGCGTTTCGCTGCGGGCCGACATTATTTTTCGATGGATAATGTTATATATGCCTAATTCATATATCTAAATATTGTCATACTCCACACATCATATGACACATATTTTTCATTAGTTCTTTTTCATCATCTATATCGTTGATCTTGCCACATGGCTTGATCTCTTTTTTAGACGTATCTTTAGACACGTAAATTAGTCACCTTAATCATTTTTATTTTTATTTGGATATCAAAGTTTTTTTTATGTCTGATTCACTCGTACTTGAAACTACATATCCTGAGTTATTGTTACATTCCTTACACGAAATAAAACGTTAAAATATCATGGAAGATAACTAACATTTTTGTAGTATTTGGGTTTGTAATAAATTGTATATATTGCTACCAAGGATAGTTTAAAAAGGAAAAAAATTGTGTTTGGGTTCACAAGGCTAGTGCTTTTGCACATGCCTTCCAAACTAATTAGTCATTTCATAGTTTTTTTACGGCATTTGATCTTGAATAGAAAATAATTTAAATATTGTTGACTGTAACTCAAAAATAAAATTCTTGAAAAAATATATACACCATATGAAGCAAACACATGGAAAACAGTTGTAGTACACGTGCAAGTTCTATAGTACTACATTTTTTTCTCCGTCAAATTTTATAATTGAAATTCCTTACGTATTCAACACAAACCACATCTTTCAATCACTTTTATCTATCTTTTATGTTTCTTGTAAAAAATTTTCTTCAGCCTGCTGAGTTTTCAATTCTGTTCGTTTCATATTTTGTTATCATTCATTTCGGCAAGGACCAATGTTTGCAACCACTCTGCCGGAAACATATTTAAGCCACAATATAATATTATTGCCGTATATAGTGGCATCGCAACGCCAAAAGGAGCCCATCGTTATCAGCCAACAGTCCAACACTATCAGGTATTGCCACCTACATGGTGAAGAGGTGAACGGCAGGATGATGGTAGTTAGCCGCAGGTGACGATGACGATGATAGTGACGACATAATCCTGTTAATTATTGGGTTGTTTACTCTTTACATATCTCCTTTGTTTTTCTGGATTTTTTTTAGATATGATGGTGCTACCTACTATGTTATAGTAGGCTATATTACCGTCGGTGATTTTCTGAGTGATGCACCGGTGGCTTATGAGTAAAAAAAGGCTGACGTCCGCATTCTTTGGATGTAGATGAAGAAAAAGAAGATAATAGTGTTGGAGAGAGCAAGAGAGAAGAGATTAAAGAAAGGAGAAGATTGAAGAGTCCTGAAAAGTTAAGAAGATAAAGGGTTAACTATGTCATTTCAAGTTACCCAACGAAGCCAGTTGGAGCCTTCATCCAAATTGGGATTATTATATATATAATATGTCGATCTACGTGGAATTGGAATAATTTATAGTATAAAAATAAAGTGGTGATACAGAGCCCTACTAAATAGGGCTAAATATTAGCCTAACTTTAAATTTTTACCATATGTTAATTTTAATGTTAACATATAATCCAGATTGGTTTTATTCTAATTTTACCCTGTATTAATTTAGAGAATATAATTTCCATTTATCCCTTTCATTATGTTATTTACTTTTTCATTAAGTGCACATTTAAGCCTTTTAACATTTTATTATTTTCTGTGAATTTTTTCATTATTTTGATAAACATGTAAAACCATACATAAATTTAACATCGGTATAACCGTATAACAATAACACAATTATAATGTAACAGAAGATTGACTTCTTTATATTCATCATCAATACTCATAGATGATTAGGAGAATAAAAAACTCACCTCTTGCTTGCATCATTAAGATCATCAAAGCTATATTTAGTTGTAAACAAATTGAAAGTATCCACTTAAATTGTAGGCGTACGAACTAGTAAAATTGAAAGATTATGTTTAACATATATGTAGCACCAGTCTAATTAAAAAAACAAACATAATTAATTTCTTTGTAGAAGTTCAAACTTTATATAATCTCATTATGTTTGTGTAGCACATATTATGTATAAACAAAATATTAAATATACACCATCATATCATATCCAATTAAACATTTGATTCCTTAACAATTTACAGGTTCCAACTTTCTATATGATTACTACATAAACAAATTGTGATGCAACCACAAAAAAGTAAAATAAAAAAGAAATAAAAAAAATGAACAATTAAAATATGATGATTATCAGTTCAGCTTTTTAAATGATATGAGATCATCAGGTTCATTATATATAAATAAATATATATATATATATATATAATTAGGTTTAGGAGAATACTTACATGGAATAAAAATACGTAAAAAGGTTTTTGATGTGGAGGCAAGATGGAAAAATTGTTTAATAGTCTTTTAATGATAAAAGGTAAGGGCATATCAGTAATTAGAAAAAATAATTAATGGGTTTTTAGAAATAAATCCAGATGACATTTTTAGATTGTTAGGCTTATTTTTAGGTGTAGCATTTTAGGTCTCCTAATCATTTTTCATAAAAATATATGCATTATCTTACACATTAATATGATAATTATTAAATTAAACTAAACATTAGTTAAATTTGAAAATTACTTAGAAAATTCAGTCATTATATATTATATAATAATAATAATAATAATATTAATTATAATTTGTGTTCATGTTGAAAAAAATATATATAATTTGTGTCTAGCAAAATTATTTATATTACAACGATACAAAATCACTATTTTAGTAGTGCTATATTAGATCTTTTACCCGCACGATGTGCGGTAGTTTTAAAATTGACTTTCTTTTTATTTTATTTAAAAAGAATCTTGAATGAAGTATTATATTAGAGTTAATTGCATAAAACGTGAAATGTCTGTAGTTTACACAAATTCGTGGTTTACATCCCTGTAAGTTTTTATTTTAAGGGTTTTCATCCATGTTTAAAGTATTATTAGCAACTTATATCCCTTTCATTAACAACATTATTTTCCATCCGTTAAAAGCCTTCACGTGCCACACACGTGAGGACATTCTTGTCTTTTTGCTTATTGCAGGGACGATTTATGCAATTACACTGCATATAAACTTTTTCTTATAAACTCTATTACATAAACAACATCCTTAAATCAAATGTATTCAATGAAAAAAAAAATCCACAAATCAAATGAATCAAAATTAATCAAACATCACATCTTGTGGTGTTCTTATCCACAAATCCACAATTTATCCACAAAAATGTTATAGATAATACCGTAAATTAAATGCCCTAATTTTCTTGTGTTGTTCTCATCTTTTGCAAGTGAAAAAGAAATGGGTTGGGTGGAAGAAAATTAATCAAAGCTTCTCCATCTTAAAAGCTTTTTCATCAAGTTGAGACTAGCACATGAATCGAATATATATCCATTTCATGAAACCGATTATATATATAGATAGAACTGTAGCGACGGCCATTGGTGGAAGGAGGCGATGGATACCTTTCATTTTCTGATGGAAAATCCCCTCAAACGCTTCAGATCCCTAACTCACTTCCCATCGTTTTGTCCAATGGGTTTTTAATGATTGTTTCTGAGTTTATCCAATCCCTCACTCTACATCTATGTTCCATTCATTTTTTTCGTGGTTGTTTTTGATGTTGATGATGATTGTTTGTTTTTCTTTTTGTAAGACACTTCAAAACACAATAAACTAGATGTGGCTTTTAGGAAGGCAGAGTGAAAAGGAGATATAACGGGATATTGAAATATGTGTCTGCCAGGGATTGAGAGTGAAAAATGGATACAAGGGAGAAAACAAAAAATTTATATGCAGTGTAATTGCATAAAACGTCCCTGCAAGAAGCAAAAAGACAAGAATGTCCTCACGTGTGTGGCATGTGAAGGCTTTTAATGGATGGAAAGTAATGCCGTTAATGAAAGGGATGTAAGTTGCTAATAATACTTGAAACATGGATGAAAACCGCTAAAGAAAACTTACAGGGATGTAAACCACGAATTTGTGTAAACCACAAAGACGTTTTATGCAATTAACTCATTATATTATATAATAATATAATAAGTGAATAGGTTGTGAATAGTAACTCGTCTATGTAATAAGACTTATTCATCATCTTACATGTATTATATGAATAACTGAATGAGATTTATATTCATCTACCAAAATATTTATAAATACTCATATATATCGTCGTAGTTGAACATAGCGAGCATGCAATATATGTTATAATTGTCGAAAGAAGAATTGTAATCGTAATTTGGTTGAATAAAATACGACAAAAATAATCAGTTACTAAAAATCGTAATTTAGTTGAACATAGCGTGCTCTCCGCACCACCAAACTTATATGATGTATTATTATGACTTAAATAAACAGTTAACCCAATTACACTAAAATACCAACATATATATAATATATTTTATTAATATATATGAGTATAAGAATTATTGGCATTTAATTAGTATAGATAATGGTCAGCAAAACTAATATGATCACAAGATGTCTTGTGAGTTATGATATTTGTCAGGAGTGAAAACAATCCAAACACTACAAATAGGAAATAAAAGGCACATATATAGCTGATTTACTGGTTTTTATTTCTGAAATGAACATATTATTGAAACTGTTTATCAAACAACCTTCACAAACATAACCAAAATGAATAACACCAACAGAAGTTAAAGCAACATGCGAACACAAAGATCATTTATTAAGCAGTAATTAAAAAGATGATCAATAATACGAACGAGACTGGCAGCGGTCTCTTAATTAATTAAGAAGCATTAGCGAACCTAACACGCCTGCTGCTGCTAGTAGGATGGGTAGAGGTGTGATTATGAACTCTAGGGACGGCTGCTCTGGATGTCCCCGCATCGTAATTGACCTTGATAGCTTTCGTTTTTGTCCCATTTTTGGTTGTAGTTTCTTTGTATTCTATGTTTTTGATTAACCCCTGAGAAGCATGAGCAGCTACGATTGTCCCCAATCCTTGCAACAATGCTTTATCTTGATGAGAGCTGACCACAGGAGGTTTTGAACTAACAACATCTGTTTTTTTCAATAGTGTGATGCTTCTGTTGGATGAAAACTCGTGCTTAAGCGCGTTTATGATAGTTTTGGAGGGCTGAATGGTTGAGACAGTGAGTTTCCCACCACTCTTAGCTTTCCATGATTTAACACCACCAAGTTTGTCAAGCACCTTTTGGACCCTTTGGTTATCAGAAGTCCTAGAGTATGGAATGATTTCGATGTATCTATCCTTTGCCTCTACCAGTGAGTGGGTATCACGGGATGGTGGTTTGATATTGACATAAACATCTAACATCTTCAAATTAAGTCGTTACGGAATACTAATTTATGACCCTATATATATATATATACATGGAAGAAGGGGAGGGCCGGGATGCTGCTTTTATAGACTACTACTTTTTGCTTTCACATTCACTCAAACAATTGACTATTCTATTATCATCATCCACATAAATCTTTTAAGTGAAATTTACAATTTCAAAAAACTCCATATAATAATAATCCAATCTAACAATAATTATAAAACAACCTCCTAAATTATTTTTTTTAAAAAGCCATCTCCCTTGGATGAAAGTCAAGTAAAACTCATATTTTAATGGAATACCTTAAGGTCAAATATCTTATCAATAAAGAATGAGTCACCAACCCCATTAACTATATATATACTTAACTGAATTTTTTGTTCGGCGGGGAATAAAAACCAAGGTGTTGGTGCATCTAGGAACTTTACCCCAAATATTGGCAAAACAAGCAAGTCCGGTGTCTAAGACACCGAACTAGTCCTACGTGGTACCCAGAAAAGTTATTATGATTATATAGATACCGGACTAGTGTTTGAATTCTGAAGTGCAGTCATGTAGATATCGGACTTATGGTTATATGGATAGAAGTGCGGGCGTGCGGTCATGTAGCTATATATATATATATATATATATATATATTTATGCAATCTGCATCTTTGTTTTACACATAAAAAAGTGAAGTCCGGTATTATAGAAACCGCACTTCATTAAATATAGTGGTTGGCTTGTGAATTGGTATGCATGCCACACTTAACTGAGAAAAGTAAAATTCCGGTATCTTAGACACCGAACTTCATAGACGTGGCAAAGTCCGGTGTCTTAGATACCGAACTTCCTTGTTTTGCAAATGTTTTGGGTAAAGTTCCTAGATGCACCAACGGATTGGTTTTTATTCCCATCCCGTACAAAAATTTCATACTTAACTAGGTTTTCAACCAAGGTGTTACACGAGCTAATATACATTTCTAACAAATAACTCGGTAAAAACTCAATATAAAAACAAATCTTTCAATGGAGAACGGGACATAATGTTCTTGTGATATTCTTGTAACGTTAAACACATAACCCGTAACGATTCCGGGGGAAAGTTGATACCTTTGTTAGTGTAAGTATATACGGTTAAGGAGACAATTACACCTACACATCATATGGTTACAACGATATTCATTACATTCTCATGTAAGAATACCTTATCATGCGTATATAAGATTCATCATGTATTTATGAATCGTTAATGTTAATGGAATAATAAATATAGATAGATCAACCTATCATTGGGTGACATCTTCCTTAATATTCCCTCCGTCCCATTAAAACTGTCTAATTTTATTTCGTCAAAGTCTTTCTTTTGTATTTTTGACCATACATTTTTTTATTGCATTATTTAGTATTTGATGAAAGTTATACTCAATGAAAACATATCGAAACGTCTATCAACTCATATAACTTTCATCAAATATTATACATTATAAATAAAAATATATAAAGTCAAACTTACGAGACAAAGACTTTGAAAATTTAAAAGTGGACACTTTTGATATGACGGAGAGAGTACGAGTATTATTGAAAGTAAAAATAGTTAAGAAGAAAAGAGAAAACCAAAGATACCTAGAATATAATTCAACTCAAAGTCATATTATGTTATGTGGTTATAAAAAGAACGTACATACTTATTATGTGTATGTTCTATATCATCAGTTTTTTAAATCATTGTAATCATATAAGGGAGTGTTTGGGGTTGTGTTTACAAAATAAATTTTGTGTTTTTAAAATAGATATATTATGCGTTTTCAAAACTCCAGAATTGCGTTTTCATAGCAAATAATCAATTTTTCACACAAACAGTTTTTTAGATTATTGGCGTTTTACAAACGTAATAATCAAATAATCACTTTATATCGTAATCCCAAACATCCTCTTATATTTAAAATAAAATTTGAACTGAAAGTAATATTGTGGGCATATAATTAAAAACAACTTAATACAATACAATATAGATAGAAACAAGACTACAAGAGGTATGTTTTCTCGTAAGAAGTCTTACGTTGAATCCTTTCCTTAGCACGAGCATAATACCTGCGCGTTGTGGCGGAATTTTGTTTTAAAAATGAGATAGATACGGGGTAGTTTAGTCCAACTATAGAAGTGGTTATATAAAAATATGTATCTGATGAGGGACATTTTAGACTTATCAAGTTCTTAATAATTTAAAGTTAGTTTGCTTTATAATAGAGTATAGATAATACCTAAAGTTGACCGAATGGTAGGGGTTTACCAAGAAGCTAAATTGAAAGATTTATTATACGAGTTTCTATCTAGCACTTTGCTATAAGTCTTCATTTTATATAAATTGCTGTTCTAAAATAAAATAGTCACATTCAATATATATATATATGAGTAGTTGTAATAGCCAGTGGCCACTAACCGTCACTTTCCAGGGTGAACTTGGGTTTGAGTCTTGCCAAAAGCAAACTTGAGATAATCAAGGGATTATTAAGTGGTTGAGATTCACCTGGACACTAGCTTGACTGAGAGATTAGTGGGTACCAAATAGTACATGAGATCAAGGGTTCTCATTTAATTACCTTTTTTTAGTTAGATTGATTAATCATTTTCCTATAATTTTTATAAGGGAGAAAAAAAAAGATATACATGCATAAAATAAAATTTAGATCCTTAAACAATAATAATCACTTATTGAGTTATTGTCCGTACGCGTAAATTCCCCCCTTTTTTTTCTTCGTCTTTCCAGCTTCCTCCCCGGAACGTATATTAATTTTTCCAACAAGTGCAATTTGCCTTTTTGACTCTGATATTCCACTATAGACAAACCAAATGTCTTGATCATCAATTAATTTCGGGGAAATAATGGTTACTGGTATTATTCTTTCTTAATTATCTATGCAAACGTCGTCAGTAATGACATTATTATCTAAAGTTAAGTTAGTCAATTCGATGGATCCAGCTCTATTTGATATTGACAAGGAAAATGATATTTACTTTTAAAATATCTCTAATTCTAATATCATAATTTCATGATATATGGAATCTATAGTAATTTTTCTTCTCTTTTTCGTCATCGGTTTTATCATATGTGATCATTTTGCACTTTGTAGTTAAGATTATCACAAAGATATATTCAAAAAATATATATAATTACCTGTTAGAATATATTTGCACAAGATCTCACCCAAAACATAACTTTTTATTAGGAAAAAATAAAACATAATGCTAAATTAATTATTGGTTCCATATAACAAAAGAGAGAGTGAGGAAAGATGGGGATGGTGTATGAAAAAAGGGGTGAGAGTTGTGAGCACCTTCCTTTTCATCTCCCATCTTTCGTTTTCTATCTCCTTCACATCATTCGTCTCTCTCCATCTTTCATAACAAAAAATACACATCTCTCACCTTTATTTAACAATATATATAAATAAAGAATATAAGAGAGGTGATGAAAAATGGATAGATATATGATTGTCTTGTTTTTCATCTCCTCACTCCTCTATCATGATAGGATGGGCGGGTATTCAATATTAGGCGTGTAGTTGTGTAACGTGTTTGATGAAAGTAAAACTAGTTAATATAAGCAAGACTAGAGTGATATCATTTTGCCTATATGACAAAACAAAAAATTTAGATCACTAACGGATCATTAAAGTATCATCGTGTCATCAATGATATCATTCGCTCATATCCCACTATAGGATAGTGTCAATACACCAATTCATAAAGAAACTAAAATTCAATGTTCCGTTGCCAATACAAAAAGAGTTGTCACTGAAGTATTATCGTGTTACCAATGATATCATTCGCTCATATCCCACTAGCCCACTAGGAGATAATGTCAATACACTAATTGTCTAATTCGGAAAGAAACTAAAATTCAATGTTTCGTTGCCAATACAAAAAGAGTTGTCTAAGTTAAAACCCCTTTTGTAAGATTCGAACCTATAACTTTATGATCCATACGCCTTATCTCATCAGATAGATCCTACTAGGCTATTAAGCCGGTGGCTATATCTATGATTTTTAATAGTGTATGTTATAACGAAGTTATTAATTTACTACGGAGTATTAAGATCCCTACAATCATCTTTTCATATTATGAATTATAATAATTAATGAAGCTAACTTTATTCTTTTATAAATTATAACAGTCTCAAAAGTTACGATTATATTTTCATATAAAATGTTGATTTTTTTTTAATGTATAAGAATACAATAACTCTGTTGGGTTGTAAAGAGTTAAAATGTATGGAAAGCCCATAATTCAGTCTGAATTTTTTTGAACCTTACTAAAAGGTTTTTTAAAACTCATCGACCAGAGAGAAAATATCTATAACGAGGTAGAACTTGAGAAAGAAATATAGGATAGTACAAGAAGTGAATAAGATGCAATTGGTATAACCAGAGAAAAAAAAAATCCATCGGAGACATGCTTTGAAAATCCATCCAAATTCACTCTATTGTATGGATTTTCAAAGCATTTACAATGCCTTTAGCAGTATGCATTGTCATTGTGGATAACAATATTTATCTTCCTAAGTTTTTTGATTAAAGACCATGGAGTTCCACCTGTGGTTGATCCCCATAACCCGATTTGGTTGATTCTTTGACAACCTTATACCATTCAAATTCAAAGAAGCAAATAATTTCAGATGTGATTGTATTTGGATTGGGTTAAGTCATATCCACATCTATTGTATCCATATCCATTTAAGTTCCATTCCATCATCCATATCCGTATCATTGGATCGATGAAGGGGGTAAAGTAGGATATTCATTGATTAAATATGAGAAAAAAGAAAACTGTACGTGTTACTAAAATTCTAAATTATAAATGAAGTCAAAACATAGTTAGCTACATAAACTTGATACTTATTCTTGTATTAAGAATTTTTGATATATTAATTAGGTGACATAAATGTACTACTTACTATATATATCCACCTTTAAGTGGAAAACGTAGATTAACATTACTATCATACTCTAAAATAACATAAAAATTTATGGTTAATTATTGATGTAAAGATAAAAAAAAGGACTTAATTAAATTATCAAACATTTTTTATCGTAAATGTTTCAGAACTTTATATCTTTTTACTTTGAATATGCATGTAATTGTCTGTTTATTGGATAAATCCATAGATAATAAAATTAAAAGAAATGATAATAGTATCACTGTTTTTAATTATCTTATCATAATGTACAAGTTTTACAACATTACAGTAATAAGTTTTACAAAATAAAGTACAAGCCAGTAATAATTACATGTGGTAGATTTATCATAGATTATCGTTAAGATATCACTTCCCTAAAATTAATGTCATTCATATCAATATTAATTTTCATTTAAGGTCATCCATATCATTTGAATCGGTCATGAGGTGGATATCCGCTGGATCAAGTGTCCATAGCCATCCGTACGTATTTGTTAGTTAATTTTATCATGAGTACTATACTCAGTATATATATCTATATCTATATTTATATCTATATACATAATAAAACAATAGTTATCTTATTTTTAGATAATTTATAATTAACATTGTTTTGACAAACTTATATATGATCTCTGCAATTTCATCATATTCATTTCATAAAAGATTTAACTTCATCAAAAAATAAAATCATAAATATAAGAAGATGTGAATATAATAAAATAAATTAAGTTATCGTTAATGTTGAACCCATCTCGAAAAAAAACACAATCACCTTACAAAAATCTTTAAAATACATGTAAAAACACATATTATAACTATAATGGACATTGTTAGAAGAAATCATGACATCCTAAACTAGGAATAAAGCTATAAAAAAACAATAATATAAACTAAGATATAATATGAAACAAAACCATAATAATGATTATGAAATCCTAAAAAATAACATATTATGTTGAAAATAACCCATATAAAATATGCAACTAATAATAAATAATATAAAATTTAAAATCATATAATTATAAGACTTCGTATGATCTCATTTGAACTATCAATTATGATAGTAATTTTCTTTCCATGCTTTAATATTTAACTTAGTTAAGTTAGTTTTATTTTTATATTTATACATCGATAATAAATATATTTGAGTATATATTGCCAAGCTTTGTAAGATTTGATATGAGGTATTATTTATAGTAATCTAATTTTATTATATATATATATATATATATATTGATATTTATATATGATAAAAATATTGTAGAAATAAACATGGAGATGCCACGTAGAAAAAATCCTATGTGGTAAAATCTAAACATAGTTTTAAATTGAGGTGGATAACCTTATAAAACTAGGATAATTATTGTTCTATTATATATATAGATATATATATAGTTGCATCGTATTAGCAAAAGATGTTTAAAAAAACATAAGAAATGTTTGAATGATTTGATGTGTAATATTGCAATTAATTAAAAGTATTTTGGAAATTTCTGAACAATACATTGTATAAACAAATATTTCTGATCGAACAATATACTACTGTATATATATGATGATATCTACAATTATATATTTGGGAAATTTTGGATTTAGATGTTTTGCTCTTTTTGAAATTATAAATAAATGAATAAATACGAGTAAAAAAATTCTGCGAGATATGTGTAATTAATATGATCGATAACTAGGTATATATTTAAGGGAAATGCTACATACAACTCTAAGGGTTGTATTTAACGTGCATAAAAACACTTGTATCTGTCATATTAAAAGCTCACCCTTGATTTTCATGATAAATGTACAAATAATTTATGCACCTTAAATAAAGCCCTTGCATACCCTTATATTTAAAGTACTTTGAGCGGAGGGGCTAATTAAGAGGAGAAATTAACTGCATAGAGAAGTAAATCGAATTGAATAACCAGCAGCTTGTTTAATTTGTGTGTATGCTTTTGCTTCTATATATATATATATATATATATATATATATATGATGAATGTTAATTAAAATAATTATTGTAATGCGCGCATGGAGGGACGTACAATATGAAAAGTGAAAACAATCCAATTAAGCAGTATAAAAGAGGAAGGAATTAAGATCGAGGCATATATATAATTTAATAACTGATTTCCAGAAGCTAGTTAGGTTTGACCTGTAAAAATATTTGTTTGTATTATATAATACTTCATATAAAATATATGGACGGATTGATTTTTCAATATACTTTTCATTGATATAACTTTCGTCAACTATTATATAATACAAAAAAAGATATTTATAGTCAAAGTTGTAAGCAGAATACTTGACAAGTCAAAATTAGATATTTATAGTCAAAGTTGTAAGCAGAATACTTGACAAGTCAAAATTAGACATTTAATATGGGACGGAGGGAGTAGTTTTTTTACAGCTAAATTTGAAAGGAAAAGTTTTTAAATAAATCATAATTAGACATTTAATATGGAAAAAAAGTAAAAAATCTGAGGTAAACGGCGGGACCAACAAGCTAGTCATTCCATTACCTCGGTATAATTTCTTTTCACCCTTGGATCAATAACTTTTTGAAAAATATTTTTTGAAAGCCTTTAGCAAAAAGGATTCTGGTCTAACTTACGGGCTTCACGTAAACGGGCTTTGCACATATTTCAACTTTGGGCTAAAAATTATACATTACATAAATTCAACATTTAATATGAAAAGCTGCTTGTAAGAATCTTAATAGGAAGTTAATAACTTGATTATAATATGATGATGATGATGATGATGACAAGATGATTGTAAGAATCTTAATAGGAAATTAACAACTTCATTACTCGGATAATAGTCTTGCTTATACTATTATACTTTCATCAAACACGTTACACGGATACAGAAGTAAAGACCAACAAAATTGAGGCGAAAATACTAAGAAGTTGAATCAAATGTACCAAATACTAGTAGTACTATTTTTCAAACCGTAATCTTCATGTTATTGCAACATTATATGGACCAATATTCGACTAATCTCTTATAAATTAACCGACTCTCATTCATCTTTTTTAACCCAAGAAATATACTATATATCTTTTCATTTATACTTATCATTTTTGAAACAATAAGTTGAAACTTTGCTACATATATTATGCCATCTATCCCTACTTCCCTAGTAAAACAACTCTAATTAATGGCAATTACTTTTCAGATAATTGGATTTCATAACTGCTTGGGGTGTGCACGAAAGGTTAAAGATACACTGCGTAAGATAGGCGGAGTTGAGTTAGTGAAATTTGACCCGGAAAGTGGGAATGTCACCGTCTCTACTGCTAAACATCCTGAAGTAATCAGATACGCTCTTGAGCGCAAGACTAATAAGTCAGTAGTCGTTATGTCACAGGACATTGTGGTTGCAGATCAGACCCGCAGTAATTCTATTGTATCTCATCATCAAGTACCAGCTGATAGTTCCCAACAATTAACATCTGATCTTCATGAATTACTGAAATTGTCTCGTGGTATGGATAGTATGGAGGTTACCCGTTCCAGTACCATCAAGGTCAGATTTAATCACCGTAGTGACCATAACTTAGTGGCTGTTAGTCCAAAACCCCGTGGTAAAAATGGTGATGATGTGGATGTTGTTGAGTATGGAACTCCCCGACCACTACCACGAGCGCCACAATGGTCTGCAACAGAGCTGTCAGCGCCACCAGAGGAAGAAGTGGTTTATGGCTATCCACCAGAGTTTTATGGGTTCTCTGTGACTCGTAGCCAGGATAACCCAAATGGACGCTGCACCATTGTTTGATGATGTATATTTGTGAGATTCAAGATTTCAAGTGTTTGTCATATGTATTTGTATATACGTTATATATATATTGGCCATGCTTTGTATGTAGTCTTTCCGATGATCAATTTGTTCTTGTAATCTTGTATTATCTTGTTATCATTCTGGTGTATTGAAATAATACTGTTGTTCAGATTCTCATATTGGTCAGATTTTTTAAAAACGTAAATGAGTAAGTATTATATTTCGTGAGTGTTAATATTGTACGTTTGGGTAAAAAGGAACGTGTTATTGCTTTTACATATGAAATACAAATATACAATAGACTTACTTACAAGTAGATGCAGTTGTCATAACCACTGAAAAACACCAAGTTCCACTGAAGACATGTTCCGTGGATCCATCCAAAGTCACCCACATGAGCATTTACGGAGGCGTTAGCAGTATATGCATTGTGGATGACAATCTCTTGTGGATCATTAATTGCTACCCGTTTCGCATATCTTGTCAGATATTTCCAATATAGAGTATGTTTTTGAATAGGATAGCAAAGGATTTCACATGACACCCCTCAAATAACAACCCAACCCATCTATGTAAAGGCCACCACGACCATAAAACCCTGCAAATGAACCTGTATCCCATGGTACTGAAAAACGAGCCCCTGTCTGTTTACCAAAAGGCCCATCCGTCTTTTTATTGGTCACGAAACACAGTGACGAGATTACTGTAAAACCTGCATGATTCCCTGTAGTTACTCCAACTGTTCCAATCATCTCAGTTATTTCTTCGTCCCCATCGAAGTTAATCTGCAAGAGTTAACCATAATCAATAACTCATTAAATAGAGACCATCTAATTTTGGGATTTAGTATATATTCACTAAGATGTTCTGAAACTCACTATTTAAAGTTATGTTACCTCAGAAACTTTGCCACCCCTGTAGCCACTATTACCCCCATATCGTTTAGTCGACTGCAACAAACCACTGTAATCTTGAGTTGTAAAAATCATAGAATAAATCCACTCTTTGTGATCTATTGTTATCTTCCTAAGTTTTTGATTATTCTCAAGCTGCAAGGACCATGGAGTTCCACCTGTGCTTGATCCCCATAACCCGATTCGGGTGATTTTTTGACAACCCTGTATCATTCAAATTAACATAAGCCTGAAATACAATTTACATTCTAATGAAAGACCTTCTATCTATTTTTGGAAAAGCCTTAACTTACTATTTGAAACTCCAATGAGTTTTGTAGCTCTTCAATGAGTATTCCCATAGTTGGGCGTTGTTTTCGATCCTTTTTTAAGCATTGATAAGCAATTCTATAGAATGTTCGTAACGAATTTAGCTTCATTTGTGTAAGTAGATTGGTCATAATAATTTCTTCTAATCTCCCTTCTTTATAATGAAGTTTTACCAATTTAGATAAATAGCGACGCTCGTCATGGTATTTAGTATCTATTGCTAGCCTTCCACATAAGACTTCAAACAATACCACACCAAACGAGTATACATCAGATTCTTTTGTAAGTATATCAGTCGTCGCATACAATGGATCAATATAACCAAGTGTACCACACGCATTTGTGACAAGAAAAGTAAACTGTTGATTCGCTGGACCTATTTTAGACAACCCGAAATCAGAAATTTTAGCCTCCCAATTCACATCTAACAAGATATTGGAGCTCTTTATATCACGATGTAATACCCTGTGTCCCTCTCCCACGCCGCTATGAAGATAATTTAGACCACGTGCAGCACCAAGACATATCAGAATCCTTTGCACCCATGTAATATCCGTGGTGGCCAAATACTTATCTAGGCTGCCACGGACCTCATGTTCGTAAACAATGATTTTCTCATCATCTTCGTCACAGAATCCAACAAGTGAGACGAGGTTGTCGTGTTTGTAACTAGATAGCATGGTGAGCTCCGTTAAGAACTCTTGCTGTCCTTGCCCACCCTTCACGTCTAACCGTTTTATAGCAACCGTGGTGGTTGGCCTGTTGGAGTTGGTGGCAGAAAGGGAGAGTTGACCTCTGTAGACCCTCCCATATCCACCTTGGCCGATGAAATTGTCGTCCGAGAAGTCCTTGGTGGCTAACTTGATATCTTTAAGTGGGATTTTGAGGTGGTCTAGTTCTTGAATAAGAGACATGAGATTGGTAAAGATTATGAACATGAAATGGGGTTCGTTGATGAGCAAGATTTTTAGATGGTCTATTTATCTATGATGTTTATGTTTTGTTTCCTTTTATTTGTTCCAAATGAATGAAAAGATGACACATGCATCTACCATTACATAATGCACAATAATGCAATAATATAGCAACTTGTCGAGCTAGAATGGAAATGGATGTGTCAAATTTGACGTCACCATAGGGTATTTGTTTTACAGAAAGAATGGGATAAATTCACAGTATAATAACGATGGTGGTAATTTGGCATACAGATGGTTAAGAACATCTGCAGGGTATTTGTTATTACAAAACATTTGTATAGATTACCTTAAAAGAACAATATATGGATGTCTCGAGCAAAGCGGTTTGCTGTAATTCATCGTTTATACAAGATGAACAAACTTTACTCTTTATTTTAGATTGTCTTAACTTTAACGCATCTTACTATTTTTTTATTTTATTTTTTTATTATTTTTAGAACAGCAAGTGCCGGATCACGGATATCTGTACTGGATACCGTGGACCTACCCGATCACCTCCCCCCCACCCTCCCACCCGGTAAAAGCTCCACGAAAGCCATGACAAATCCTGACAGGTAATCAGAGGCCGAGAGTATCGAACCTGTGACCTCTTGGACAAAAGTCCGGGTGTCCAACCACTGAGGTAATCAATGAAGGACTAACGCCTCTTACTATTAACATAATGAATTTGAAAAGGTCATTTACCAACACGAAATACACATATATTTACGAACAATCTATCATGAATTGGAATTCACTATCTATTTGTTGATGGTATACTACCCGGGCCAAGGTCTTTGGTTCACGACAGATGTGTGTGAGTAATAATTGTATACAAATATTTGATGGTTCACTTAACGCCCTAAAATACAGATAACGGTGTTAACAAAACAAATTTTGTATAGTAACATAGTTTCATCTTTATCTAGACATACAATAGGCAATGTATTAAATATGTGGAAAAAAAAATTTGTGATCCTATGATATCTTAGCGTTGGTTCTAGTAAATCTGCAGGCTAAGAGCCAATGAGTTCATTGCTTAGCCAGGGTTCAATAAAGTTTTACCGAACTAAGGGCAGAAAATTGCCACCCTTCAGTTGTTTGGACCACTCTCAGTGAATTGATTAAAGGGATAAATATCTTGGAATGTAACAAACTTTGAATGAATATCTATAGTAGAAAATAACTAAGGTTGTGTGTATTGTATGTAAACAACTCGAAAATAATATTAATTGTATGTAAAAAAATGTATTCAACCAATTATAATCAGACAAGAGTCACCTTCATATGGTTGCCACATATATTTTCTTATATACAATAAACATTTTTTAAAGTTGTTTACATACAATACATACAACTTTAGTTATTTCTTATTATAGACATTCGTCTAAAGTTTGTTACATTTTAGGATACATATTCCTTGATTAAATGGTCATGGTTTCAGGCCCATCATTTACTTGAACTTTAGGTGGTGCCGTGGTGGTGTGTTTTTCTCCACGTGCATGTACCAGCCAAGAATGACCGAGATTCGGCCACGTCAATAAGCATTTATATGATTATGTGGAAGTAAAAAAATACTTGACCACTATGAACGTTTGAATCATATTAGGCCCGGAGCAAAGAAGATGAAAAATGCATAACACCATCCATTACTGTTGCTGTCGCTGGTGCAGTTAATTTTAGTTGTAATATAAACAACAAAGTTTTATTATTCAAAGCTCACAAAGTAGGATTGGCAAAGACGGGAATGGAATATATATGCTAAAGCAATTGACAATTGTGATTAGAATTAAGTTCAATCGTTAATGTCCTCCGGGTGCTCAAGTGCTGTGATAAGTTGAATGAAAAATAGTTGGCGATCCACCTTTGCTGCAAAGCTAATAGGGGTTATAGCGGCTACGTCCACGACCACCACTATCATTATTACCACGCCTATTGGGACCACCCGAACCGCTTCCTCCACTACGACCGCCACTACTATTTCCACCTCCACTACGACCACCACCACTATTTCCACCTCCACTACGACTACCACCACTATTTCCACCACCACTACGACCACTTCCACGTCTTTGATGTTGTGGTAGTGCTGGCGGCGGTGTGAGTGGCTGCACACCTGGTTGTTGCCTATGTCAAAATAAAATTAAAGAAAAGTCACCAAGACATCCAAGAACAATTTACCTACAATAAATCAGGCAATCAGCTCCACAAAAACTTTCCACTTACAGGACATATCCGATCCTTCCATCGGGCAAAAGCATTGGCATCATTGCCATACCAGCAGTTGAAGGCCCCCTTCCATAGATAAGTGGCTGCACACCAATTAGATTTGCAAGTCATGAACCATCAACAGAGTAAAAAACAGTTTCATTGCTAAAAGATTTTGGTATGCCTCAAATAAATGATTGAAGAAACAGACTACAGAGATGCAAATAAATTGTTTATGAAAACAGACAAATTGGAAACAAAAGTAAAAAGGAAATGGAAAAGAGCACCTGTGTATATCCTGCACCATAGCCTGCACTCAAAGCACCATACGGACTTCCTACCAAACCATACCCAACACGGGGAGGGTAGCTAGGAAGTAAAGCAGCCTTCTGTGAGCTTGAAGATCCTCCAGATGATTTCTGGTCTGCTTGTGGTTTAGCAAGAGAGCACTCCAATACTTGACCTGTATATAAAAGATAAAAGGTCATATTAATCAAATAAAAGACACATCAACCCCATACGACACCCCCATCGAGACTAGACTATATCATTGATGCTTTTGTTGTTGTGAAACAGGTCGATTGACAATACCATTGAGCTCGTACTTCTCAGTGTTCTTCAGAGCCTTCATAACGCTTGATCTCTCTGCAAAATGAACAAAACCAAACCTACTCTTCTCATGGCCCGCTTTGGCTGGCGGAAGGACTACTTTCGAAATCTTCCCATGGTGCTCAAATATCTTTTCTAACTGATCTTGGGTCACATCTTTAGGCAAGTTCTTTACGTAAACTGCCTTAACCTGCATAAAAAAGAACATGAAGCAATGCAGTGAGTGAACTTCAATATAAGCTGAAAAGTAAGATTAAGAACATGAGATTCTGTTAAGCTTGATAAATAGAACACCTGTGAAGAAGCGGCTGAAGACTCCGCATTTTTTGGGTCAGCCCAGCTCACAGTTGGGGCATTATCATCGAGCTTGAACTTTGGTTTCAACATCTTTTGTCTTGAATACTCAGCACAGGCATGGTTATAATACTCGATGAAAGCGAACCCACGGTTCCGCCTAGAATTTTGTGGATCCTGTTAAAGAATCGGGAAAAAAAATTAGAAAGATGATAGCCATAACAAGCAAATACATATAATTCAGCCAATTTGTATCCAAACCTTTAGTAGCTCTACAGAATTGATGCCTGGTCCAACGTTTTTGACAACCTTTTCCATGTCATCCAGTGTCCAATTTTTAGGTACGTTACCGATAAATAACTTGTGTTTAGCTTGTGAAGTTGAACACTTGACCTTTTTACCCTGAAACAAAGATACAAACCAGCAAATTGATGTCAAGAAGCTGCGGAGGAAAAAAAAACTGAATCCGCTGGATCTTTACATATTAAGATTACCGTTTAGTAACTACAGCTTAATTATTAATATAATTTATAGAAGTTTTCAGGTGTCAACTTCACTCATTTATTCATCAATCCATCTGGGTTGCCTATATCTCAACCAAGTCAAATAAACAGAATTATAAAGAACTGGATAGACGAGACATGTTGATAGTGTTATTCTAATAAGACGGATCACATAACCTTTTATAAAATGTTAACTCAAAGATTTATAACATTTTTGTAATAACATTGTTGCTGTTACCATTATTAACACATTAATGATTTCTTAAAAAACTTTAACATAGACAAAAATAATATTGGATCAATCCTGACATGTTTTAACATGTACTACAGAAATGACATGTTTCAACCCAACTTATTTGTGACTAGTTATCCAAGCCACCCATTTTTCCACCTCTAATAATATATTTATAATACCTTTAATTCCTTATTATTAAGCTCCTTGATAGCAGTTGAAGCCAAATCTTTAGTCCTGAAGGTTACAAAAGCATACCCTTTGTTCTGACTTGCATCTTTATCTTTCATTATCCGCACCTGTCATTGTTTAAATAACATTGACAGTTGGTATCAAGTAATATACACTTTTCATGAGAAAGAGAGAGAGAGGGATACCTCTGTGACTTCTCCGATAGATTCACAAAACTCTTTAAGATCTTCTCCAGAAGAATCAAGAGGAATTCCACCAAGATAAACTTCTGAGCCATAAGGAGGAAGGGCTAAAAGTTTATCGTGTATTTTCTTTAAATCCTCTTCTTCTTCAGCATATTCCATTTCTTCATCTTTCACTTTATGTTCATCTTCAGCATCTACGTCATCCTCCTCATCCTCTTCTTCTTCTTCTTCCTCTTCCTCAACTTCTTCTTCCTCCTCTTCCTCCTCTTCCTCCTCCACTTCTTCCTCTACTTCTTCGTACTCAACCTCCTCTTCACCTGTGTCCTCATTATCTCCATCAAAATCCACCTGCTCTTCAGGTTCAGATGGCTTCTCTATCTTGACATCCGTTGGTGGCTCCTCAACCTTAACAGCTAACATGGTTCTCTTTGCTCGTGTCCTCGGCATAGTATATATTTAGGAACAAAAGCTTGAACAGCAACTGGGATAGATACACAGAAGCGAGAAGCATTTACAGAAGAAAGAAGACAAGAAGGGGAAGATTGAAACAAAATGGAAAGGGGAAAGAAGAGGAAACGTGAGAAACACAGTGATTGGAACGATGCCATTAGGTGTGGATTAAGGAGTTTAAACGGCAATTATGTTCAATAAATGGATGATAAATGTATATTCAAGATTCAACAGGATGGTGATGCTCATCAGTTTCAAAATCAATGAAATTAATGAATTCGCAAAATCTAGATATCAAATGATATGTGAAATCTGTATCTAGCTTTTAGATGTACAATCTACCATCAATGCAATTAACAACAATGCCAAGAGAAGGTGGAAAAGCAAATAATAAGGTTGAGAAATCAAAAATACAAGAATATATGTTAATGCATCAGTCAGAACAACAGCAAACTAAAGACTGGAACATATGTCCAGCCATGGTCAAAGGAGAGCTACATGGATTTGTCATGAAAATTATAGCTAAATGGCAGCAAAATTTATCAAGATCGAGATTATTTTCCTGTTCCGTAATCTGCCTGCAGCAAGTTAATGCACAGGAACTGAGAATATACTCACCAATGAGTAATTCAAAAATGCACAAAAGAAGCGCATAATATCATATAAAGCCAACTCAAAATTCAATCAACACATAAGAATGTGCATGAGAATCAGATCAACTAACATTTGCACCGTCCATAATTTCTATTACTTTCTTAGAAAGAGAAAAGATATGTCCTATGCAGCACAACTAGGGCTCGCACCAGCAACTACATTCTAAGTTCCAACTTCACACTTCTGCATCTATATCCACTTATCCAGATATATAAGATGCAGCACTGCTGGAGCGTAACAAGCAAGTTACAGATATTATATATGCAGATCTCTAAACCTTACTGCTATCCCTCATCACTAGGATACATAAAAAGGAGTGCTCACTAAGAAACTAAAGAGCTTTTTAATAACTGTGAGCAAAACCATGTTAAAACAGCTACAATCATGTCAAGCTGATAAGGAGTTCAACAAGTAACCAACACCACATTTTAACCTAGCAAATTGACTTTTCTGCTATCCCTCATCACTAGGATACATAAAAAGGAGTGCTCACTGTAAATTGCAGTCCACAAATTAAATTTAACAATACTACACACCTACCATCCATTCTTAAGAAACTAAAGAGCTTTAAAAAGTCAATTTGCTAGGTTAAAATGTGGTGTTGGTTACTTGCTGAACTCCTTATCAGCTTGACATGATTGTAGCTGTTTTAACATGGTTTTGCTCACAGTTATTAAAGCCATCATCATGGCTATCTTAGTCACAAACTCTAGTAATCAACGATGATGGCCTAGTTCAGTATGTGGTTGTTGCAGCCTTCTGACTTCTCAAGGAATCTAGCATTCTATTATTTGTTAATAGTGTTGGTTTAAAAGTACTTTTACTGCATTATTAGATTGATAGCTTCTGTTGGCTTTCCCAACTGTCTCGTGTATTTGTTTGTCTTCTTATGTATTCTTTTTCTTGATTACTTTAGACGTAAAGCAACTAAGCAACTATATGTAATTTCGGGTGTTTCTAGCATATACAAGAAGATAACATCCCCATTATCGATATGGGGGTTGCAAATGTCTAATACATACTTCCGCAGTCCTGCTATTCAGTCCACATACCCACTTTAGATTAAAAAATATACAATCCTAACATTCTCTAGCAATACAAGCGACTGAAAAAACAAAGATAGGCTGGTATGTGGTATCCGACTATCCACTTCTACACAACCTTTAGTTTTTGTAGTTAATAGTTCCAACACGCTTAAGACATCTAGGTATCCTGCCTGCGGTTATTTCTACTCCTAGATGACTCTAAACACAACTAGCATCTTCAAGTAAACTTTAAGATTAAAAGGGAATATGATTAAGCCTCAATTAAATTGCACTCATACCACAATCCAAAAGATACTTATTCCCCCCAACATTACCTCATTTTTTCCCACTTCCGTGACCACATATTCCACCCTGTGTTCATCCTTCCACTTCCAATACCCCTCTATATAAGCTCGATTAGAAATTTAGAATGAGCCAAGGTATAACATCGACTGGTGTTGCTTAGCTTATCGACGTATAGTTTTGTCCTCTTCTAATTCTTTAGTCTTTTGACATTTGTTAGAATCCCACAGCCGCAGAAAAGCTACATCAATGACTTTATCATAAATTTTACTATAAGAAGACAGGACACTTGTCCGTACTCGGTAGTCTTTAGGCTTCACGTAATGTCAGACTTGATAGGTCTTCACTTATCACTGGCAAACTCTAGCTTATTGCAAGTTAGTTTGTCCTATGTTGCGGCACTTCAGGGATCAAAATCCATCTTCATCATACTATTCACGTTTGCTTGTTCAGTTGCTCTGTGACTTTCTTTAGTAATAAAGTATGATACATTCTTTGAGTACGTGATGCTTATATACATGACACTCAAAAATACTAGTATTCCTATTTGTTTTTCTTAAATTTATTCATATTATCATCTAAAAGAAGTTATTTACCTTTTATGAAGCACATAACAAGAATATCATAGTTAATTTTTTTTATGAATTCTATGATGAGTATGTTAAAGAACCTAACTGTCGCATGACGATCAAATTCAATTAGAGTATCGGCCTTCAAATAGCGAGTTGCTGGATGCCCAAGCGCCGTGCCCGTGGCACTTTGGCACACTCCATGGCTAATACATGTATCCCTAGTAATTGTGATTTCTAAACCCTAACAAAAATCAAAAACAAAGACTCGATAGTACAACCATAGACGAAGGTTAACAAAGACCTTATAAACAATATGTGAAAGAAAAAACAGTTAACAAATTCTCTTAGGCCCTTATATGTTTCTTAAATCAGCATTACAGCTCTGCTATTAAAGGCTCAAAACAGTCCATACAGATCTCCGCCACAGGCATAGTGTGTGAGTTTCAGGTATTCCAAATTCTCTCAAAATCAATTATTTTAATGAACACCTACCTTATAAGAATTATTAACACCTAAATCTAAAATAAACAAAAGTTTAAGCACTGTGTATGAGCTTCATCGGCAACAAATAGCTCAGTAAATCATAGTTAATCAGATATCACTATTTAAATACTATTTAATTACATGTATACAGCTTCAATTATAAAATTTTGCGAAGAAAAGGCTTCAATTATATGTTACCTGGATCAAGCGGTGAGTAAGTGTGATCTAGAACGACGGTAATACGACAATAATTGCCGGCCGGTGAAGAGCGGCGCTGAAACCTGGAATTTTTAGTATTGTTAGACTTTCCCCTTATTATTATTTATTGCAGGTTAGGTTAAATTGTGTCCTTCTTTCAGTCCTTGTAATATTTTTATCTATATTTATTTATTTATTATTTATAATAATATAATATATGATATTATTTCACAGAAGGAAGACAATTTATTCTTGTTCTTTTTTTAGTATTTTATTTTCGAAAATGATAAATTTAATTCGAGTCATGCATAAACATTTATTTATAACGTGAATTTGCTGGCAAATGACATTTACACTCTTATTTTATTCTTACTTGATTATCAAAAATATCGATATTTTGATGGTTGCTAATCCCATAGGCGGAGTCAGGATTTAACATTGAGGGAGCTCAACTATATTATTTTGTCGATCGTTGTGTATAATATAATGTAAAAGACATAATCATCTAATAAAATGTTAGTAAAATAGATTTTGATGCCGATAACTTACTTTTATGGGTCGATGTAAAGGTTTTATTTGCACTCTCATGACTAAAAATCAAATATTTATAGTTGGGGTGACTCGGTTCGAAAAGACATTTATACTGATCTGCTATGAGCTAGCCTTATAATTGAAAACATGGACAGTTGGCGAGCCTAAGCACCCACCAGTCCCCCTATTAACCGCGATGACCCGCGAACCGCGAGAGCATAAAAAAAGAAACTGTGACCCGGCCCGTGAAGGTCCGGGTCGGTTCGGACGGGTCACAGGGTTTCTTCACAATTTTTTGGTTTTTAGCTTCACCGGATCCGGCCAAACCCGACCCGTCCCGTCCAACCCATGACCCGCGAATGCACTAAAAATGTAACCCGCGACCCAACCCGTTAGGGCTTCAAGCGGGTCGGTTCGGACCGGTTCCGGGTCGGGCGTAGATTTTCGGGTCTTTTGCTCATCCCTATCTAAGAATACATGTAATTTGTATACATTTATTATTGCGTAAAACAAAATTTTATTTGGTTCATTGTATATAATTATCTCGCAAAATTCGATAAATCGCGTAAGCAACGAGCTAAATGTTGATGTGGGGGTCACTCATTGTCACGTCTCGGAGGTCAGATGGTGCCACATCAACATCCACCCAAATTCTTACACGATTTATTTAATTTTTGCAGGTTATTTACATATAATGAATCAGATGAAAGTTTTTTTTTCACACAATAAAAAAATATATCTACAAGTTACTTACATCTTCAAATATTTAACCACATCAACTATAATATCTTTTCAACTAATATTAACCAAAAAGGTATTATACCAAATTTTGTTCATGTTAATATATATCAACATCAGAGAGACCTTTAATAATTAAGAGCTTAATGCATTCAATTAAAAAAAAATTCCGATTTAATAAACAAAAATAACCGTTAATTGCCTATTTTTTAATTATTACATATATATAGACATTATTTATACATTTAACCACCTAATGCATTTAAAATTTAACGATTTAAAAAAAAACGGCCCTATTATACTATCCAAGTAAAAGCACATCTGGTCGTACTAACTTTTGCTTATATTTTTCTTCGTTGTCTCATTGAAATATAATAATAATAATAATTGTACTTAGTACAAGTGTACAACATGAATTACAAAATCAAATAAAGCGTGTAAATTTGCCATCATCCAATCTTTGATGGTGTAAGGAATCGGTCGGATACTAAAGTATTACCATCACACATCTGAGATGTGACATAATAAATGACTTCCGCATCAACATTTAGTCTGTTACTTATATAATTCGTTCAATTTTGCAAGTTAATCTCATACAATGAACCATATATAAATTATTTTCATACAATACGAAAGTGCACAAATTTCATAAATCCCCAAATATTTATATACAAATAAAAGTTTTAATCTACTATTAAGATGAACAAGTACAAAAGTATCAACTGTTTAGTAAATTTGAAAGTTTATTGAGTACATGAGATAATAATAATAAAAAAAAAATCATAATATAATTGTATATTTGTATCTATATTATATTATAAGACAAATTTCATTTTATTAAAATTGTAAGTTTCAACAATTTATCAAAACCACATTACCGCCGCCATTCGCCGCCTCCACCACCGTTGCGTGCCATCACCGTCGCCGCCAATACATTGCCACCATCACCGCACGCCACCACCAAGTGTCATGTGACTCACCGCCATCGCTATTACACCATTGAATCGTGCAAATACTTTTATAGTAAACAAAAGAATTTGACTATTTAGAAAAAAGTTATAATTACTTATGTTATTTTTTGGTTGACAACTTGACATAGATGCAACGATAGCTCAAAAAGGGTGTGAACTTCATGAATAGTAAAACAAATATTTGCTTTCATTTTGTTACAACAGAAAGTAATTTAATTGCCTAAACTAAAATAAAAATATACAATCTAAAGTTTTTAGAAGAAATAGAGCTGCTAACAACTTTATGCTGTTACATGTGATTTTCACTTTTTAGTATTACTGATTAAATTTGCTTCAAAATTATTTAATAGCTAAGCATATTGTTAAAAACATTTATAAATGTCATGTCATGTCTTTATACGGTTTCGTTTGGGTTTTTTTCTTCTTATAAAAGACATTGGAGGTGAATGGAGTTCCTAACGCGAACACAGTTAAGATAATATATGTTAGACTCTCCCTATGACAAATCCACACTTTAAAAAAAATATTATTCTATTATTATTTAATTTATTATTCTATTATTATTATTAAGGTCTTTGACCTTGGATTCGAGAAATTCATAAGTGTTCGAATTCCACATTCTACATTTGTTGGAGTGGTTTGTTATGGGTTTTTTCCGAGAGTCATACATGCGTGGTTCAAGCTCTGCATGTGATGTATCAGATGCTAACCGCTAATTGTGAAACGACACAACTCGATTAATAGAAAAATAAGGATTTTTTTTTTATTTTTTTATTTTTTTTTATATATGCCCACTGCGCCGCAGTGGGTGGATGCAATCCCCACTGCGCCGCAGTGGAAGTGACATGCTCCCTAGACCGAGAATCCCCCAATTTCCCCAATTCAATTTAATAATAAGAACCCTAATTTCTACAATAATTAAAACTATGATTAATAAGAAATTTACCTTAATGTCTCAAGAACAAAAATCATGAATTCAAGCCCTAATTTCTCCTCCTTCTTCCTCAAAATTTCAGCCACCACCACTAGGCATAAACCCCACTTTTCAATTTCTTAGATGAAGGAAGATTATTATTATGATCAAGCTTTGAAGAATTTCTTGAATTACTTGGAGAATTAGAATTAAGGTAAAGATGGAATGAAGAAAAGATGAATAATGAAAAGGGTTGGTGGTGGAATTGTGATTCAACAAAAAAAAAAGTGTCTGACAACTTTTCTAAGTGCCACGACCTAAATGAGTTTTTGTGGGTATTTTACCCGCTATCTGCTAAAGTTCCAACTAAAACAATCTCATATTCAAAAATAAAATACTAGAAAACTATTTTAATGTCAAAACTATAATATAGGTTAATTTTCATTGGCCTAGTAAATTTAGGATGTTACAAATTGGTAACTACTATTTGAAAATTTGCATTTATGTTTTTATATTTAGATTTAGGTACATCTATCACCTATCAATCACCTTCTCATTTATTGAATTCAACAATAGATAGATAGATAGATAGACCAGGGCAGAGTCAGATATGTACAACACCACCACTGAGTTATAGTTGCTCGACTAGACTAGACTAGACTAGACTGGTTAATTAGCTCATCAACTTCCCACCTACACGCTTTTAAAATTCCTCCTCTCCTCCCATCTACATCTAATTTCCAGATTTATTTCATTATCTCCCTCGTGGGTCCTTATAATTACTTTCCACCACCCAAATATCCATAAATCACCCCCCCTCATACATTTCCTCATAGATCTCATTTTTCATTATTATTATTAGCGTTGTTTTCTCCGTTTCTTTTTAACATTAGGGTTTCTTAATCGCCGGAACAATGAAGGTCACCGTTTTCACTCGGAGCGGTAGGGAGCTGATCAACGGCGGTCTTGTTCTTGATGGCTCTGTAAGCTCTATTTCAATTTCATTGTCATTTTGGTTGTTTTAATAATGTTTTCCGGGTTCTAAATTTGTTTTGGGGTCAGGCTACTGTGGCTGATTTGCAGGAAGCAATTCATCAGAAAAGTAAGTTATTCATATATACTCGTAGTTTATATCTAAATATTAATATTATATTTATCTTTTGAATTCGGTTTGTTGATCCGAAAAAGTTAGTATATATATATATAGGTTTCGGCGAAAATAGGGTATGTATTTAGTAAGTCTGCATTTGGGTAGCCTAGTAAGGTTAGAGGCGCAACTAGAAGAGTTGGCCGTATTCCTGTTATTTCATCAATTCGATTGCATATGTCCTCAAAGCTATTCGATTGACTGGTTGATTTTGTTGTAGTAATAATCTTTTTAGCTTTAACTGAAATGAGCTTTGGATAGGTTTAACGTTACCAACTTTCCCGTGTGAAGTGTGATGCTCATAAATTAAGTATGAACCCTTTTATGGGGCAGATTAAGTTTTAGATGATACGATAGCTTGTATGTTGAATAAGCGAGAAGTTCATTTTGGTTTTGTATATTGAAGATAATCAGGTTTTAGAAAAATGGGTCATTTTGAGTTAGAAAACTAGCGAATTCTTTGGCACCCATAAATGAACCGACAAGGATACACTAGAAGTATAGGATTAATGGATTATGATTGATCTTATTTGGGATTTAATATGCTTACTTTTGTATACCTTTTGCCAACTTTATGTCTTCCGTGTTTTGTTGTTACCTATATTATCAGTACTAGGTTGTTAAATGCATGTTAGTTTCAGATGTTTAATTATGTAAATTTGTTTAGCGTACATGCAACTGATATGCATATTCTGGTAACAGTCAAGAAATACTATCCTGCCAGACAACGTTTGACCCTGCCTGTTCCACCGGGGTCAAAGGAAAAGCCTGTTGTTCTTCAACAGAAGAAAAGTCTCAAAGAATATACAAGCGGAAATTCAGACACCGTTACTGTAGTGTTTAAGGACTTGGGCCCACAAGTTTCATACCGGACACTCTTCTTTTTTGAGTATGTGGGCCCACTGATCCTCTATCCTGTTTTCTATTACCTCCCAGTTTATGAGTTATTTGGCTACAAAGGCGAACGTGTTATCCGTCCAGCTCAGACTTATGCATTATACTACTGGTGTTTCCACTATTCTAAACGTATCATGGAGACCTTCTTTGTGCACCGTTTCAGTCATGCAACATCACCAGTTTCAAATGTCTTTAGGAACTGTGCTTATTACTGGAGTTTCGCGTGTTATATAGCGTATTATGTTAATCACCCCTTTTACACACCTGTAAGTGATCTCCAAATGAAGATTGGACTCGGGTTTGGGCTGATTATGCAAGTTTCAAACTTGTATTGCCACATCATACTGAAAAATCTTCGTAGTCCAAGTGGTAACCAAGGATACCAAATTCCACGTGGGTTTTTGTTCAATATTGTCACTTGTGCGAATTACACAACCGAGATTTATCAGTGGTTGGGATTCAACATAGCAACACAAACAGTTGCTGGTTATGTCTTTCTTATAGTGGCTATTTCCATTATGACTAACTGGGCACTGGCTAAGCATAGTCGTCTCAGGAGGGTAACTTTCTTTACCTTTTTACTTAATGAGCTGATACTAATGGCCTTTGGTTTATTGAAATTAGTTATTGCTTAATTAAGGTAGCAAAATAGACTGGTCTGGTGGGTTGGGTAACATGTGAAAACAAGGTCGGGTCCAGGCTTATAATTTTCTTAATGGTTAATATGGGCCGGATTGGGTTGATGTTATACATTTTTTGTTCAGTTTTCTGTGAGTAATTTGTTTGTTGAATACGAACTCATTATTAAAATATTTTACTAGTTAATTTGCATATGGTTCGTCATGAGGTTATATGGATTTACACACTTTTGGGTGACTTTTAACATGTTTAACCAATTTGACATCCTACTCAACTCTACCCATTATAAGTAAATGGGTCCAACTTGCACCCTCCCACTTTGAACCAACGACATGTCTTGCTAATGCTCGATTGCTCGTACATGTCAGCAAATTTACCGCTTTTCTGACATTCATGTAAGGCTTCAGGTGTATAACATCATGAGTATTTATTGTAGTTTATAGAAATGTGATGAGCAATTTAACTATCAAGTCCTTCAAATGAACCCCATGGCTGGCGGAGCGATGATTTGGGTTTTCCATGTGTGAGATCTCTCATTTAAATAATGAAAAAGATCTCACCAAGTTGAAGAGAAACCACCTAGAGGTGTCTATAGGGGTCGGTCGGGTTGTGTAACAGGTCAAAAGGGTTAGTGTAGAAGGTCATCCTAGTATGGAAACAGTTATCGACCACAGTTTAAGAAAACCATAGAAAATAAAATTTCAACCCAGTTGACTGGTTATCTCCATTTGACCTGTCCTTGGTTTGGCTAGGATTTACTTCTGGCCCGTTGGAGATTACAAACCCAAATGGGTTAACATTGCTATTTATAGAAAGTTGCATAAGACCTTTCTTTGCAGTCAATGCAGAAGCAAGAAGCCTTGATGCCCATAGGGTCGCCCTGTTCCGTACTTCCATATTTTTGAAACAAATTAGCTTTAGCACTTTACTTTGCAATGGTCATAAAGCATACTGCTAGCCAAGGATGACATATATGGTACATTTAGTTCTCAATAATTATTAATTTTTGCTCTAATACCATTCTTTTCCATCTGTTTGTTGCAGCTTTTTGATGGGAAAGAAGGAAGACCCAAGTATCCTCGCCGATGGGTGATATTGCCCCCATTCCTCTAGGTGACTACAAATATGGGATGTTTCTCAATATCGTTCGTTTTGTATTATTTAGATGTGGTCATACCACAGCTTCATTCTTGTCTGCAGATCTTTTACTTGTTTAGAACTTTGGTTTCTTTATTGAACGCGACTCATAAAACTGGTAATGATTACTTTTTCTAGGTCTAAGTTCTTTTAGCACATGTATTTGCCACATATGGCTTTTAAATCTAGCTCATTTGTCTTTGCTTGTTCGAGTCCTTTTATGAAATCTGTACTGTTGCAAATTTGCAAAATCTTGAATTGTTTCTTGCATTTTAAATGAGATTTTTTTTCAATTACCCCTCCTCTTGTTGCCCTGTATTTATTGATCCTGTCGGGAAACGTCAAGATCTGTTATATTTTCTGAGAAACGAGTATGGAGAAAGAAAGCTACGAGCCTACGAGTGATTGTAATTAGTTCTGTTACATGGAAGTGATATAAATAGATGTCACGGAGTAACATGAAGAATAAAAGCTAAACGACTACCAAATACCAATATGACTTTTAAATTCGTAAAAAATGGTCTTGATTGCTAACATAAAATTGGATCAAACATTGTAATGCGACTTGCCTATTCTATGTCATTCGACCATCTCTATTGAATCAGACGAAGGATCTATCTTGTGGCTAGTCTAATACTATTATGTTATGAACTCGTTGCAAGACTTCATGTAATAATAAATTTATACGAGTAATATGTATGGCCCGTTGCCACTTGCGAGGATCTATGACTCTATGTTGTGGGTCCATTGTAGATCCTGCTTGCTCACCCTTATTATTTTTCAACCACGCATTACTTCATGCTTGAATTTGAATGTGTGGGTAGTCTAAGGTTATATTTTTCAACCAACCTTAACATGATTGAATTCGAATGGAATATGCACAGCAAGATTTTGTATATATGACAGCCTTGATGGAGAGGTTGCACGAGGGTGGATATATGATAAATACATGAATTACTCGTATTATTATTGATTACAAATATAACCTTTTCAAAGATCGACAACTGTGGCATTGAAAAAAACTTTATTACAAAAGGAACCGTTCAATGTCCTCTTCTACAAATTTTGGGCTCAATATCTCGACGGTGTATGAGGGAGGTTAACATGTAAACAGAGAGGTTGTTTTCAGGTTTTACCTAAATGGTAAAAAAGGACCTCCCGCCTTTGCATGAAATGAGGATTGAACATTGATCTCTGTCTTCAGATGTCAGGATGTTTACCACTGATCTAGACCATGCTGCTTAAAAAATCTTTGTTACAATATCTAGTTAAAACCTGGTTATCTCTGGCATACAGTGTTGGAAGTTGATTTCCAAAATCAAACTTTACAATAGTTTACATATCAGGTCATTACTTTAGATTGACAATAATAATTAATTTAAAAAAGCATATATACATCGGTTAAAGCAGAAACTTTTCATCCAAACTTATGTTATCATATCATAATGTTAACAAAATTATAATCTTTTATGCATTTAATTATTTAAACATTTCAATTAGCGCATATGACGCTTGAAATAACCGAAAATTTTAATCACTAGAAAATAAGTTCATTATGCAACTTTCTAATTAGAAAAAAAAATCTTGAAAAATTTCGAAATAACTACAAACTCCATGTAGGCCAACTTAGTTGATTTATGTTTGTTTTGGTTCCTTTAAATCAACTTGGTTATTTTTAATAATTCTCATAAAGCATTTTGTCCTTTTTGAAAATCTCAATTCATGATTTGAAGTACCTAAAATATTCATCTTCTTTATTCACTAATTTAAACATCCTTATATACATATAATACCCTTAAATCTCAACCACTTATTTTCTTTTTTCTCTCCTCAAATCTCAACCATTCATTTTTTTTCTCTCTCCATAAATCATTTTATTCATCTAATTCATTCAAAATCGTTTATCTTAAAAACCGTATATCGATAAATTATAAACATTGTATGAGTATTCTTAAAATTTCATGTTCTTTCATTAGAGATGTCATTCGATATACTTTCGACGAATTTTTAAATGCGCAAGCGGATCCCGTTCGGATAAAGCATTTGACTATCACACTCTATGACTTACCACCTCCTATGACCTATCACCCTTATCAGCTCAGCGCCACAATGCGCGGGCACTTTCTCTCGTAAAGTAAGAAACAGATTAATAAAGACTAGTTAATTAAGTTTTTTAGATTGTTATAAAGTTCTGATAGATATGTAGAGATTAAATAAAGGTTTATGTCTATTTCTTGCTTTTAAATGTGTTCTCTGAGACACAACACATGGGCTATAAAGTCTTTCTGCAGACAGAAAGTGGCAAATTTTATGGGATACCAACGCCCCGCAATGCCTGCTTTGTTTACATGCAACCAAATTTTGCTCACTCTAAATACAAGTGTACTTATTTATATATATACTAAAAACTAAACTGGTTTTACAAGTTTCTATACACATGGTATAACTACACATACATGCAATTTTAACCTTTTTTTCTTTTAAACCCCTAAAGATTTTACCTTTTACATTTAAGTCCATCACCTTTTACTACTTCACATTTTAACTCCTTAAAGTTTTCTCTTTACTTTTTAACCCCCAAATTTAAGCCCATCACCTTTTACTACTTTACATTTTAACTCCCTAAGGTTTTCTCTTTACTTTTTAACCCCCAAAGTTTTTTCCTTTTACAGTTTAGCCCATCAACTTTTACGTCTTTACCAGTTAACCCCCTAAAGTTTTTATCTTTTACATTTTAGCCTATCAATAAAATGTTTTATTGTTACAATGTCAAATAAATGTTTGTTGGTGACTTTATCAAATTTGTACCAAAACATTGTCATCTGAAAAGATAATCAACTTGAGTCTCGCCGCAAGGTGTGTAATATAATCTGCGGCAATGTGTTTAAGCTTAATGAATCATTGTCCACGACGTTACTATAAAAGCTCTGCGGCAACGCGCGGGTGTTTATTTCTAGTAAATACTAATTACAAAGAGGACAATATGATTAATGTTTGTTTTAAACCTATATATCCTTTTTACACTACTTTTTGATGGGAGTAAAAATAAGTAAATCCTTTTACAGTGACTTTTAGCCCGTTATGATAACACAAATGGATATTTGGCAAAAGGTTTATATATGAACTTTGTAACTATATAGTTTTCTAGCAAATTCGAATTGAAAGGATTATTAGAAACAAGTTTTTAAGTACATTGTCACATATTTAGCCTAAATATTATATTCCGTCTATTTTATAATCTTTAGACCATACGATATATATTACGGACCATGTTGTTGCTTATATGAACAACAATAATATCAATCTTTTATCTTTTAAAATATCCGAAGTAACCCTTTAAATCAATTAATTTTATATCAATTATCTACATCACTTTACGTCGACTCTATCACTAGCAGTCGCCCCCACCACCACACTGTCGCGTCACGACCACTGTCACATTACGTGGGTTCGGTGCTTGTATGTTTTAAAAAATAGTTGTTACTTGTTGGGAAAAAATGAAATTCTGAAATGGATTTATTTATGATAAAAAAAAAAAAAAAGATTAACAAAAAGGTGAAAATAATTTGAAAAAAAAGGGGGGGATTTGTGGGGGCAAAAAGACGACGTGTAAACCACCACCCTCCATCATAAACGATATATTCATCATATCAAATCCATCAACGGCCCGCATCAATTATCTGATCATTTTAATTCTTACATCTCTATATATACATTTTCCTCGCGACTAACTTAAAACACTTCCATTGAACAAGTTTCAAACATATATATATTAGCTACATTAATAATATCCAGAATCAATCATCATAATAATTAATATCCAAAATCTTTTCTCTCGATCAATCAGGCCGGTATGTTATATATATATACATGTTCATTAATTCATGATTTTATATTTGTATTCCATTTATTTTGAGAATGCGATCCGTTTAGTGATATTACTGTACGCACGTACGCTGATCATATTAATTACGAATACTAGTCTGTTACATTTTCTCTAGCTTTTGTTACGTGTATATATAGTACGCATGTATATATGTTTTCAAATTCCAATATTATGGTTAGCTTCTTGTTTAAACCTTCCATATATCTTAAATTCTGTGATGTTTTTTCCTTCTTGTTGTTGGCTAGCGCGCTTTTAATTAATTGATCGATTAGATTGGACTCACTTAATTACATTGAGTTAAAGATCCATGAAAAACGTCGTTTCTTTATATATTTACAAATCACGTTATTTGGCTGCATTTGATTGAATCTTTTATTGCCGAATCTGTCCTGCAGGTTGCAGTCCAAGCTTCTTTTATCTATTTGTTATTTACAGTCCAAGGCCGGGCATATCAATGTTTTTAGATAGCAGATACCATATGTTGTCATCTAATGTCCATTTTCCCTTGTAGTTTTCGATCCACCCTGATGTTGATCCCGTGATCAATAGGTTAACGTTACTGATATACCTTCTATTATACTATCTGGCCAGCACAATAGATTAAGTTCTCACGTTTTAAAACGGCCCAAATGATTTGTCAATCGCATATTAATCTAAAATCATGCCGACCACACTTTTTGTTTAACTTTAATCGAATCAAGTAACATTATTAAGATGGGACAAACAGACCAAACGAGAAAACTCTTGCATAGATAATTTATGTTGCATCTCAACCTGTATTGATGATTTATGTTAGATGGTTTGACTAAAATCGTATAAAATTTAGTAAGTGTGACGATTATAATAGATTAATAGTATTCGAATAGAATATGTTTGATGCATTATTGTAATTGAAATTAATTTGTACAGCTACAATAACTGGATCACATATGTACCTATTTTTTTTCTAGCTATAGTAGAATTGCCTTTTTTGAGGTGTATAAATGGTAGTAGTATTATTTGTGGGATTCCGCCACAGGCTTACTGAAGCTGAATTTTGTTCTGTAGGTAGCATAAAATGGCAGAATCAGAGGAAATCCAGCCACTTGTCTGCGATAATGGAACTGGGATGGTTAAGGTACTCCTTTTTGCTACACGAATCAGTAGAAATTCAAATGATTCCGGATAGTAAGTCTAAACCAAGTAAATTTTTGTTGCAGGCTGGTTTTGCTGGAGATGATGCTCCAAGGGCTGTGTTCCCAAGTATTGTAGGTCGACCTCGTCACACTGGTGTGATGGTTGGAATGGGTCAAAAAGATGCTTATGTTGGAGATGAGGCTCAGTCCAAGAGAGGTATCTTAACTCTGAAATACCCAATTGAGCATGGTATTGTCAACAATTGGGATGACATGGAAAAAATATGGCATCACACCTTCTACAATGAGCTACGTGTTTCCCCAGAAGAGCACCCCGTTCTCCTAACTGAAGCACCTTTAAATCCAAAGGCCAATCGTGAAAAGATGACTCAGATTATGTTTGAGACGTTCAATGCCCCTGCTATGTATGTAGCTATCCAAGCCGTTCTTTCCCTGTATGCCAGTGGCCGTACTACTGGTAAGCATCTCATCTTCCTCCATAAAATCCTCAAATGCTGCAAGGTCTTTTATCTTTGTCCAGTTTGCGTCGTTCACTCGGATATTTAATGTGAACTTGCCATCTTTTTAGAATTTTAGAACCATTAGAGAGGTGTTGGTTCTCTTTCTGTTCATCTGATTATGTACGTGTCAACAAGCAGTTTTGGACACTAATCTGTTTCATACCAGCTGCAACAAAGTGAATAAGTGATTAGCTAAGGATGAACTATAACTTTACAAACATACTTCCATTTTACAAAACATCTCATCTTACTAATTCCAAAAAATAGGAGTGAGTCGATGGATATCCATTGTGGTACCGAGGCTAGGGTTCCCTCATTACCCTTTTAAAAAAAAAAACTATGATCAGAAATTTACCAATATGTAAACTCTGTTAGTTTCTAAACAATAGAAGCAGGCAGACCCAAATACTATCTTTAATTTAGACTGCGTTTGATTACACTGCCTATCTGTCCTTTAGTTCGATCCGAATTTTGACAAAATTCACAATTGTATTCACTTTAGTTGTTCGGCGCAGGTATTGTTCTTGATTCAGGAGATGGTGTGAGTCACACTGTTCCCATATATGAGGGTTATGCCCTTCCACATGCTATCCTTAGATTGGACTTGGCTGGACGTGATCTCACTGACAGTTTAATGAAGATCCTTACAGAGCGTGGTTATTCTTTCACCACTACAGCAGAACGAGAAATTGTAAGAGACATGAAGGAGAAGCTTGCTTACATTGCTCTCGACTACGAGCAAGAGCTTGAGACTGCCAACACTAGCTCTTCTGTCGAAAAGAGCTATGAGCTTCCTGATGGGCAAGTCATCACCGTTGGTGCTGAGCGTTTCCGTTGTCCAGAGGTCTTATTCCAACCATCATTAATTGGAATGGAAGCTGCTGGTATTCATGAGACCACATATAACTCCATCATGAAATGTGACGTGGATATTAGGAAAGACCTCTATGGAAACATTGTGCTTAGTGGTGGTACAACTATGTTCCCTGGCATTGCTGATAGGATGAGCAAGGAAATTACAGCATTAGCCCCAAGCAGCATGAAGATCAAGGTTGTTGCACCACCCGAAAGGAAGTACAGTGTCTGGATTGGAGGGTCCATATTAGCATCACTAAGCACATTCCAGCAGGTATGTGTTCTTCATTTTTTTATGATCAAAATAAGCCAAATATAATGCATTTGACATGTTTGATACAAAACATAACCTACATTGACCACTTGATAAGTAAAATAGGTTGAATATATCACCTCTAGCAAAAATGAAGTGCTGTTGATACTTTCTCTTCTAATCTATGGATGTAACCATTGATGCAGATGTGGATTGCAAAGGCAGAATATGACGAATCTGGTCCTTCAATTGTGCACAGGAAGTGTTTCTAGGTCCATTTGAAGACATGAAGTAGAACTTTCAACATTTAATCTTCACATGTTACGTGTTATGATGTCAAATACATTGTTTTGTCATGTTAGGGGGTTGAAATCGAGCGAGACAATTGTTGTAACTTTGGCAATTTTTTCATTCCAATCTCAGTTTAGAAGCAACATATCAAGTATTTTGATTTTTCAATGATTGAGATTGTGATGATTTTAGTGGCACGTAATCCATCAATGTTCATGTAATTTGGTTGCTTTCAGCTTACAATGCCTCAATTACTCGAATAGAGTCGTATTTGACCCTTGAATTTCCGTTGCCATCCCCCCCCTTTCTGGATGAGTTGCAAGAGGTTGTTTTAGCCTTTGGCAGTTGATTCATTCTGATGACTTTCTATCAGGGTTTTGTTATCATTATCTGCATTGTTAGGAATATGATCTTGTCAACTTATGATACTAGAAGCCTATCCATGGGATGCGGCGACGGCGGGTGTTGATGGTGGATAGGTGGTGGTGGCGGCTACATCATTGGTGGTGACGACGGCGAAAACTGTAGTTTATTGATTTAAAAGGAGCGGTGTAATTTTAAGAGTTGTAAATTAAGTTCATTAAGGTATTATATGCATTTCAATTTGATATTATAGATATTTTAAGTGAACATTTTTAAAATAATAAATAAATTAAAACATTTTAGGGTCATCAATTAAGTAATTGTAAAAAAATGGAGAATACAAATAGCTCCTCATGACTTTAGTTTATACGCAGTGACAGGAACTCATGATACTGACATTGCTTTAAGATTTACCAAGTTGGGCATAATGAGGTGCAAGACTTGGATATATGTTTATTTTGCTTAAAAGTTAAAACCTTTGGTTTACGTTTGCATCCAATAATTTAAACCATCACTTAAGTCTCCTGATACTATAAATAACATTTAATCTTCAATAATTTAAACCAATATTTAAGCCCCCTGATACTATAAATCACATTGAATTTTCAATAATTTAAACCATCACTTTAAGCGTCCTGATACTATAAATCACATTTAATTTTCAGTGCGATTGACTTCATCAAAGTCACACGTGATGAATTAACCACTTGCATAAAAAAAGCTTGCTTTTTCATCAAAGAAATCAGTAATGCAGGAATAGTCCCGAAATGCACAATGTGTCCATTATTCATGTACTAATGATATTTATGTACATAGAAAGCACAAGGTGAAAACAAAAGTTTAACTAGAACGGAAGCATATCAGATTAGCAAACTAGTATGTAACTATCATCACTAATAATGTCTCCAACATACAAAATCTGTCAGCTAGTCTCCTAGTATACAGTTTTCTTTATAACCAATGAACCAAATATGAAAGACAATAGCAAAGATTTCTTTTGATATCCCCCCAAAGAAAAGGAAAGAGCCGGATTACATAAGTTACATTTGAAACAAGACTTTGTAGTTTCTATGTCAGAAAACTGGATATCACGAAAGTATACTCCACCAAAGGATCTCTGCTTTGACTTAAGATTCCCGTTTGCTTATTTTCCAAATACCAGCTCTATATCCCAAAGACATGAGACCCATTTCCCACACCATGTTAAGAATGCTTAAGGGACTCACCTTAGATCCCGGAATTTCAGACCAGGTTACAGATATCTCTATAATAGGGATGTCAAAGAACTTGCTTAAATAAACTAACTCGACGTCAAAGCACCACCTGCATGGAGACCATTTATGAAGTTTTAGATATACCAACAAAACAGATAAACCCACAAAGCACCAATGAACTTGATTAAAACATGCTAGGGCATAATTGTGGCAAAACGTAGGAGACCATCCTAGAGATGGCAATTCAACCTATTTACCTATGTATAGGTCTATTTAAAGTTTATCTCAAACGGATCAAGTTAAAAAGGTTACCTAAAGGAGGGAATGGATCAAATGTGTTAAACAAGTTGAAAGTAGCCTAAAGCCTCATATGCGTTACCTCCTGGATCATTTTAGACATAGTTCTATATAGTGTTATAATAGTGATATTGTTTTCATACACAAAGCTAACACGTTAATGAACCCAGCCCATACTAACAACTTCTGATTTGAGTCGTCACCAAGCCAGACCATCTTGCCACCACCAACGACTAACCCATTCAAAGTTATATGAGTCGGAATAGATACATTTAACAATAGACACATTTACCAAGACATGACATGTCTTTGCCAGGATGGCACTGTCAACAAAGTGACAAACTAGTCTTTTGCAGCATTTACGCACAGCTTTTAAACAGTTCTAAAGCATGGTTACATAATGCGTACCTTTTCAACCGAATATTAGTAAAAAGTTTCCTTGCAGCAGCTCTAGTAAACATCTTAAAGCCACACTGCCATACATGTCAAAACTTCATATGAGAGTTAAATCCAGCGAACAAGATTCATACGTATGCAAAAGTTTGTAAATATGCTTCAAATAGCTTATGTCAGATCAATACATTAAGAAATTATAATGTGAGGTTTAATACACTAACCTGTGTATCACGAACTCCAGGACCAGCAGCTAGGAGGACCACAAGATGAAACCCTTTCATTAAAAAGTTGCGATACCATTTCCTCTGAAGCATAAAGTAAAAAAAGTTCAGGAAAGATAAATCAAATGAAAAAAGATAAAATAAGTAACTCTATGAACTAACTGTAGCTAGAGCTTTCTTCTCCAGATGAGCACGAGAGCCAAATGCCACAATAGGAATATCTGCGATCGCTTCACTTGAATTTCCAGCAGACTGATGCTTTGTTTTGGCAACTGCAAGGATCTAAACAGAAGACAATAAAGACATTACTTAACATAGGCAGATACCCTGAACCAGACATCTTTTATGATGAGTAGAAGCGGCAATTACAACTACTGACTTATAAGAAGTTGATTTAGATTTCATCTGAAACGAGTCAATATAAATAAACTTACCTAAATGGGGTCGGGTCAACTGCATGAAACAAGTTGAAAGCAGCCCAAAGTATAATTCTAATGCACACAAACACCTAAATCGTTCTATTCACAGTCCTGTATTATATGGCTGATCTGCAAACACTTATCGTGATAGGGAATATTTTGTATCAACATTAACGCATTAATTATTCATAAATATTTCATAAAAATGGCACAATAAGTGTTTGTAGACCAGTCCATACTAGAAACAACCTGTTTTGACCCGTCACCTACCGCCACTAATCATGAGTACTAAAGACACACTTAAGCAATATATCGCTTTATTCTGATAAACTGCTAGTGACACCGACCTGATTCTCAAGCTTTGCCAGGTCATCAACTTTGGTAGCTCCGTCAGCATCTAGCATCAGAAGTAGTTTTCCCCGAGAATGAAGCATTCCCTGTTTTACAATGCTTTCGCAGAAGCAAGAAGCTTTGATCAGTTGTCATAATTAAAATTGTGAAGATAAACAATGAGTGAATTAGCAATCCCTACAGATTAAACTCACTTTTCTTATAGCTTCGCCTTTGCCCTGATTCTTTCCAAGAAGAACAACTCTAACATTGTCTACTTTATACTTTTTCACAAAGTCAAAGGCTACTCTTTTTGTTCCATCAGAACTTCCATCATCAACAATTATCACCTGCCCAAGAATCAATCGTCTAAAATCTTCAAACACTTCCGTTAATCAACTTACTTGCAGGCCATAATACAGCCATACAGTATGAAAAACAATCTCCATGGTACAGAAGATTTATTACTACAATATATGCTTCTAGCATGACAGGTCTAAAACAAAAGAAAATGCTAAAAATGCTAATTACCCAAGACATAGTGAAGCTGAACAAATGCACAACAGGATGAGATACAAAGATTAGGTAAGAGGGATGCCAAGAATTTGGTTATACAGATATACAGAAATCACAAGTATATTACCATAGAGATTCAAGTACAACATAAATGTTTACAACCATTATATGACTCTCAACTTTCATAGCTTGCAAGAAAGTTGCGGCATTTCTCCTCGAATCAAAGTATTCAGTTTTCACATTAAAAACTTTACTAAAACCAGGCATTGATTTCAATAGAAAATCTAAAAGGTAACTACAGATAACTAAAAGGTACCTCGTATGTAAATGAGTGGTCCTTCCTCGCACGTTCTTGAAGATAACTACAGATAGAAATTTGAAACTATGATCAAGCGCTTCATATACAACAATATTCTTTTAAATCTACCAAGCAAGCAACTTTCGATAAATAGAATTATTCTTAATTCGACTGCATAATGTAGAAAAGTCCGTAATTTGAACTAAATAAACATTCATAAGAAAAAGGAACAAAAAGGTGATGACTTTACATACTTCATGGTCTCATCAAGAGCAACAGGGAGTCTAAGTTCTTCATTGTACGCAGGAATTATCAACGAAATATATTTTGATGCAGGATCATATATATATGGACATTCCACCTGTGTGTAACAAATTGCCTATTCGAGTTAGTACCCATTACCCAAAAGACACACACACACACATAAACTTATTCAGGATGAATTTATCTGACTAATAATAAGTTATAAATAAAATCAAGATAAGAAAATGACCTGTTTTAGAGAATTTGGATCTTCAAATATGGGGTGAGCTTCAAGATGACTGCAAAAAATAGAAAAAATCAAGGTAAAGATACAGAATCTTGAATCTATATTATGATTGTATTATAACTATGGATAGTAAAGTAAATAACAAGTGGGTAGTACTTGTGATTAAATCTTCTTTTGAAAGTTTCAATAACAATGGTGACTGCTAAACCCAATCCAATAATTAAAACTAAGATTAGTGCTAATTCGATCATCGTTGACCATCCCATGTTTTTCTTTGCCTCAAAGATCAGACGATGACCAAAATCTTTATCACTTCAACCTCTTTCAAACCCTAATGTACATACACACATATATATATTCGAATACAGTGGCAAATGTCAAGAACTCAAGATGGATACATTAGAAATAGACTCGAATGTATATATAATCATAGCATCTATTAAAAAAAAACAAGAAGCCCGTCTAGCTCAGTTGGTAGAGCGCAAGGCTCTTAACCTTGTGGTCGTGGGTTCGAGCCCCACGGTGGGCGATATGTTCTGAAAGTTTTAAGCTTTTTTAGCTGGACGGATGGTATGTGACTACTTACTGTTTTTAACTGTCACATCATTAAAATTTTTAACTTTATTATCAACCATACAAACATATTTACATATTCTTATTTCATATACTAAAAAAAATTTAATACTATAAATATCCTAAAAATATCTCAGAAAAATTTAATACTATAAATATCCTAAAAATATGTCCTAAATAATGAACAAATATTTTATAAACAAGCAAGGACAAACTTATATCAATGCTATGAATAAGAATATAGAAAAACGGCCCCATTAGAGATAACGTAAAGTGCATTACTGATGACTAATGTATATAAAACTTGTGTTCATTTTTTTCTTGATTATGTTCAATTATCTAAGTTCACAAATAGAAATGAACAAACATACATACATATTTGTAACAGTTTTTTCTTATAAGAGATGACTAGATTGTTATATATGCATGTATAAAAAGTAAGAAAAAGACCATGTATAGTCTTACTCTTGAGTTTTAGTGTACAAGAGAAATAAAGAAAAAGACTAGTTTACGAAGATTAATAACGGTCTACAGATTTTTTTTTTATATCGACAAACGAAATATATTGTCACACCCTACTTATTTTTAGGAACAACATAGGATGGGAAAAGATAATCTTATTTTGTAATCGTCATAATATTAAACTTATTTTGTAATCATCATAATTATAAACTCAATGTTGGTAACTTATACAGTGTCTAAACCTGAGTGAACGTATATGGACCAATACCAAGTTACCAACATTGAGTTTATAATTATGGCGATTACAAACAACTGAGTTTATATATCTTTTCAAAGTTATCTCATCCCATCCTATGTATATATCTTGCAGTCCATACAATTAAACAACGTGGTTTGGGTCAGTGGTAAACACTCTCATCTCTGGAGATAGAGGTCAACGGTTTGATCTTCATCCCATGCAAACGTCAGAGATTCTTTTCTATCATTTAGGTCAAACTGGAAGCAGTTTCTCTACCTTGTAGGGGTAAGATATGTCTACATCTTAATCTCCATCATACACCGTCAATATATTGAGCTCAAAAACCCGTAAAAAGTGAGACTAAACAATTTCTTTTTTTCTTGTTGTCCATACAATTTCACACGGTTTAGAAAATATATGGGCTTTTTTTCTACAACATAGATATAAAATTGTATATGTACATAAGTACATTCAATATGCTCATCTTTAAAAAGCATAAAAATAATCAATGGAGGCCTAGAGGGTGTGCAAACCCGATTCCTGGCCGAGGCATAAATTTTGAAAGGGCATAAATTTTTGAAATTCTTATATATATATATATATATATATATATATATATATTATATGAAAGGAGGTGAATATAGTGAGCAAAAAGTTACAGTTGAAGGATATGCATCTCGATGTTGCTAATAAAGAAATAAACAGGTTAGATTCAATATCTCAAGGATTATAGAGAAACGGGGTATTCAAAAGCTACTAAAGAAGCAAAGGAGATTGCTAGTGGGTATTGATCCGATACTTTCACAAAAGCGTGTGATTCAAAGGAAAAAACAGTTCGGTGAGAGTTCAAGTAGGCAAGAAACTTTATTTAATTTCTTCTACATTGTTGATGAAGCTCGTTCTTCACTTGAGACACGATTTGAGCAATTCAAAGAGTATGAGAAATTGTTTGGTTTTTTGTTTCCACATAACTTGATGGGAATTGAAGATAAAGAGCTTAAGTTGTCATGCCACCTGTAACACCCCAACTAAGGCGGAACAATGAGATGTACAGAAAGTCGAGTATTCAAAACAAAGGATTATAAATAACATTCAACATAGTTTTATTTGATAAAAGAATTTACAAATGTACAAGCATGTGAACCAATTTCCAAGTACAAATGCGTCCACCATACTTGAATATTAAGTTCACGAAAGAAATAACAAGCACATGAAGTAGTATACTACAATGATCAAGGCGGATTCCATTGCCTATCACAAGGTTTGATCTTTGACTCCAAAGGGCAACGCAAATAATCATGAAGCATATAAATCCTCAATGCTTAAGCTTATTTCCTGAAAAGCATGAAGAAAAAGTGTCAACTACGAAAACGTAGTTGGTGAGTGCATAGGTTTTTATATAAATCTTGGTACATCACCGTTTTAATACTTAGAAAAACTGATTACTATTACATTTCGAAATATCCAAACCATATGATCGACAAAATTTCATATCATGTTATCAAGTTTCCAAATACCATAATGTCATATCAAGACTTGGAGAATCTATAGTAAAATTTCAGGTTCTCATTTGTCAAATCATCATGAGAGAAAAGTCTATAAATCGATTAATCGTATATCATACCAAAATCATTCGGTTACCAAAATCATTTCAATATCACCAATTTCAACGTCTTTCAAGATATCATATGAGGGACGATACCCAATCCGTATGTCCAAACAATTTCCAATTATCAACAATATTAATATCAATTTCACTTAGCCACAAGGGCATAATTCAATATCAAATTTCATTTAGCCACAAAGGCATAATTTACATAATTTTGATGAGTAAATGCTTGAGCCACTACTACTACCATTTTTTCAAAGTCCAATAATAAATAATACAAATCTTGCACAAGCTGTCAATCAAGTGCCGTAATAATAATAATAATAATAATAATGGGTCGTGCCATGGAGACGACCTAAGTAAGGTAGCTAGAACACCCGTGGTCGGACTGGAAGTGGAGGTTGTCACAAAGGCAACCAACCTTCCACCGTTACACTAATGGGTGGGTGGACGAAACCTAGTTGCGCAACTATCTAACTACAGGCCTCCACTTTCGGAGTAAATAGTAGTGCACCGAAAGAAAACGGTTTGACAGAACTCAAGCTCATCTTAAAATATTTATCACGTTGAACATACGATATAACCTCATTTCATAATCATAAAATCAAGAATCATTTCATATATATATATATATATATAAAGCAATTTTCATTTACATATCATGCTTTTCACCCCGATAGTTAAACATATAAAATAGTTTGAAAGGGGGCTATGACTTACCTTGATATGCCGCATATTATACTCATCTATCCAAAATGGGTACTTCCCATCTATAGCTTCCTTGACCATATATCCATTATGTTCCTCCATCATTTTTCAAGCCAAGACTATCCCTACGATAGGACTAATATACATAAGTTCCTATCTTAAGCCATCACTTAGAAATGCCATTTTCATTATGTTGCTATCAATTGTGGGGTCCAAGTATATTGGTAACACTCGCATCGTTTTGGTTGTAGAGATTGATGGTGTAAAGGGTTACTTTCATTACATGTGTAGTTATAAGTTGTTAGATTTTTGGCAACTTGGCTTCATTTGTGGTTTCACTTGATATATTAAGTTATCATATAGAAATGCCATATTAAGTTATGTTATTCTTATTCATCATTTGTTGTGTAACCGATTTTGGCGTGAATAAACATTTGTGATATCAATATATAGCTTGGTTAACATAATTACTTATGTCAATCTCACTTAATTATCTTTGTTTTACTTTGATTATACTTATCTTCAACTCGTATATTCCTCGATTTGTCTTACGATTACTTGGTTCATGAAGTTCGTTTAAGTGTTATGGGCCATTACCAATTGGGCCTTAAGTGTCATGGGCTTTTAAATGTTTTGGGCTTACATTAGTTATTGGGCTCTACCTTATTTGGGTTAGGTGCTTAATGGGTCATAGTGGTTATTGGGCTATAAGGCTTATTGGGCCAAGTGGGCCTACTTATTTGTGTTCCTTATGGGTTCATTATTTGGGCCGGGTTAGCCCATTATGGTTCTTAGTTCATTACCTAGCCCATTATGCCATTTATAAGATTACTTACAAATTTTCTGTTTTATACTTTATTTTTAAGAAATGATAGCTACTATTTTGGGGTCAAGACGAATTATTTGGACCTTCATGATTTTTACACAGTGACTTACATGTATCTAGTATTTTTGTGAATTTTTGGTGAATTTTTAGATGATGTTTGGTGTCCGTAAAAATTATCCAAACACAAACTGTCCCAAATGGGCACTGCTTGCGACATCAGAAGTTTTATAAAAGTTCTTGATGTTCTGATTGTTAGAAAAATCCCATGATTTTATTTTAAGTTCAAAACACATTGAAATTACTTTCCACCAAGTATGACCTCCTGGAACTTTATGGATTAGGAGATAAAAATTGTTAAAGTTTATAAAATATTCATACAAAATTACAGTTTTGACCAGTTTCAGTAGAAAAATCATATCTTTCGTTTGGTTTAGTATTTTTGAGTAATTCCAGTTGGAGGTTAATCTTAACTCATTTGTCTACAACGTTTATTTTGATAGTTTTTCTTGAAAATGTCCTCAAATGTTTAGTTTATTCGTTACAAGACAGAAGACCAATTCTGTCAGAATGTTTATTGGTTAATGCATCCCACCAATGGTTTTGTTTGCTTGCTTTAACCTCTAGATTCCCACTAACAAAATTATTACTTTATTTTTTATCTCTTAACATCAAATATACAGATTTCAATCAATTTCAAGTTCATCAATCATCCTTAAAAGGTCCATCTCAAGTCCCATATCAAAACCAAATTAAACTAGTGCAAATCTAAGCATGCATGTAATCATCTCATCATTTTAACAACAAATCTTTATCCATCTTCAATTCAACAACTTAAAAACATATTTTTATGAAAAACTCCAGAAATATATTCATCAAAATATATAAAAATATGACCATATTTCAAAGGAAGAATCACTTTAAAATCTATTTAATCTATGACAACACCTTTAGGTCTTAAACTAGTTGAATCCTTGAATCTTTCTTCTAGATTTCAACATGCATGAGCATGAGGAAGAAGATTCTATCAACTTGCCTTCATCAAGTGTATTTTCAAGAAGAAAATCAAAGAAAAACATGGTCTTTGATAAAGATCTTTTAGTATATACAAGAACAAGATAGATTAAACAAAGAGATGAAGATTTATACCCTTCTTGCACTCGGTTTTGGAGATGAATTTGGGCAGAAATTTCGTGGCCTTTATGCTCTATATAACCCTTATTCCAAGCTTAAAATAACCCTTAAAAGTATCTTGAATCAACCCTTGTTTAATCCGTTAAAAACCCTTATTATTACTATAAATTTAGATTGATTTTTCTTGTCTTTTTGTTGCTTTCTTTGAACCAAAAATGATGAAGAGAGGAAAATGATAATGTGCATTTTTGAGAGAAAAATGAGAGAGAAATAAGAGATTAAGTGTATTGGGAAGTGTTGGAGTGTTTAGGGAGTGTAAAGTGTGAGTTGGAGTGTAAGTATGGGTGCAGCATGCATTGGAAGTGTAAGAATAAAGAAACTAGTTAATTTTTGATTGGTTGAGTTGTTTTGGGAAGGGGGAGGCCGGTTTTGGGGTAGTGTTTTGGAGGGGATTTTGAATTTTTTTGATGTATGAAGTGTATGTATGGATATAAGTTTGTATTTTTAATTTTGTAGTTGTTTTTCCTAAGTTTATAAATATATTTGTATGGATGGATGTAAATTTAGTTAAGTGCTTGTATATATCTTTGTTAAGTTGTGTTTTTATGTAAGTATGCATGTCGTGTATATACATATGCATGTACGTTTGTATTTTAATTTGTTACTTCGCTCTTTATTATAAACCGTTACTCATGTTAGACGTATATATGCTCATTATTATCTAAACTCATTTTATGTACACAATAGTTTATAAGTATATGTTGTAAGATGGTCATTATATTTCTATATTCAAATGTACTTCAATTAGCTTGGTGATTTAGATTGTTGGACATTTCCTAAGATTTATGATTGTTATCACAACTTGTGAGTCTTACCTTATTATTTATATAACTTAACTTCTTGAAATAAAATTTTTGATTCATTGGCATTTTGTCAAGCTCAATTAGAACTAATATATGTAGCTTGAGATCGGCTTGATTGATTATAGTTATTGGTTATAGCATTTCTAAGATAGCTAGTTATCTATGGTATTTCTAAGGCATCTCACCATACCATAGGGCAATTATCACTATGCTTTGAATGTCTAAAAGGTCGATTCTCTTAATAAATCTCTAGGGATAAAGTCCAAGTAAATTATCCTACTCGAAATTTGAGGATTGTTACACCACCCTCTTGAAAATGCACTCGGGATATTGAAGCTGACGAACTTTATATGGAGTTGAAGTTATTTGACACGTCACAAATTGATGAATTTCACAACCCTATAGATGTTTTAAAGCGTTTGAAAGAGCTTGGTTATTTTCCAAATGTAACCATTGCATACAGAATATTGTTGACTATTTCAATCACAGTTGCATCTACAGAAAAAAGTTTTTCTAAGTAGAAGTTATTGAAATTTTATTTACGATCAACAGCTATTGAGAACGTAATCTTAGAGAACATAAATTGTGAAAAGCTAATTAACCAATTTTCTATGAAGAATGATAGGAGAGCTTCACGGATTATTGGATAAAAAAGTAACTAATATGGTATGTAATTCTTAAATTATGATCTTATTATGCATATATAATTTTTTATAAAAAATGTTTATATATTTGAATTCGGTTAAAGTTAGGGACATATTTTTCTTTGCTCGGCCGGGGTGTTAAAATTCTCAGGGCCGCAACTGAAAATAATTAACATAGACTCAAATTTAACACCAGCTTAAAATATCACAAAATGTTATAAAGAAGATACAATAATGAGATTCACACAGAAGGTTCAAAATAGCCCGTCTAGCTCAGTTGGTAGAGCGCAAGGCTCTTAACCTTGTGGTCGTGGGTTCGAGCCCCACGGTGGGCGAATTTTTTATAAGTTGTTTAGCGCAAGGCTCTTAAGTCTTTACCTTGTTGGACTCGTACTATGTTGCCCTTTGCAGACGCATCATTTTCTCATGGTCCTGGAAAACAGAGGCCATACATGCATGATTAGACTCGGCTCTCATGCTATTTTGCTGTGTTAAAAGTGAATGTATCATCCGACATTTGGTGCTTATGCTATTTTTTGCCTTCTTTATTATGTAAATGATTCACTTTTTGTTTCCCCTTATTATAAATTTGTAGCGTGCAAGTATTAATGTATGTCACACATATAATGCCTGCATAGACCCATTACTACTTGACATATTTTACAAAAGGAAGAAAACTTTCATAGAAATACATGTATGATAAATAAATATGTTTAGCCTGGTGAAATATATGTACCAGTTGTTCAGCTAATGATTTACTTGTCGTCGGTACATGCTAAGTTTTGTTTTTGGTCGCTAACTCAACACAATGTATGTTGACTTTGTTATCAATTAACCTGTTACTTCACCAAAGAGGCAAAGAAGTATTGATCGATTTGCTAATCAAAAGTTTATTGTGATGTACAATAAACAGATTCACATGTTGGAATATGTTGGATACACCTAGTTTAGGGAATACAAATGTAATTAGAGAAGTCTATATAACTAACTTGCAATAATTTGTTAGAGTTTGTACTGATAACCATCTATAAATACTCTTTGACATGTCATGTATCGTATCATTTCCTCCCTTTTTATTCTGCCTTGCTACACTCATTTGTTGGAATGGAATCGTCTCATTTGCACCCTGGAGTCGTCTTAATTAAGGGGTGTCCCAGCTGGAATCGCCTCAATTGAGGGCGCCCCTTTAAATACAAATCTAACACACATCAATCTCAACTAGAAAATCACCAATCCAATCCAACACACATCAATCTCAACTAGAAAATCACCACCATTACCAATCACGCGTAAAACCAAAAAAAAATGCACCCTGACAACCAAATTTATATGACAGGATACAATCTAAATTATTAAGTTCCCACTTCCCACGATGTTTTTTTTATAAGTAAATTTTATTTCAGACATGTATGATGTGTGCTAATCGTACAACGAAATGGTCCCATACTAAGCGGATCTTAAATAGTCTTTCTCACCATACCACCTCTTTAATTGGAAAATACCGTCGAGAAGAATCTATCAATGCTCGAACTCGAGACCTTGGAGTAAACTCCTCTGGGCCCCACATAACAGGTTTAGTGAAACACCCCTGACCACTAGGGTTTAACCCGGTGGTTAAGTTCCCACAATATCTAATAGATATTAAAACAAAGTTATAGAATCGATCAGTTGAATAAAATATAAATACCACTATAAATTAATGATGATAATAAAAAATTTAATAGTAAATGAGAAGGGAACATAGGTCAGAGGAGAGTTGTCGATCATGTATTGGGATTCTGCCGACGATATTTTAATTTGTTCAACGCTCAGTGCTAGACATGATTACAATGCACCATTTCACATTAATAAATACACAAATCACAATATAAATATTATCTACACATATATTTAACATTGTTTATATTTGTTAACATAAACTATCACTATGATTGTTTTGTCTAAAACCTAAAGGCTAAAATACTGGAACAGGCGAATATATTAAAACTAGTCTTAACTTTTTCTTGATTATAATTTTGTTAAAAAAAAACAGCATGGTACCCGCATAATGCGGCGGCGAGCCGACGATGACGATGATGGCGGCGACGGATGTTGACAATGGTGGCGGCATCAATTGGTGTACGTAAAGATATTTTATTTAAAAGGGGTTAATAGAGATATTTTATAATATAATGGACTAATGATGTAATTTAATATTAAGGGTTGATGGTGATTTAATGCATTAAGGGTAAATTGGTAATTTCACATGTACCAAAAATGTAAATTTTTCAACATGGGGATTATAATTTTTATATATTTGTATAGAAATATAGATAATATAAATGTATATATATATATATATATATATAAAGAAAAACACTGTAATCAAATATAAATTCAGTAATCTATACTAGTGAAGTAGTGATATCAGAGTATAAAATGATTTAATAAAAAAAAAAAAAAAGAAGATGAGATAGATTTTTTATTTAACATTTAATCCTCAATGTAATAATTCAATAATCAACTAGCATAATAGTCAGACTTCATACCAAGAAGGCAAGAACTACATAGAAATCAACATTTTAGCACAATTGTCACAAACTAATATTTATTGATCCTAAAAGTTACATTAATAAGCACATTGCACTATTGCAGAGTTACAAAATCCCACAAAATTTTAATCAAAAAATTCCTCCAACATACAAGAAAAAATATTTCCAGTAAAAAAAAAAGCAAGAAAAAAGAGAGTAATTAAAATACAGTAGTAAATTTACTAATGGGCCATGGCAGAAGAAGGTTGAACAGTAGTAGTATTAGCAAAGTTAATGCTTCTTTGATTAGGCATAGCAAGCATAGCAGTATGATCCATAAAATCATTCAAAGCCACAACATATTCCAATATTACCCTTAAATCCTCAGCACTTGAAAATCCTATATTCCCTTTTCTTCTCACTGCGTACACATAAAATGTGATACACCCTTTTCTAAACTTGAACCGGGCCAGCTCACAACCGGTTTGACCTCTAATCAACTTCCGGTTCACTTCACCTAGGGGGAGTTCAGCTGGCCAGACCCGGTCCATTGACAACTTCATTTTTTCCGATTCGAATACAAATAAAACCACTTTGGATTTCTTGGTTCCTAGGCCTAGTGTGAGGGTGTGCCATGCATGGTGGGCCAAGATTGTGAAGTTTGTAGGAATGAAAGCGGTGGTGGATGGAAGGACAGGTGGCGGTTTTTGATTGGTTAGCGAAAGGAGATGAAGGATCTCTTGTGGTCTTGCACGGCGGATGGTGAAAGATTTGATGATGAATTGACCGCCGAAACGAAGGCCTTTGACTTCTGATGATGGTTTGAAAGAGTAATCTGATGATGATGAAGTGGGCTGTGGATGTTTGTGTTTTTGTTTCTTGTTTTTGTTTGTGTTTTTGTTTTGTTTTTCTTTTTCTGCCATGGTTGAAAGTGGTGGTTGGTGGTGGACTGATGGTGGTGGACTGGTGGTGGTGGGTGCAAAGAAATATAGAGAGAGATAGAGATAGTGTAGTGTGTGTAAAATGAGTTGGTGGAATGGGCTTTTTTGATTTTGGTGGATGTGTGTATTGATGATTTGTGATAACTGATAACTGACCACTCTATAGCTTCTTTTTTTTTTTTTTTGAGCAAAGAGGTACACTTTTTTCACAAATTCTATATTTAATGGATTATTGAATACTGTTTTTGTTTAAACATATTTGGTTTCTATTAATATGGTAAACCCATTATATTTGATGAAAATAGACGTGTGATTTAAAATGGTATAACCATTTTTTTATTTATGTAGTGATATTTTTTTTCAGATAAAAGCAATTTTCTTTCCAAATAAATCTTCTGCAACTTAAATCATATATAATGGTCGATCTTTTGGTGATGTTTATTCCACTTGCTTATTAGTTAAACCTTCGAGTATATTTTATCAGTAAATTAGTCTTTTGTGAAGATAGTTTTCTTAGACGAGCATAATATCCGCGCATTGCGGCGGAATTTTGTTTTAAGAATGAGATAGATTCGGGGGTAGTTTAGTCCAATTGTAGAGGTGGGTATAGAAATATGTATTAAGGTAAGGAGCATTTTAGACTTATCAGGTTCTTAATGACTTAAAGCTAATTTGCTTTATAAGAGAGTATAGATAATGGCTGGAGTATATTTTATTGGGAAATGCTAAATACAGTCCTTAGGGCTGTATTTAACGTGCATAAAAAAACTTGTACCTTTTATATTAAAAGTTCATCCCTGATTTTCATGGTAAATGTCCAAACAATTTATGCACCTTAAACACACTCTAAGGGTTGTATTTAGCAAACCTCTATTTTATTAATAGTGTTCCATTTCCTTTGATCAACATATTAAAAAAATCTAGTTTTCATGGACATCTTCGATCTCTTCTCTTTAATTTTTCTATTCGTTCTTGATAGAGTTACTGATTGCTATTTAATTGTTTAAGTGATAACAATATTTAAATCCAGGGAATAAACTATCCAAGATAACCATGTTAAGAGATTTTGCTCTTGTAGTGTAGTGTTTAGGAAAACGTAACATCACGAAAAGGAAGTGACTGAAAATAGAAAATCATAGAAAACGTAACAAAATACTATAAAATAATTTCCAAAAGTGAAAAGGCAAGAAATTGTATAAGTGCATAACATGCAAATTAAAGCTTTTGCCTTTTGGGAATATGAATATTAGTTATCATTGATGCCACCCACGACTAGCTACATCGATAATAAGAGACCTTAAATAAGTATATCTAAACTTCTATGCCACATATATAGAGAGATCATACGTATTAAAACTTTATATTATATATATACTAGTCCTAATACCTATACGGTAGTTATATAGATTGCATCATAAAGAAATTGGAATATGCTTTATACGTGATTAATAAGTATGAAATAAATTGTGGTTAAAGTAAACCGATAATCGAAGCTAAATTATAATAAACAAATAAATATAATATATAATATATGTTTAGTTAGAGTATTGGATTTACCTTAAACTTTTAGTCACAAATCAAAATCGAAACTTGTAAGCATTGTTGATGACGTCAAATAGCCTTGTGATTTTGGATCGTAAATTCAATTTTGAAGTCTTCATGTTAATAACTTATTATAAATAATATAAGTAATAGGAGTTACTGATTACCTCCGTGGTTGGACACCCGGACTTTTGTCCAAGAGGTCACAGGTTCGATACTCTCGCCCTGTGATTGTCTGCCAGGATTTTGTCCTGGCTTTTGTGGAGCTTTTACCGGGGGGGGGGGGGGGGGATCGGGTAGGTCCATGGTATCCAGTCCGGATTCCCGTGATCCTGCTCTTGCTGTTCTAAAAAAAAAATAGAAGTCGAATAATTGAGAAAGAAAAAAAGACAATTTATTAATGAGAAAACGATCAATTAAATAACGTTATAGTGTTTAATTCTAAATTTAATAAGGAAATTGAATCTATATACAATTAAAAAAGTTAATTTAATAAAATAAATAAATTAAAAGAACACTTGTTGATCAAGATTTACGTCACATATCATTTTAAAAATATCTCAATCTTATTTTAGGTTATTGGTAGATAAAAAAAAATAAAATAAAAAAGACACGCAACTCGATTGATAGTTTTTGATAAGAGTTAGTCAAAGGTCGAGATTTTAATAAATCAATCGGTACTTTTAATTAGTTCAACAACTTTGTTAGCATTTTTAAATAATTAGCATGTTGCCCGCCACAATGCGGCGGTGGTAATGTAGTGGTGACGGCGGCGACAAGTGGTGGTGACGACGAGTATAATTTATTTCTTTAAGGGTATTTTAGGTATATCTGTGGAGATAATTAAATTAGTAAATGAAAAAGAGGGTATTTAGAAAAAAGAAGAGAGGGGTATATTTGTAATATTGCATGGAGTAATATTCAACATTTCCTAAAATAAAAAAAGGCTATTTTTTTTTCTATACTACTTATTAAAGAAAATAACCCCCCTCATGTTGAAAGTTACATGAGAGGAAATGTCTAAAATGCTCTTTCATGTAATATTTTTATCTACCACCTTTAAGATATGTAATATTTTTACTTAGTATTAAAATATTTTTACTTACACTACCCCTTAACATTAATGATTAAGTTATACTATCAATCCTTTATTTTTTAAAATATCCCCATTAATAATCTACATCAATCGACGTCTCATCTACCACTCGTACGTATGAAACAATTCCAATTTGCATTAATTAGCTACTCAACAACTTTAAAATTGAGTTTAGAAACCAAAGTTATAAGTAAAGTCTTATCAAATTAATGTTATCTTGTCAAATTACAACCAAGTTGTCATCTTTAAATTTGGATTAAAAATCTCATCAAAGGTGAATATATTGCGTACATATAGCAAGTTAATTTTCAAAAAAGTTTTAAGGAGTACCGAATAGAAAGAGATTTAGCCTTTTTGACAGGTATATAGAGTTTCAAACAAGCAACACCAATATAACGTAGTACAAGTATTACGTATGGGAATCATTAACAATTTATAAGAGAAACAATACACATGAGATTAAGGTTGGCACACCAAAAATGATGGAAGGCATTAGTCTTGTGAATAAAGTTGCTTCCTTTAGGTTAGGGTACCTTGAGCTTTTAATCATGTCACAAGGAGAAAAGCAACAATCCATGTTCTTCACTAGACCAACTCTTTAATGACATGGAGGCCCACCAAATTGAACTGGCCCCGGTAATTATGTGCTCCCGAAGAGTTTGCTTTTGTTTTGTCACTACTAATCACTATTGAAAGTGAGAGTAGACCAAACTTTGTATTTGCCAAAAAAGGTGTTGTATATATTGTAACGATGGTAACATTTTGTTCGATTTAGTTTTGTTGGCTAGCTATGAACTTCAAAGATTGATTTAACCGTTCATCTCAATCTATTACTAGCATGTATAGTAGCAGTTTGATGATTGATATAAGTTTAAGTTTATTGGCCTTTAGCCATCATTGGTATTTGTTAATTAGTTGAAAATCTTTTTATGTGTAGAGGTGTTCGTTAAAGTACATATAAAACCCTTAGGGAGGATTTTTCCCCAAGTATTTCCTCATTATCAAGTTCTGTGTTCGAGCTTCGTAGAGTGTTCAATTAATTTGAGGATTTATTCAAAGCTAGATGAGTGTAACAGAGAGTCGTACATAAAAAGAGTTAAAACAAATTCTTACGATGAAAGGAGCTTCAAGAATTCCACTTCAAGTCTTTAAAATTTCATCTTGCGGATATCCATAAGAAAGTTGAGTGTTATATGTATTCGAATATTTGTCTTGAATGAATAATTTTGCTTAAAAAAGGGTCATTCTTAGCTTTTTAAATTGGGAAATGATTAATCATTCTAAGTCAATAGTCTAAAAATCATCTTAACTATTAGATGATAACATGTAAAAAATGAGACAAGATTAAGAAAAAGCAGCATGGTTGGATCAGTGGTAAACACCCTTGCCTCTGGAGACAGAGGTCATGGGTTCGATCCTCATCCCATGCAAAGATTGGAGGGCATTTTCTATCATTTAGGTAGAAACTGGAAGCAGCCTCTCTACTTAGGTAGAGGTAAGGTCTGCCTACATCTTAACCTCCCCCATACACCGTCGAGGTATTGGGGCTCAAAACCCGCGGAAGGCGGCACTGAGCAGTTATTTACTTACTTACTTACTTTTCACATGTCACCTGCTTATAGTTTTAGAATGGTTTTTAGGCTAATCTTTAAGAGGATTTATCATTTTATTTTTAAATGTGTCTAACAAGATGAGAAGATCATATCATGAGGTTGATTACTCTAAGCTATGAGGTTAATTACTTTAAGCTAAACCTACATAGACGTGGGCAAAAGATTGGAACTAGTGGAACCTGTTTGGAATCGGTTCCAGTCAATGTGACGACGAACCGGTTCTTTTGGTGTGATTTTTTTTTCCAGTTTTTTTGTCCAAGAACCGGTTTTTGGATCCGAAAGTGGAATCGGTTCCAAAACCGATCAGTTCTTGAGAAACCCAAGAACCGGAATCGTTTTTTTCTGTCCCAAATCTGGATAATCCAAACCGTTTTTTTTTTTGAACCAATTCTTTTTGAAACACGGATTTGGACAAGTCAAAGCCTCCTAACGTTTTCAAAAAGTTTTTAAAAATGACTTCGGTTTAAAAAAGGATTCAATCAACCCAGATCCACAAAACAAATGTCAATTGTTATTTGTTAATAAGAGTTGTCCATGCAAGTTTTCAGGTTCAAAACAAGCCCAACCACTTCAAGGTATCTTTATCACCATGGGCTCCTAATAAACCCAACCCAACAAAAGGTAACAAATAACAACTAATGATAACCAAGATAACGCTTTGTGTATCATTACGAAAGGGGATGATGAAAAATAAAATAAAAAAGAGCAAAATTAAAATGGATTATAAAAAAAATAAAATTAAAAGGAACACTAAAAATCCATAAGAAAATTTTAAAATTCATGATAATTTTAAGGGCTAATTACTTGTAAAGTCCCTCAACTTGTCACCTAAACCTTTTCTGGGGCTCGAACAAAAAAAAGTTCTATTTGAATCAAGAAAAACGGCTAAAATAACTATTGTGGGGACTCGAGGAGGTAACCGGTCAAAAATCTTTTTAAAAGTTATTTTTATTTATTTTTAATTCAGTAAATGATTACATGTTATTTCCAAGTCATTTTCATTTTAAAAAAATTACACCTTCTCAAAATCGATCAATCATCATCATACATACATATATAAACAACTGAAATCCCGTTTATAATACATACATGTATAAACAACACAATACCAAAATCGATCAATCATCATCATCAAAACCATGTCTGCCCAAAGAAGAGGAAGAAGATATGACCCGCCTCACCTTCTCTCCAAACACAATCCAAACAAACATCATTAACGTTCCATATCATTTGTAGTTTTTCTTTTTTTTCCATCATCGTCAAACAACCTCAAAAAAAACAAAACAACGACAACAAATATTCACCTAAAATAACACGGTCAATGGCCATAACAAGTCATCATCAATGTTATCTATCCTAAATCTCTTACTTTTTCCTTTATAAATTATTTAACTTTACTCAATTACAACCGAACAGAATAGCTCAACCAAAATATTTGAACAGAATACCTCGGATCTAATGCAAACAGAAGGTTGCAACAAGGTGGTAGCCTGCTGGCGGCAACAACTGGAGGATAGTAGCGGCGGCCAGTGGCTGCCACAAGGACCGATTGAACAGGAAGAAGAAGAAAGCAGTTCGAGCAGAGCAAACAGTAGCAACAAACAACAAAACAGCAGCGGCGAGCAAGGGTGAAACCCCTAAATACGGTGGCTGTAAGTGGCGGTGAGAAGAATTCGGTGAACAAGAGACAAATAGCCCCTTCCAATGATAAATTATGGCTTTGTTGAAGTTTATGATATGATCTGTCAGCCCTTTGTCGAGTTTGGTGACCTCGGTTTTAATTTTATAGGAATTTAGTGAACCTTTTTTATGCTTAAAATATTTATTAGGGTTTTACCCTAATTTCTTGAAAAAGAAAGAAAAGGGGAAGAACAATAAAGAGGGAAAGAAGAAAGTGACCAATCTATGTGGCAGCAGGCGTGTAACACAATATTATTTTTACTCTTAGGGGTGTAACCGGCTAATTAGAGTCCACGTCAGCTTTAGTAGGTCGCAACCCCACAAAAGTCATTTTAGCCGTTTTCTTTCTCTCAAATAGAACTTTTTTTTGTTCGAGCCTCATAAAAGGTTTCAGTCACAAGTTGAAGGACTTTCCAAGTAATTAGCCCTAATATTAAATATCCAGGGTAACATCTTTCCCCCTTTTTGTATCTTGTCGATAAATGTGAAACAACAACAATATACAATATAGGGATTGATATTTTAGAATGTAAACAACTTTACACTAATTGTCATAGTTTATATCGAACTTCAATCTTGTGCATTTTATGTAATGAACTTTCAAATCCTGCGAATTGTTTGTATGCGGGTATATGTGATAAACATATAAGTTGTCACTTATTGGTTGAATACATACAATGCACAGAATTTGAAATCATTACATACAATGCACGAGAATGAAGCTTGATAGACACCATTATAATTTGTGTAAAGTTGTTGAAATTCTGAAGTACTAATCCCAACAATATATAATTTTATTGGTAAGAGAAAATGATACTTCCATTTGATTGTATAGATACTCCTTTTAAATTCAATAACAAAAAAAGGATAATTAGATGGGAACCTCCTGATCTCATGTACCATTTGGTACCCATTAATCCTCCAGCCAGGCTAGTGTCCAGGTGAATCTCAACTACCTAATAATCCTTGATTATCTCAAGTTTTGCCTTTGGCAAGAGACTCGAACCCGGGATCCCCTGAGAAGTGGTGGCTGGTGGCCACTGAGCTATTAGCGAGTGGTTTAAATTCGATAACAATGTATGTTTGTCTGATATATGCACAAGAAATTTTAAATTTGAATCTTTCTAAATAAATAATTTAAGAAAAATCAGAAAATTTCGAAATGCTCATGGAAATGTTAAACTACATTTATCTAAGTAATAACTTAACACAAAAAACCATAACTTTGGGGCAAGGGTGTAGTCGATAAATTTCATCGGCAAGTTGTTCTGGCAAGACCATAACATATATATTGGCAAGTTTTGACAAGTCAATCGGATAGTTTTGGCCGATTGAAATAAACGTTGGGAGCATGAGGATGTTTGTTGGTAGGTGAGAACAAATAATTGTTTTTTTTTGTTTTGGTGACTTTGGCTCTATCGGCAACTATACCCTTTTAATCGGCACCTTATAACTTTGTTTTGGCTTCTTTTTAGCTTGGCCACATGTCAAACTTTTATAGGTTGCAATCTCGCCAAAATGCGGATATTCAGCTCTATACCTTTGCCCCTTATACATAACCAATTAAGGATTTATTGCATCAGTTTCTCCATGTAGTTGCAGACATCATCCGTCAGCTCAGGGGGATAGTATTCTTCTCAGTCATACATTGCAAATGCTCAAAATGCATGAACTTAATTGCCTTGCGACCGCTTACCTAAGTGTCATGCATTTAGATGGTGTTGAGTTAGGACACATTCGCGCCACAATTGGTGCACTTTTCATCCCCATCTTGTTCCTCGTTATCACACATGCTCATCCACCGTGAGCACTATCTGCCGAACGACCATGCTCTAACATCTATTGCCTCTATGTCTTCATGTCTCTTATGTGCCAGTTTAATCTCCATATCCACGATTTTGTTTCTCTAAAAATCTGATAAACACAATTATTAAGGTGAATGTTAAACATCTTGTTGGTATGCAACATACCTCGGCCAAATGGGATGATGTTGTTTCTTGGCTATACGCCCATTGAAATCAGCAAAGTGCATTATTGGACGACTATTAGTTGCCGCGACTTCTTACTTTCTATGGCAAGAGAGAAATAATCGCTTGTTTAATCCTAATATGAGATCGGCATTCCAGCTTAAAGATGTCATAGTATCTACTGTTAGATTGAAGCTACTTACAATGAAGTTCAAGAACAATGAAAAAAAAGGGAAGCGCCTGCTTGATGCTTGGAAGCTGCCAACATGAGGTTTATATTAGACTAATGTTAGTCAACATCATGTAACTAGCATTAGAAGATATGTAGCTTGCTCTTGTTTTGGTTTTGCTTTTTAGCTTGGGTTACATATATATGCAATACAACATGTATATAGGAACTAATATGGTACTTTGCCATATTACTTGTACGCATTTAGTTCATGTTGTTATAAAAGCTAATCGGGGTATCCCTTTACAAAAAAAAAAAAGGTGAATGTTATTGTTATGGTTAATACAGTTTCCTATATTAGCATGGTGATCCAAGTTGCCACATTCATAGCTAACTACATATGATGATGTGTTTATTAGGAATTTGAACTTATTACGGCTGATGCTAAACTAATGCCGAGGTTATATGAGTTGGGCCGCGATGATGCTCTTAGGGTGCTGAAACTTGTGAAAGGTTCTTGAGGTGGGCATTTCCAATTAATAAAATGCCTACAGATCGATTCGACACATATTTGTGTTTGCTTACTTTCAAACTTTCCGTAGGCTCATTTAGCTTGATTGATTCAATTACTTCACCTTAAACAAGTTATAGTAGAAGATTATCTATAATGGAACTTAAATCATGCTTAAGTCGTAAGTAGAAGTAAAATAGCATGCGCCATAAGACAATATAAATAAAGATGGATGTATTAATTGTTTAGAATAACAAGTCTAAAAATAAAATTACTAAGAATACATCTCTAACTAATGTTTTGTAATAATAATCTAACTAACAAGCCGCAATAACATCCCAATAGGCCAAAGTAATATATATATCGGGTATGAATAATAGTATAATAATCTACACCAACAAAGTCATAGCTAGTAAAATGACTACCGCAGCGAACCTAGCAGCAAAAATCAAGCTCATACTGGTGGTAGCTAGAGATGAATCACGAACATTGGCATTTGCAATGTTAGGACCGGCATTTGTAGAAGAAGCCGGTGGAGCTTTCCCTGGTGAGCCCATAAAAGGTGTAGTTCTGTTAAAAAAAGGAGCATCGTCCCAAGGACCCGACGAAGATGATGGTGCGTCGGCAGAGGACGATGGTCCGTCCGCGGTAACAGCCATTGGTGATGGAGAAGGAGCCTGGAAGTAAAGCATATACATAAACCATGTTAGACGTGATAAAAGCTAGCTTGATATGGATCAATCTGTCACTAAGTAATTTATTTATTTTAGATTATTCAAGATCTAATTATTCACAATGACAAGGAATCTCCTGCAACGTTACAATTTTTTTTATCAATCACGTGATCAAGACGGCACGTTTTTTAACTATTAAACAAGTTCTTCCGGTTTGGACACAGATCGCATTAATGTAGTAGTTCCATGATTACCTTAGATATAAATAAATTAATAAAACTATTCTATGATGCACAAATTACTTCGTAAAATAGAGCTAAACTAAAAAAAAAAACGGTTTTCTCTCCAAGTTATCGTTTTTGCGGACCGAAAATTAAAAAATACCGAATTTCAAAGACCTTGCCCTTTATTTGCATGTATAATTTTTTATGCTAGACTAATCCATGACACGAGTATTTGTTTTGGAATGGTAAAATTTCATCAACAAAGCTAATGCTTAAAAAATTAAAAAATCGATGTCGACATCTTAAAATTTTCATTAAAATAGTAAAATAATTTTGAAATGTGGGAAAAGGGCACATGGTTATCCAACTTTCGGTGGCTTCGATCACTGTGTCAGTATGCCACGTACAAACTAACGTTATCAAACACGTGACAGGTCAATATTGGTCAAACTTGATGTCGATAGAAAAGAATTTACCAGCGGCGCGTGCATAATGCCGACATTGTAGACTTGAGTAAAATCGGGTCGGAATAACCCGAAATTCTTTTCGTCCAATGACGGCCCTTTCAGATTCTCATTGAACAAAGCAAAAATATACGTTTCAAATTTTCGTCCAGGCATTAACGGCGTTCCGTCACCGGAGCTAACTTTCTTCATTAACCCACCAATATAAGCTGCCGCATTTGTAGGATTAGCGTGGACGTTTGCCGGATCACCGCCGGATGGCCACCCTGTTTCCGCCACCACGATTTCTACATCTGGGTAGCCCAGTTTTTTCATTGACACGTGTACGGCGTCCATTAGCTGATCAAACTGGTTTGTGTACCTTTATTGTGAGTAATCCATTAGCTTAAAATTCCAAAAAGTAAAAAAAAAACTACATAACAAAAGCACTAACTAATTACAAACTTAAATATGTTTAACATTCTTATATACAAACTTAACATTCTTATATACAAAAACGAAATATATAGTTTAGGCAACGTTAAATTACAAAAACATTCGTATTTTTATGTCTTTGTTTCTTAAAATTAAATTTTTATACTTTGGTATAAATTTTTCAAAAGTATATTAAAAAGGTGTACACTTTACAAAATGTAATATGTACACTTGACTATTTTAAATAACTACTGGTACTTAACAGATTACTAAAACATTGCTATTTCATCCATAAACAAAAAATGTAAAAACGCTTATTTTGTGATTTAGGAATAGATTCCTTGTAATTTCATATACATTTCATGTCTCGAATCGAATCTAATCTAATAAAGTAAAATAAATATATATATATAATTAATGAAGAAAATAAAAGAAGATGTAGAAAGCTGCTTACGTGATTCCGGTAGCTTTATCAAACAATCCAGGATTAGGCTTAAACAGACAAAAATTAGAGTTACCAGGAGACCACCCAAAATAGGTGTACGGATTAACCATAAACCCGGATTTGGTTTGCTTCAAAAACTCAAGCATCGGACTCAAACTACCCACATCCCAACCGGGTCGAAACGAGGCACTACTCGGAGGATCCGAAGCCAAAAGAATCCCCAAAGAATGCGGACTCGAAATCTTAATCTCATCAAATCCTTGTTTCACAAGAGCAGCATGAAGCACTTTCATAGCAGGTACAAGGTTATCTATCAAGGTCTGTGGGCCCCAATGAAGCACCTCGGTTCCAACACATATGTAATGGATCTTGGTGGCTGGATAGTATGGTTTGATATTTGTATCGATCCAACGCCGGGCGTTGCGTTGGTCTGTGAGTGATGGGATGTCGCCGTTAGGGACGGTGACGGAGACCAAGATTCCGGTGTTGGCGAATGCTTTGATGATTGTTGTGTTCACGTCGAAGATTTTGACTCTGTCGATGGTTGTTTGGGTTTTGAGAAAGTGAGCTACTTGTGAGGGTGGCGGTAGGTTGTCGCCGAGGGTGCCGTAGTTCACGCCGATTGAGATTCCGGTGGGGATGGCGGCGAGAAGGAGGAAGGTGATGACGAGATGAGTGTAGAAAGACGGATGTTTGGGAGTACACATATTGTTGTTGTTGGTGTGTGTTGTTTAGTCAAAAAAGTGTTTGTTGAGTTCAGCTGCTTTTAGTAGAGCTCAAATTCTCCATCTAAGACAACCCACATCATTCTAACCCACATACGAGTAATTCTAACGGTTGGATTACATATTTTATTACTATTATTATTTATTATTTATTCGTTATTGTCAATTTTAAATCCATTAATATATGATTGAATTTGTTGTTCTGTGATAATCTTTGTCATGATATCGTCTCCATAGTTGTCGACATGTTATTATAGGTGTACATGTCTTCAAGTTATTTTTAAGGGTTAAAATTCGAAGATGTTATTACATACTTTTATGTATGTGTCGGATCAGTCATCATATGATGATGATGTGGTAATTGAATTGGCGTTAAGTTTAAATATGGAGAATTTGATGTAAGCCTAAAAACTTCTTGAGAAATGAGTCCTAAGAACCTTTTTAGTACGGGACCTAATAATCCCTTTTGCGGTAAATGGTTTCTTTGCTAGAACCCATTTAGGCTCTATTGATCTTGGCTCTTAATATGTCATTTCGGTAACGTTATTGTTACGTCAAGTGTTAGATTCAAGGAGTTTTTGGTTATTTATAATGGATTATTTTGCAATAGTAATGTAATGGTTATGATTAAATGTATTTTGAAAACTCATTATCCGTAATAGGTTTTTGATGTAGATTTTACGAAAAGGTCATGTCGAAATTTCTATTTTATGTGCGTTGCTTTTATAATGAGTTTTGGTAAATATATTTGTCGAGATTTATAATTGAGTACATTCTTTAAAAAAAAGTCTTATAAAAAAGTCGAGTTGAGTTTGGTCCTCTTGAAAAACAATTTTGTGACTTAGAAATGTGTCTGACACAAGATATTTTTAAAGAAAAATGATAAATTTTTCTAAATATTTTTTCAAATGAATCTCATAACTATGTGATCATAAATGTGGTAGAATCAATAATAGATCAGATTAAGAAATAAAATGAGTAGATTACACTTGTTATGTTTTAAGATGTTTAAAAGAAATTTTAATCAATTTATTAAGAATACATCATTTCCCATTTATATATATATATATATATAATAGTTATTTTGAGAACCTTTTTTTTGCGAGAAGCTTTGAAAACTTTTCAAATTAAACCCAACCGATGATTTACATGAAAATTTTTTTTGAATGTTTTCTGAATAACTTATGTGTAATTTTGAAGTTTATAATTGTGTGGAGCGTGGATTATCATCCGTTATGTAATTATGTGGAGATTTGGATTTTTGATCACATGTGCACGAATATTGCTATGATCACATATATGCAAGTCGATCACATGTAATCATAACAATATTCGTGCACATGTGATCAAGAATCCAAATCTCCTCATAATTGTATAACGGATGATAATATATGCCTCCACACAATTATAAACTTCAAAATTACACATAAGTTATTCAGAAAACAATAAAAAAATAATTTTCATGTAAAGAATAGTTATCGGTTGGGCTTTATTTGAAAGTTCTCAAAGGTAAGGTTCTCAAAATAATTTTTCACTATATATAACATAATGCGTAGTATATTATAATGTAATATATGACATATATATATAGGTTTTAGGTAAAATAAAACAATTATTAAAGTAAAACAAATAAAACAATATGTTTTTCTTCAGTGATAATCACCGTGCATCATGAATATCATGATACATCAATTGTTTCATGAATCTTCGTGCATCAATTTAACCATGATCTAAGGGTCAATATTTTGTCTTATTTGTTCTACTTTAATACTTGTTTTACAATACCCAACCCCTATATATATATATAATAACTAAAAACAAAATATAAATTGATTATCTTAATATATTTATTAAATATTTCATATTACTCGTAGATAGTTTATAAATCATAAACTTATAATTTAACTTTAAATTTGCATTAAAAAATATTAAAAAACATAGATAACATACAAAAAAAAGTAAAATAATAAAGTTACAACAATCATTGATTCATTGTTTTTCTTCTAAATCGAACGAGTTGTGGACTTTTCTTGACTTGGACCAAGTCACACCGGGAGCAAATAAGAGTTATTTAAAGAGTTGCTTAATATTGGCTGTATATTTGATTCTACTCGTAAGAATCAACTCTATCTCTGTACTTCACTTAAGTTTAATTAGACAACAGGGATGATTCACGATCGTTCTTGGGGTCCATAATATTTATTTATAAATATTTTATATATAACAAAATAGTATATCTATTTTCTAGTTGTTTCAATTTGAGGAAATCTCCTTCCTTCTTTTTGAGTTTTGGTCTATAAACCGATCCTGATCATTACGTATTAAAATTCTCTCTTTTATATACCAAAGGTGTCATGAAGTTGCTAGTCATCGATGTTTAGTGCCAAGACTGTCAGATGATCGGCTTTAACTTTTTTTTTTACACACACGTATCAAAATGGATTCAAAATTATTTGAAGTGGAGATGAATGGATATCATCATAAATTTAAATAAGGGAAATGTTAGGTAAAACATGCAGTACTTATCTTAGGTAAAGTAGGGAGATTATGTGAAATTCAGGAAAGGCTATGTATGTTTATCAAATTCAAAAGTTTAATTTGTAATTTTTTTTTATAGTGACAGTATTTAAACTTAAATAAAATCTGCATTACGAATCATTTTGTCATTTAAATAATAGGATATACCCATATTGAGACAGAATAATGATGTAATGTAATATCTACGAACAACTTGGTGGGCAACTGGAATAAGGTCGTGAGACGAGGTGTCAATTGGAATGAGGTGGCGAGACGAGATGTAGTCTAGTTTGATCCGTGCATTTTTTACAGGAATGACTTCGAAATACGTTTGATCAATTCATTTATAATACGTTCTTCTATTCTTTTATGTGATTAGTTAAACAACAATCTTTGAAGGTTTAATATGTAAAAATTGTTTTGTGAAATACAATATAGATTTAAAAGAGATCTCAAACATAACTATTATGACGGCTAACACCGTATTTTCACATTTAAAAGTATATACATCTATATCTATATCTATAGATATGTATTACTCTATAAAGCAAATTACTCTCACTCTTTTAAATAATTAAAATTTTAAAATGACTATATATTACCTCTTTCTTTAATAACTAATTTTAAATATCTTCACCTATTTACCTATATTGCAACATAAATTCTCAAACCCTTAAAAACCATATTAACCACTCTTATACATCAATTAACTTACATTCACTACCACGCCACCACTGCCGCCGCCACACATTCGTCGCTACCATCATCACTGCCGTATTGTGCGAACATCCGTTAAATTTTATAAAGGTCGAAATATCAAACAAGATAGGAATGGAACAAAAGGGCCAATTATTATCACCATGATGGCATGATATCATGGATACTAAAAATTTGCCAGTTGTATGGACAGTATGATTTTATACTTTAATCATTTGATTTTTTTTGTTATAATAAATGTGGGATATGGGATATTGTTTTGTTATGCAAAAAGCCAGAGTGCCAGACACAATAAAACAAAGAACAAAACGATCGACAAAGATAATGTGCGTAGGGCATCATTCATTCATAGTGACCCATTTACACCAGAAGCATAACAAAAAGATATTCACATTCACATCCTTAATAATAAGTAGTTGAATAAACTGTACAATTGTGATTTGTGAGCAGAAGATGGTGATTTAGGTTTAAAATCAGCTGCACCTCTTCTTTATTTCTCATGCTCGATCCTACGTTTCTTTTTTGTTCTTTCTAATGAAAAATGACGTTTCTAACGCCATGAATCATCCTTTTAAGCTAGTATTCCACACACCTGAATCTGATCCCTCTAGTCTCATTTATTTAAGGACTCGTCACTTAATGTATACATAATCATTAACACAAGTTAGAGTAATCATCTTGCTAAAATTGATCATTGATCGATGTCGTTGGATCGATCAAAATATAAACTAAATATCAATACTTAGTAAGGGTAAGTCGAGTATCGCTTTCACAGGGAATCAAAGGAAAGTGTTAAACGAGTTACAAAAGTTGATTAAACTAGACATAAAAATAAAACCGATTGATGATTGAGTTGATTTGATTAAAAACTAAAACTGATTGTGAACTTAACAGCTTAAACAATAATAATAAAGGGGATCATTCTCATGCTTCAAACTAAATTGATTGGTTGTGATGATTCACGATAATGAAAACCGGGAAATTGACACAACTAGACTTCTAATTCATTGAAGTAAAACTACAGGTTCATGAGAGATTCATTCAATAATCAATGATCAATTAACTAATTAAAATCAATAGATAAATGAATTTCATTCAAAGTCATAAACAAGTAATCATTCAAACAATCCAAACAACATTAGATGTAAAAGACTAATGAGGAATTAAACATCTAATTCAACATGAGTATGAGAAAGATTGAACATAAATGACTTACATAATTGTTCACATGAGAATGATCAAAAGAAAACCTATCCTATCATCTTCATTATTGAATCTTCAATTTGAATTGTCATCTTCATGAATTGGTGATTTGATGATATTGGGGTCTTCTCTATGTTGGAAACTGATATTGTGTGTGAAAAATATGAATGGTAACTTCCTAAGTCGTGAATAGAATAATTATAATCTGGAAATTAATTAAAACCAATAAAATCGGATTTTCGTCCAGCAACTGGCTTAAGCTACTACCCTCCTGGGCGTAACCTACGCCCCTTGTAACTTCAATTGGCGTAACCTACTGCCAAAACTGGCGTAGCTTACGCCCCTTATACTTTCCAGATTTCCAGATTTCTTCCTTGAACTTCATTCGACTTGTTTGACTTGCTTCTTGACCCGTGTTTGATCCTTTTAGCTCCAAATTGTAACTTATGACCTGAAACACTTAATCAAACATAAAAACGCCCTAATCGTCTATTAAACTTCACAAAACATGTCATTTTCATATTCTAAAGTTATACGAATTAGGCGTTTATCAATCAGCAGCCAAACTAACCATTTTACGTGATAGAAATAGAAAGACATGAATGATAGGGAACCGTGTTTTCCACCAGCTTGGTGGGTGATATAGTTTGAAACAAAAAGAAAAAAACTACTGTAACAAAGTAAACACGAGTACATTTTAACAAAGGAAGGAACATATTGATGGTAGCTGTAAACATACAAAAACAACACAAGTCAACAAAATGCAGTACAGAAAAATCCACAGCATATGAACTCTACCAAGGAATATATTCGAAGTTTTATATCCATAAATATAAACTTTATCATCTGTGTATTGGAAGAAAAGTATAATATAGTTCAAGCAACCTCTTTAGACATCTCAATGAAAGAATATATATCAAAAACAAAACTTCAGATCCACATAACAAAACACTGAGGATCAGATCAAATGATGAAAAAATAAACACATGAAAACCTATAAAAACCGATAAATAAACATAGCAAAAGCACCAGATTTCTTCAGGTGCGGGAAAAAAAAACAAGTATACCATCCCCATCAGGACATCCGATGGCCAGAAAAAAAAAGCATCAATCGTGACGGGTTTGTCTTATTTAGCCGTAAATTTCTATACATCTCAGGGTGTTCTTAGCCTCCACCTATCAATCTTAGATCGGCCCGAGGACTTCTTCAAATGGTTCCTGTCTGTTTCTATTTCAAATTGGATCAAAGTTTTGAGCCGGTTCAGGTGTCCAGCACAGAGTTTGTGTTCAGAAACAAAGGAGTAAGGAACTGTTTCTAGTTCATATAGGGTTTGTCTCTGATAGGGGGACTGCCATTTGGATTGAAGATAAGCAAGAGACCTCCATGGAGGAAGTGGCATGGAGTTCTGTTTAAGGGAAGATTTAGCAGCTTCCACCATTACTTGAAGAAACTGTTTCAGTTTTGGCAATGAACCCACATAGACAACAGGAAGCAACTTCAGTATCCTACTGTAGGAGGGAACGGCTCTAGCTATCTCAAAGTGACTCCTAAAGTCAATGTCAATGATTAAACGGTCAGAGTTTCCTGAACCGTTGTAGTTTATAATGTCAATGTATTCATGATCTCCTGCGTATTCATGCAATATTTATATCGTCAACAACACCACAAAACAAACACTACAATGCTACTCATATTGAATAGAGGCAGTGAAATGGACAATCAATCAAAATGAGTTCAGGTCAATTTTATACTCCATCCGTCCCATATTAAATGTCCAATTTTGACTTGTCAAGTCAATTTCCTCCGCCTTTGACCATAAATATCTTTGTTTGAGTTATACATTCATATGTATATCATGGTTTAGAGTTTCAATATATATATCATCTTATAAGTTTCTTATGTGTATCAGAGTAGGAGACAACCACTTCTGCATAGTCAAATCAAAAACCGACCCAATTAACCCATTTGGAAACGTTGATTTCAAGTGTTGTTTTAAGATGTGCTATTTGGGATAAAATGGAGCGCGGGCTGATATTTTAATGTCTACTTATAAACGGAAATATTAAAGATATTAGGCTTAAAGATTACCTCCAGGAACTTTTCCGGTGCCCAGCCACCTTGATATGCACACAGCAGCATCATAACCAGAAAACCTCAGAAGTTTGACCAGAGAGAACCTTATGCAACTAGCTTTACAAGAACCACATCTGAGAAACTCAAGGTCCATCGAATTGATGGATAAGATGAGAGAATTGACCACTGACAGCAAGTCCATCCCATGTTGATCCGGGGAAACTTTGTAGTGCTAGATGAACGAAAAGAAAATTTTTGAATAAAGGCAGCTTTACAAATTTTTAAAAAAAAAAAAGAAAAGAAGGCAACATTAATACAGATCACTTAAGGTTGTTTCTGTTTCATAAGCATTGACCTTAAAAACTATAAAGGTATGATACACTGGCCTTGATCAATATCACAACGCAAGTTGATCTAACTTAAGTTCATCATTCTATATAAAAATAGAACTTTGAGCGAAATCTGGTACAGATTTGGATCACTGACCTGTCATAAAGGTCAAACTTATTTTGATGCCAATCCTACCAGAGAAATACGCTGGTTCATGACTCAACATACTCATGCATTCACACTTAACATTCTAAAATCTGAAATTATTAACTAACCCTTCAATTAGCATTGCAGAATATTGACGACATAGATTTTAGTCCACAAGATTAACTTATTAAGTTCATATTACGTCGAAAGGGAGAAGTGTTGTTACAGTTTCGAGGAAAGCAATGCTGCCTAGAAAGAGCAACTCTCATAACAAGTGCAATCAATAATTGTCAGACAAATGCTAAATGCTGGTGGTGTTAACTTATCAACCAAATTTTACCTATATATAATCACACAAGTCTCGTGGGTACATTTAATGGCAGAATATTCCTCAAGAAAACAAATTTAGTACTGTAACAATTTGGCATGATATCTTAAACCAATTTTGTTTAAATTTGCAATTATTTTTGATGCAGAGAATCCACATCCATAGTTGTTGCTAAGAATCTTTACTATATTTCATCCATTCTTAGCATTCAAGTTTACCTTTAAAAAAAAAATGGATATACTTATTTCGAACTTTTGGTGGGTCCCTAATCCATGGGAACAACAATATTTGTTGAAATATGTAGATACAACATTTTCATTTCAAAATCAGGCGAAAATATTTGTTGCAAATGTTATAATATAACATCACAAATTCTTCATTTTCCACCTAACATTTACCTAAACTTATCTAAATTTTTCGAATTCCAACAACTCAACTTTCTTTCTATCAATCTATCCTATAACAAAAATAATTTTAATCATGACATAATCTAGTTGATCATAAAGAAATAGTCATTTATGAGAGAGAGATATATGATAGAACACATAGATGGTACCTAAAAAAGTGCATTATTATATACATTATACAATGAATAAAGAAATACTACTATATTAGTTCTTGAAGACAGATAGAAAGATACCGAAATCTTGTCGGCAAGGTGAGCAAGTTCACAAAACCCGGAATCGCTATCGCTGCTACACCGAGAATCACCACCACAACTACTTCCATTTTCCAAGAAGTCACTAACCATTGCTGCCAAATCATGTTCACTTTCATGACTAAATGCACCACCCAACATTTGTCCCCCACCACCACCGGAACCACCATCACCCACCATTAACCACGGGTCTCCGGTTGCAGCATACACTCTACAATCCATACCCACCACCATAAAATTCACTCAAAATTCAATAAAAATCTCACCTTTTTCCATATATTAACATACCCAATTACTCTTTTTTAATAAAATCAGGTACCCAGATAAAAAAGTTTCAATCTTTATCCGAAAAATGAAAAGATCAAAACCTAGATTTGATAAAGGGAAAAAATTAAAAACACAACGGAATTCCCTGTAAACAAAATTTTGTAATTCAAAATCTAGAAATAAAAAAAATAAAATCTGTTTTTCCCTATTTTCTTGTCAGTTTTTTATGTCAATGTCAAAGATACCAAAATTCCGCCATGTCTTGTTGGTTTGTTATCTTATTGCTTAAAATTATGAGTCATATTTTTAAAAAACTGAAAAAAAGATGTAAAATTGAGATGGAATTTGTGAAAAGAATCAATAAATGGGATCCAAAGGGGGTGATGATATAAGAATTAAAATTGTGAGAGAATTTAGGCAGAGGTTTGTACAATTAGCCCACAGAGGATGAAGAAGAAAGAAAGAATGAAAAGGGGGGAGGAAACTAATATAAAGATGAGTTATGGGGTGGAAATGAAATGACTAAAATGGGCTTTTGTTGGAGGATTTACCGTGAAACGGACCTTTTTTAAGTGGATGATGTTGGTGATGTACGTATTTAGACGTGAATTTTGAGCATATTCCTTTTTGGGGTATTTTCGTCTTGAGGACTTTTTTTTTCTTTTAAACTAGATTTTGTACCCGGGCATTACCCCGGAAAAAATAACTACACATAAAATGTCGTGACAAAAGTTAAAAAAGTAAAAGTATAAAAAGTAAGTAAAAGAAAAACTTTCTTTTGAAAAGTAAAAGAAACGAAAGCGATGTTGCAAAAAGTAAAAGCACGAAAACTTTAGTAAACTTATGCGAAAAAAGTAATGAAATTGAAACTTTCGTGCCAAAAATAAAAGAATTAAAGTTATGTGACAAAAAGTAAAAAGGTTAAAAGTTGTGTGACAAAAATGAAAGAGCCAAAAAGTTACTAGTTAAGAGAAGTTAAAAGAACAAAATTATGTAGTGAAAAGTAAGATAATGAAACTTTTGTGGCAAAAGTTAGAAAAATAAAAGTAAAAACAAAAAAACAAAACTTTTGTGCTAAAAGTAAAAGAAACGAAAGTTATGTGAAAAAAAGTATAAGGGCGAAAACTTAAGATGTTAAAGAATAGAACTTTTGTGACAAAAGTGAGAAAGATGAAAGTTTAAAAATAAATAAAACAAAATTTTCGTGCAAAAAGTAAAAAAAGTAAAGTTACGTAACCAAAAGTAAAATGGTTAAAAGTTTCGTTGCAGAAGTGGAAATAGTAAAGAAGTTACTGCTTGACAAAAAAATTAAAAAAAACAACGTTATATGGTGAAAAGTAAGATAATGAAACTTTCTTGGCAAAAGTTAGAAAAATAAAGGTACAAAAAGAGAAAGCAAAAGAAAATTTGGTATATGTTGTAAAAATAAGAAAAATAAAAATCTGTTGGCGTTGAAATAAAAAATAGAAAGTAAAAAAAAGAAAAAGATTTGATGATTAAAGTTAAAAACCTAAAGTTAATTACTAAAAATTAAAAACTTTAAAAGTAAACTATACTTAAGTTTGTATAAAAAAAGTTAGACTAAAGTTAAAAAAAACCCAAAAGTTAGTGGTAAAAATAAGTTCGAATTTAAAAGTAAATTATACTTGTATACGAAAAGTTAGACTAAAGTAAAAAAAAAAAAACCCAAAAGTTAAGTGTTAAATATAAGAAACTCTAAAAGTATACAAACTTATATTTGTATACAAAAAGTTAAACTAAAGTTAAGAACTCAAAACTTAAGTCGTAAAAATAAGAAACTTTAAAAGTATATAATCCTAGAAAAAAAAAGAATATTTTTTTTTGAATAAGACAAAAAAATTGACATCAGCGGAAAAAGTAATAAAAAACTTAAAAGAATAAAAAAATCTGGCACGCGAATTCGTACCTTTATGTAACACCCCGACAGCGGCGGAAAACTCGGGATGTAAGATATAGCACACGCACACATGGATGTTACATAGGAATACTAAATGAGTGCATAAATTAAGCATAAATAGTCGATTACATAGTTCAAATAGCAAGATAGGTCACCACACATACATTCCAACCAAACATGCAATCAAAAGTACGATAAGTTTCCACACAGGGGAAACGGTTAGGCATATTGCCTACAAGCATAACAAGAGCATGCAAACTTCAAAACCTAGCCTACAGTCTGCTAAAAGTCCCATGCTACCAATCCTAGCCACGATTAGCTTGAATACCTGAAAGGAATACTTAAACGTGTCAACACAAAGGTTGGTGAGTTCATAGGTTTGTGTATAAACAAGTTGTATGAAAGCGTTTTATGCCGTCACTAGAATTCAAGTATAAAGTAGTATGTAGTGGCTAAAGATCATCTTGCACATAAGTAAGCGAGCACAGACAATCCTCAACAGGACCGGCTAATAGTATAAAGCGAGCACACACAATCCTTACAGGACCGACTAATAGTATAAAGCGAGCACACACAATCCTCAACAGGACCGGCTAATAGTATAAGTGAGCACACACAATCCTCAACAGGACCGGCTAATAGTATAAAGCGAGCACACACAATCCTCAACAGGACCGGCTAATAGTATAAGCGAGCACACACAATCCTCAACAGGACCGGCTAATAATGTCACAAGTAGTCAAATAGCCATAGACTAGTAAAAGCAGTTACGGCATATATAAAAGCGTATGTAGTATTCCTTTCACCCCAAAATAAGTAAAGAAAAAGGGGCTACGAAGACTCATAGTGATTTGCAACAAGCGTAGTTTACAAGCACAGAGTATGAGCACAGATATAAGTAAAATATATCTATTGAATCCAAGTATGTCTTGACGTCAACCTAATCACAAGTCATTGAGCATAGATGGATACATGTATTAGTTCTTGTGATTAATTATTCACTGAGTTGTCCTTGATTGAACTGATGATTTGGTCCCTTAAAGATCTTTGAACGTTTTGACTCAAAAGTGTTTTACATAAACTAGACTCGAAATGAACGTCTTTGAACTCACACATAAGTACTTATCGAAATAATGAGTTGTATGTGCCCTTAGTAATGAACTTTAGTCTTTAGAATCTCAAATCGATTAGTCATAGAACTCGTACTTTGATGATCAAGATAGAACATGTCTTAATTGTACTTTAATTAGGGTTCGCACTTTGTACGTTGTCTTAGATCGAATTATGAACTAGCCTTGGTGTCAATGATCAGCCTTTGAGGTGTTTAAGCAAGTGATAATGTTGTTATGAACTGATTAGGTGATTAAGGATCAAGTGTGGTGTGATATAGAATAAGCTCAAGTTGTTTAAGGAATGAACAAAGTCGTTCTAGGGTTTGGAAGGCAAGATCGTCCCTCTGGCTAGCCAAGATCGTCCCACTGGCTAGCCAGGATCGTCTTGGATGCTCTTCAAGATCGTCCTAGGTTCTTCCTAGGTCAAGATCGTTTCAGGTGCAAAGGGTCAAGATCGTTTTACAAGACCATACTCAAGATCGTCTTAGTTGTCTAGCTTAAGATCGTTTCAAGTTACATTGTTCAAGATCGTTTTAGTTACTTATGAACTCAAGATCGTTTCATTTGAAGACATGAACAAGTCACAAGATCGTCTCATGATCAAGTGTTTGAGCTAAACCAATCCAAAGGATCGGTTACCCAATAAACGTACCAACACATCACAACATCACACAAGAACGAACGAGCAAGAACCAGAATCAAGGGCTGCCCAGGACGATCTTGGGCTCAAGATCGTCCTAGGGAGATCGTTTTAGGCTCCCCCACGGCTGAAACCAAGAGTTTAATCAACACACTAAAATCTAGATCTTCCGGAACTTGTTAGAACATCAAACTAGTACATATATACATAATAACACTAACCATTAACACTTTTACGATTTCAAGACCATCTATAACATGATTAAGGTGTGGCACAACAAGAACAAGTTTTCCCTTATTTTCAAAAATGGGTTTTGTAGATTAAAGCATGTTATGACTCAAATTTGTTCACAAAAAGGTTACTAAACACATTTAGACACAAACCCATTAACTATTAACACGTTTTTCATATCAAAATTGGACCAAATCATCAAGATCATAAACTTGAAAAAGTACACTTTTATTTTGATCAAAACTCAAAATTTGTTGTTGTTACCTGAAATTTGTGGCTAGAAGTATGTTTTGATTATCACAAGGAAGCTAAAAGTACAAACAATTTTGGTTTAATAACCCAAAATCAAGAGATGAATTTTGTGTGTGAAAATGGTGGCTGCAAGTGTGTGTTTTAGAGAGAGAGGTGAGATGAAGAAGATGGAAGAATGAGTTTCTCTCTCTAAGATCTTCTATTTATAGGTTTCCAATATTAAATGAACCTAATAAATGTAGGGACTATTTGTGAACATTTTTGGACTAGACTTCCTTAAATACGATCGTTTACGACTCGAAATCTAGTATTTTATCATAATAAATCATAAACTCATCTTATAATTCAAGATTTAAGATTGAATTGACCTTCAGGTGAGCATATATCTTAAGTCTAAAGCATGTCAAGAACTTAGATAAAATTTATGGATTTTATTTACTACATTTCTAAGACGGTTGTTACACTTTAAATTTCATATAGTATATAATTTAATTTCAATCATTTATCAAGGGATAATGTTTGGAAGAACAATGTTACTAAGTTTGTGCACATTAACAAAAATCTTTCCTATGTATCAAACCAAATAACCTACTTTTCTTAATCTATCAAACAAAATAAGTTATATACTACTATATAAAATTTATAATATCACATTCAAAAGTACATTTTTCAAATCGTACACAATTATTAATATATGTTTTTCACCTATGTATATCATTTATCTCTTAATTCTTGAAATATGTAGAGAATTACAATAAGAAAGAAGTATCATGAATTTAATTTAGTTCAGTTGTTCCTGTATAATTTTCTATCGAAGTTTCGTTTATGTTTGAAGAAGAAAAAAAATTCTTCATTCTTCCATGATACATCGACACTCACACTAAGAGACGAAAGCTAGGGGAGCGAATGAGATTAGATACACCAGTAGACCTAGCCGTAAACGATGGATACTAGGCGCTGTGCGTATCGACCCGTGTAGTGATTGGCGCTTTTACCTCAATTACATGTACTACTTGTCCTCGTCGCCACCACCACCACAACATTGTATAGGTACCTCGCTAGTTTTATCTAATTGATAACATGACTTATAATTAAATCACAAACAAGTTAAACTTCTCGGTAGTTGAAATGGGCCTAATAAAGTTTTGGGTTTTGTTAATGATAACTCTTAAGTCTATTAGTAAAAACTAATTTAGTGCATTAAAACTTATACTTTATTGTTAAAAAATTTAGGATATGGTTTTTAAAATATAATGTATAAGTTTTACGCATAAGTTAGTGATATCTCTTAGGACTGTCAGTATCATTTTCTTAAGTTTTTACTTAGACCTTAGTTATTTTGTAACTATTTGAGTTCTACAATTCTACATAATCATCTTTGTTCAAATTTTTTTAACTATTTAAGTTCTACAATTCTACATAATCATCTTTGTTCAAATGTTGTAATTTCGAGTTTTGTTTTGGTTCAATAAAAAAGATAAAATTCAATTATGAGAAAAAGATGTTGACTTTTTTTTTATATAAAGAAAAATACATTATTTGTTTTTCTTTTAAAAATATATTTTTCGGATATAAGAAGTTTATAAATGAAAATTTAATCTATTTCAATATTATTTAACTTTAAATCATAAATAATGTAAAATATATATGACGTTTGATAACTAAAAAATGGTATGCATTTTATTGAGGTTTGATAAATGAAAATTAACTATCGAAATTGATTGAAATATAACAACAATAATTGATTTCAATTTTAAAGTATACAAGGTTAGAGTCTTAGAGATGATAACTTTTTTTTTTCTTTTTTCACATTTAATGACTTGTTCTATCACAATATAAACAAGTTAATATGAGTTATTTATTGTCAATGATAATCACAGATAATTATGGTTTTACTCAAAGTCTTGAATACGATTTTCAGGAATAACAAACCTTTGAGCTTTTCTCTCAAAATACGTGTAACGCCCATGATTAACATTTTGTTTTATAGAGTACGTGCAATACTTTAATTTTATACGGTGAAGTTTTCCTAATGTTGTATTATTCTGATTGATTGTTCGGAAAAGAAATTTAGGCATGTTTATTTCAAAGATTAAAAAGTAATGTCAGGGAAATGAATTTCTTATGTTAACTTAACATGACATTGAATATAATTCTAAATTCCTTTTAAATAAACCCTAAAAGTTCAGTAGAAGATAATAGCTTTTTTTGTTTTGTTTAAATAGATGGGCATAGTTTTTTTTTTGTTCTCTTATATTCGTGAGGGAAAAGTAATTTACTTAGTAACGAGCTCATATAATATATAGCGAGTGTATCTATTCATGGTTGTAAAGCTATGTAGTTAAATTTATAATAACCACTGTCTGTATACATGGTTACATTTATGATCTGTTTGTTAAAGGAAAAAAAGATATATACTTACATATAAAAAATGGAGAAAGAACTCGAAGTTATATATGAAAAAGAAAAAGGGCTGAAGAGGGGTAAAAGAGACAATATGTCAGTACGCAGCTGACGGAAAGTAAACGATAGGCCGTTGCCTATCGGAGATGACGTGAGTATTGAGTAATATGTTCACCGCGATTTTACACAAGAAATTCATTTATATATTTATTTACATAGTATACATGCGTATAAATAAAAGAGTTGATAGGGATAATAGAGATAGAAAAAGTAATACAATTTAGCAATACATATATGCTTCATAGTTCATACTCAAAGATTTTAACATCATTGTACGCATATATAGCATCATCATGACAAAATATCTAGCGATTAGTTGTATGTCCAAATCAATCATCCAAGTATCATTGGGTATATATACATGCATGTTTTTTCTCTAAGCAAAAATTTATGTAACTTGTTCTCTCACAGTTGCTTTGCTTTCCAAGTACATAAATTCATTTGTAAAGTTTTAAATCTAAAGAGAATCTCATTTTTTTGAACGTTAACGGGACGGCTGCCCTTGGATCTCAATGCCCGTTAGACCTCATATGTGGTATCTACACCCACAGGGTAATCTCATAAGATTGGAGAAAGAGACAATAATGTAAAACGTGAGATGTAATTATGATTTAAGCAAAAAGTTATGTGCAATTATATGTGTGCAATTGTGCATATATACAGATTTACACACACGATAACGTTTTAACTCTTACGACATAACTAGTCGATGTTTATTAAATAGCTAACGACTTACAAATAATTTGGCATCCAGATAAAGTAATGAAAATGAAAAATTTTGTATGACTTTTGATTTTTGACAAATTTTTAACTTTACCAATATTAGGTAACAAAAGAGGACAGACAATGTCTCACGGTTTTATTGTGCAGGATCATCTTATATAATTTGTGTTTGATGTCGACGTTGAGAAATAATATAAACTTAATTAGACTATCCGCATCAGTTCAGGATATCCTTCTAACAAACATCCTAATCAACATGCTACGTCAGCTTTTCACCCATCCTTCCCACAAACACTTTTTACCCACAACAATAATATATCCATCCTTCTTAAACTATCTCCAATGGGTATGTTTTTGGGCGTCCTTGGGTGCCCTTAGGTGCCATTGGATATCCTTTGCGGTTGAAGATTGTCCAAAACTAAAGATTTTTTGATACATGCCCTTAGGTGCCCTTACTTATATTTTTTTTTTGTTTTTAGTGGAGTTAAAAGATATGTAAGGATGTTTGTATGGTTGGAGATAAAATTATAGGATTTTAAGGATTTATAAGGATGTGTAAGGATTTGTAAGAATATGATGTGGCAGCTCAAGGACGCCTTAGCATTGGAGATAGCCTTACAAACAACCATATAAATTCCAAAGTAACTTTTTTCTTTTACCTTTATCTCTCCTCATCCTTCCACATCCTTCTTTACAAACAACAATGGATGGACATCTTCCATGTCACCACCCACATCAATAGTCTTTCTACAAACACCCTCCATGTCACCACAAATTTTCTATAAATATCCTTGTTGTGGATAGTCTTAGGCATCAACTTGACAACGTATATCTAGTTATATTATAGTTAAATGTCCACATCAATCACATTCTATCAAGACAATTTTGTTGTATAGTTTAGATGAATCCAATGATTGAAGCATTCTACTAAAAATAAAAAAAAAGCAAAAAAATGTGTGAATGACCGATTAACTTTTATCCTGATATTCGTATCACAGAATTTGATAGATTTATCACTGTTATGCATTACATATTTGTCAGTGGCGAATCTTAAAATTTTTATTAGTGGAGCCAAATTTTTGTTTTTTTTTTGTCATCGCTATGTTCCGGGTATTATATTATGGTCATGCAATACATTTAATCGGGCCGGGTCAAACAAAAATAACTCTAATAATCTAAGTTTTTCATTCAAATTACCAATACGTAGTTTCTAACCAACAAAAAAATTCAAATACTTATGAATAGACCAAGAGAAAAAGCGTTGGATTGTGGGAGATATACCTTGTTACGTGGATTGTAGATTGTTGGCTAAAACATATAATTATGAATAGACTAAGTGAATTGTGGGTTATAGAAAACTAAAAAGGTAATTTTTTTTTCCCGGAGGCTAAAACTCAAATAAAGAAGGAAGGCGTTAAAACATAGAATTATGTATGGACTAACTTAATTGTGGGTTATAAAAACCAAAAAGGTAAATTTTATAGGACTATCAAATTTATAAGTAAACGTATCAAAAGTTTTTTAAAAAATAATCCTTGGGAGCCGACTTAATAGAAATAAATTGTTTTGGACGAAAAACGGATATATTAGTACTACTAAACGGAAAAATGGCGGTGGCCTAAGAGAACCGCCTCTGATACTTGTATCGTATGATATAAAACATATACAGTGTGGTAAATACATCAAAACTTGTGGTACGATTATCACTTCCATTTTTCTTCATGAAAGACCATTATGCAAGGTTTGCATAGGAATAGCTAATTGGCTATATTGATGTATCTAAATCCGGTGCAATTTGTAGAAACTAACTAGATAACCTAGAAAAAAAAAATCTACTATATCAATTTTTCATTTCAAGAAGTCGAATCTAAAATGTATGGATAAAAAACAAAATAAATAAAATACTTATAGTTCAACGTTCTATTATTTCTTTTGACCCCTCTAACATTAATGACATTTTCAAATATATTTCTTTTACAAGTGATTAGTAATATACTTCACGCACACATGGGCTGCTAGTTGACCTGCTATCATTATAGCAAAATTTAGTACACTTCATAATGTAAACATACAGTAATAATGTAAACATACAGAAGAGAAAAATTATAATATTACAACAAACCATACCTCTATACTCTATGTCTCCATATAACCCAAAAACAATATGATGCTTTAGTTTTTAATTTCCTTTCTGGGACCCATGACAGAATATCCAACCTTTACTAGAATCCATGTACAAAATAATGATTGATATTTGGGGTATCAGTTAGCAGGCTAACATGCCAGAAAGGCACGTATCGTTGACAATGGTAAAATTTTTATCTTTGAATAAAAATCAATGGCTAACATTCAAATTTAAATTCAAAGATCATTTTTGAATCTTGGCCTTTAATTTTTATCCAATGGTCAAGAATGCCATGTTAGGGTTAACTTCAAGAAATCTCCACCCCGATATTGTTATTGAAGAATATAAAAACAGCCACAAAGATGCTACTCCTGATATTGGTCCAATTATTATCTCTTGTTAATCTAATACTCTCCCATACAAGGGCATGATACCTCCAAATGTCATGTTTATTATCTAACAAGATGCATAGCAAAAAAACCCTTTAAATGCATTATTATTTTACGTTGTGGGTAATGAAGGCTGTAATGTAGTTTATGTATGATCTTTTTGAGAAAAAGTTAACCAAAAACGACGTCTTTGATATGGGATGGATGATTTTACATGTTCTAAGAACTAACTCTGAGAATTGATACCAAAATTTAAAATGGATCTTCGTCACCTATATATCTATAATAATAGTTTAGGAACACGAGATTGCTATAAAACAGATTTTGGGAACAAAAAAAGATGCATTTGTTACTCAGCATACCAGTATTCATAGTAAAAGCTTACATGGAAAGACCGTCTTATATACAATCTGGTTTTAGACGTAGTCAACTAGTTTCTACCAAAGCTTACTTCTGTCTTCTGACCCATAACCAAAGATGAAGTTTCAACACATATCATAACATTGTCCTGGTATAGCTCTAATTAACATAAAACTGTGGGAAAGAAACCTAGTAAGAATTCTGCTAATGATAATGAAATATACTGCAGTATTCTATATTACAAATAAGAAAGGAGCCCTCAAAAAGAAAGAGAGCTTAAAGAAAGTTATAGATTTTTAACATGTTTTACAAAAAATATAATTTAGCTAACATTAGGCTCAAGAGGCATTATTGACATTGTATCTGACCCTATTGTCATGCATCAAAAAGAGACTCAGAGATTACCAGAAATTCAAGAAATAGTGTTACAAATCACATCTTATGCACGCTTACAGCATTAAGTCTGAAAATTTCGACAGTTCTCCATAAGAATCTTGTAATGATTATTGTATTGAATTGTAATTGATAGGGATTACAAGAGATTATATTTATAGTGTAGCCTAAATCAATATAAGGAAACTAATACTATGAAAATTAGATAAATGGAAACTAGATATATAGAAACTAGATATATGTCTAATACTCCACAAACCAAAAAATGCGTAAATATTACGTTGAGCAGAAGAAACTAAATGGGAGGTGTTGGAAGAAATACGTTAAAACATGGTAATTAAATGTAACATACTTATCCTTTCTTAATATCAGAATATTTTTAAAACCCAGTTCGGTTTTGGTGAACCGAAAAGGAGTTTGAGTCAACTCTTGACTGACATCAACATGTAGAAATCAACTTATTGACTAGCAGAGCCTTCCTTGCTTAATTCTGAACCTCACTTCTGATGGATAAGGTTGAAGAAGTTTTTATCGTCTCAACTCACGCTGGAAAAAAAGTAAGATAGTTGAATGCTTAGCATGTATATTGATCAATGAGCAAGAGTATTGACTTGTACGCTTACTCTCAACTTCTGTTTTTGGTGATAAAATGAAAAAACTTACCCTTGGTCCCCGATCAGCTGCTTGGGTTCGTCTATGTTCTTGTCTCTCCGTGTCGTGGATCATATCTGGGTTCCCAAGTTTGAAAAATGTTTCTAGCCCTCCAGTAACAAAGGGCCTTATTACATTTACTTCCATTGCAGATAAATTTAACTGCAAATATGTGCATTTAATACAAGTGAGAAGAACCATGACAAAATGAAAGTCAAAAACTACTTCTACTTCTACCGATATGATAATTTACACTCCCATCCCCTTCTGCTAAGTTTCATGACAGCATACATAGACACCCCTGACAGCCTCATGTCAACGATGATATCCAAACGTTGACAACCTCATGTCAAGATTTGCTTAGAAATAGGTGACACTCAAACAAAATAAGAAAATTGTCAGATAATTCAAACTGATAAATAATAGTCCAATTTGTTATTTTAATGAATAAAACTAAACAAAATATCTATATGGATAGAGTATAACTTCTGTAATCATATTTGGCTCAGTAGTACCAACACATCAATAGATGGAGTGATACCCCGTACCGGTTATCAATGCAGCTTGGGCACACATGTTAAGTTGAGAGACGCGAGTTCAATTCTTAGGGATGCCCAAATCATGTGGGTGTAAAGTGAAGGTATTTCACCGACATCAAAAACCTTACATGGAGGTCATGATGGGGATCCAATATAGATTCGGGGACAAGGTGCCCTCCTATACCCCTTTTTTTTTGGCTCAGCAGCTAATTCTATTTTATAAGAGTTAAAGCGCTTTTTTCAGGTGTACCCAATCTGACCCATCTCACTCAAATTTACACATTTGACCTTTAACACAACCTTCTGGTTTTGTGACAAATAGTCTGTATGATATGTGCCTGAAGTAGAGTTTGGTGGAACCACTAGCTAGTTCTTTTAGAAAGCAGCATGTTAACAGTGTATTCATAAAGCAGCTTAGTAATCAAGTAAAACATTCTGTAACAAGAAATTAACGGACTAAGATGCCAATCATCCTATCTAATGTTTTTGTTAAACAGCCATAATATAAAAAAAAATGGTTGTTGCACCTTATAAAGATAGAACATATCTTCTGCATTCTAAGTTCACATTACAGAGGTGAAACATACCTTCATTGCAAATGTCCAAGTTGAAACCTTCTCTAATCCAGCACCAATTTTATGAAACCTTACATCTTTAATATCTTCAATAAGAGACCTTACCTACACAATACAAAAAGTATGAGCTTTTAAACTTCTGGTATCCAATATACGAATATATAAGAATTCCAATAGCTATTTTTTTGTAAAAAAGTCAAGACTGACCATATATACTTCAGGTATGTCATCACGAGCACTGCATCAAATACAATTTATAAGCATGGTTTTCACTTTGCTGAACTGATAAGAATAAGTTGGCAAACACTCACTGGTCAAAAAGAAGCCTTGAGATCTCAACATAATGAAATGGTAACGCTTCAAACGAGCCTGCAGAGTCACGCTCTGCCTCCAAAACTTGAGTCAGCTTTTCTAGTAGAGAAGAAAGAAACCAAAGAGATGACTAGTTACTACTTAATAATATACATAACATTCATCAATCCTAGCCTACATCAAAATTCCCTTTACCTGATATGTGTTTGTATATGTGTAGGTGCAAGTTCAAATGAGAACCACTCAAACAACATGAAATTCACAAGGACTACAAAGTTGCATTTTATGTCACAAACAGAAACTAAAAAAGAGTTGAAAACCTCCTAAAACACAAACAACCACAAAACATACGAAAAAAATGCTTTTTGTGCTAGCCTAGTGTGCCCCAGCAAGGCTAGAGATCCTTTTCTACCTTTGGTAAAACCTTTGCCTCTGGAGACAGTGGTCAACTGGTCATGGGTTCGATCCTCATGCCCAGCATGGCTGGAGGTCCTTTTCTACCTTTGGTAAGGCTGTGTACATCTCAAACTCTCCCATACACCATCGAAGACAGTATTTGGGATCCAAAACCCGTGGAAGACGGCAGTGGGAGTTACTTTCCTAGTATGCACGTTTCAATAAGTTGGGTAAACATACTAACTTGATTTCTTCAAATAGATGAGAATTTTCATCTGGCTACTTATTACATCACATGTCAAATTATGATAATCGGACCCTTAAATTAGGTAAAATACTATGCACGTTTCCTTAATTTGAGTAACAGTTTATTCGCTTTTCCTCAAATGATTGTTACCTTTCTTAATTTTTTTTATAAACATCTATCTATCCACTTTCACCCTAAACAAAAAGAAATGAAGGCCGTATATTAACGAAAAACCATGTTACCCCAACCTTACCCAATGTATATATATATATATATATATATATATAAGTGTTTATTTAACTATATCATATAGACGAGGCAAAAGTTTTTTTTTTTTTTTAATATTAAGAAAAAGGTTTACCAAGAGATATCCATTCTGGAGGCTGGATAGTGCATTTCCCTCTCTTCTTCAGCGCGATCGCCAACCATATCGGTACTTCAATTGGTACCCGCGACGTAAATGGACCAAAATCTCCCTGCAAGTCCCCTCATGTCAGTTTATTATATACCGTAGTATTTAAATTCAATTAAAGATTAAGTATAATAAGAAAAATATAATAATTAGAAGAAGAAGAAGAAATACACAAATAAAAGTAAGGGGCTTCATATTAAGATTTGGAACAATCTGGATCATTTCATCCTCCGCTAAAAACTCCATCTGAAATCCCATTTCATTCATCATAACTTAAATTAATAATGATGATAACAATAATAACTGAAAACTTAAGATTATTATTATTATTCCTATAAATAAATCTATAATAATCAATTTTGCTTTTTATACAGTGATAAATAAAATACTAAGTTACCTCGGCAGCAGTAAAAGTAGAGGGCGTAGACATGTTTTCAGTTACACTTTGAACAGATCTATAATTAGAGGGAGATGTAGTAGATAGATAGATAGATAGATAGATCTAAACTAGGTTTTTGGGTGAATTTGTGGCGGGAGAAAATAGATTGTGTTCACATACACAAACTCAATTCAATCTGGGGCTAAAATAAATCAGGAAAAAAAAAAGGAGCGAAAATTAAAAAAGAAAAACAAGCGGGCTGGGCTTGGCTTTTTAAATTGGTATAAACTTGGGCTTGCCGTAAACTGGTTGTGTCAAAGATTTGGGCCGGTGCTTTTGACTTTTTGACCCGGCCACAATTCTTTGCCATGTTATCGACCTAGGCCATGTTTCTTTTTTACTTAATACACTTAATAGTTGAGAACTTTATCATTTAGTCAAATTTTATGTTTCTTTTTTGACTTAATAAACAAAAATAACTGTCAATTACATATATTTTACTTAATGCATAAAGACATTCTTAATGCATTCAGCCACTTGATACACTCAGCACTTAATGACTAAATAAAGAAACGAGGCCTTCTTGTGGAATAACGGATAAGGATTTAAAAAATGATGTAATAAGTCATCTTTTGATTTTCTTAGAGAATAAATTCTAATAAAATAAAAAAAATCTAAGTAACGATAAAAAATTTATATGTTTTTATACGATATATGACAACATGTTCTATTAAGTTATTTTTCCAACTTGATAGAATCCTTATCCATTAGTGTGCTCAAAATATTTAGAAACAGTGTATATATGACATTCTTAATTCGAGTTCCAACAAATCTAGGCATAAACATAAGGATGTTTAATTTATGACTTGACAAGTGAAGTATAAGGATCGAATCAATCCCTTCACGGATATCAAATGATCATTTTTTTATTTTATTTTATTTTTCTCAATTATATTCAACAATCCATAACAATTACATGTGGGCAACTTGTGTAAATTAAGAATGCGAAATGTCAAATTCATTGAATAGTTTGTCGAGGAAATTTTCAAAAGATTCCACTTGTAGTTGTCCAGATGGGGTTGTGAAAGGGCATGGCATCCCCTCATGCCACAAAACAAACGTCATCATATTATGTCATAACTTTTGCATATATGTATCATATATCATATTATCAGTGTTGGCTTAAACAATTTACAGGCCTTAACTGAAATCATTTTTTGGGGCTAGTCAGTTAGTATATATATAGGCTTACTTTCTCTAAAATCAATTGACTAGCATATATCATTGTATCTACTTACAACTTTTTACTCTCTCTAAAATCAATTGACTACCATATATCATTGTATCTACTTACAACTTAACACCTTCAACTGATTAATATATTAAATAATTAGTTCATAGATTCTGTAATTTTGGATGACATAGAGAGAGCAAGAGATAATGAAAGATGAACAACATACCTTTTATAAATTCGAATGTCATAATCATGGTAAAGACTTTTTCGATTTTTTGGATAATGTAACTTAGGTTTTCAAAATAAGTATGCTTGGAACCTTTGGAGCGATTCATCTTCACATAAGTAAAAGGAAACGACTGTTTTCTAAATGCCTTAACACTAATGCTCGTAATATCTAAATTTTATATTATTACGTACCATTGTCCATAATACATAACCTAATATATTAAAATTTGGGGCCCTAATAATTAAGGGGCCTTAAACATGTGACTATCCCAAATCTAATGTTCAGCCGGCCTTGCATATTATATATGGTCGATCTATTTTCTTTAATATCAATGCATCAGAATATGCTGAGTAATACTAATACAAATACAACTACAGAACTACTTACCAAAACAACATAATCTTTTTTATTTATGTGTTTATCTTATAAACAATTTTCGTCTCTTAAGTGTTTTGTTAGAAGAAAACAATTACAAATGGTTAAACTGTTAAAGTATAAACATAGTTATATATAGTTGTAATTTGTGAATCTTTATACATCAGTTTTATCATGAGTTAATAATCAAAATTATATTTTGTATTGTTTAACTTTCATATTTGTTTTAGAAAAACCATACCTTATATAGTTATATACATAATCATCATCGTTGGTACCATAATTCCAACGTAAAAAATAAACGACTGATCACTTATAAGTTTGCAACCATTGACGTATAATATAACAAGAGCAAGTACCCGCGCGTTACGACGAGATGATAGGTCATAAAATGTGATAGGTCATAGGAAGTGATAAGTCATAGAGTGTGACAGCTAAATGTCTTAGCTGTACAGGATCCGCCCTTAAATTTAAGTATTCGTCGAAAGTATATTGAATGACATCTCTAACGAAAGAACATGAAATTTTAAGAACATCATATAATTTTTATGATATATCAATGTACGGTTTTTGAGATAAAAATTTTTGAATGAATTGAAGAAATAAATGATTTATGGGGGAGAGAGAAAAAAATGATTAGTTGATATTTGAGAAGAGAGAAAGAATAATATAGTTATTTTAGGTAAATATAGAATTGATAGGGGGACATTTTAGGAAGGTACTTAAAATCAATATTGAAAATTTAAATTTAATGTTGAAAATGTATAAGATTTTTGTTTTATAATATAGTATAGATCTAATAGTGTAGAAAACAAATTATCGTGTTGATGATAGAATTAGATATTTAAAAGTTGGGAATTTCTAGTATGTGCCCACTAAGCACAGGATTTATAAATTAATTGCTATGCGTTTTAGACTTCCATGTAATCTTCTCATTAAAAGTGTAATTTTGTTTCCATTGTGTCTTTTTTTTTTTTTTGATATATATCCTCTCTCAAATAATATGATAATTTCATACAGCCCACTTGATTTGTTTTAATTGGATTAGTCATGACAAATATCATTTGAAAATATTATGATATTCTCCTTTAAAACTTTCGATTACATTTTGATGTTAAATTATGTTTTTCTTTTTACAATATTCCCTCCAAAATTTCCCACTTCTTTTCTCAATTCTAAATTTTCCCACTTCTTTTCCCAATTACACAATGCTTATTTATACCTATATCACTACAAATATAGCACAAATATTTTTGTTTCAGTATAGTTTTTTACTTTCAAAAAATAAAAATAAAAGCTATGTTGCTGTTTCAAAAAAAATAAAAATAAAGATAAAAAATAAAAGCTATGTTAGAACATCAAAAGTTTAATCCTGTTTTTTCTTTTAAGTTTTAAGTGTAATTTGTTATTGATAAATGACAAGTTGAATTAAAAGTGTATTAGTTTTTTTTTAGATATTTAGATTATAGGTAGCATAATATGTGTGTTGAGATACTAAAAAAATCTTCAGAAAGTTGACGGAAGATCTTATGACATAAAAATTGAATTATATATATTGGGTATATAAAGCATTGATGAAAGGATATAAGATACGTACACAAAATTACAAAAGGGAAGATATATAAAAAAAATAAAAAAGGGAAAGAATACAATGAGAATAAAATTACACATTAATGAGAAGATTATATGGAAGTCTAAAACGTATAGCAATTAATATATAAATTATGTGCCCAGTGAGCCCATACTAGAAATTACCTTAAAAGTTTGAATAATTAAGTTGTAGTCATGTAACTAGGTAAGTCAAAAAAACTTTCATTTATTACGATGTCCTCATTCCGTTCAGAAAGAGTCAAACGGCTCGGTTTGTTACTACTTACGACGTACGGACGACTAGTGCTTGACATTGCAAAAATTTAATTAAACTAGAATATTGAGATGATAATTAATGTAACTCATCTAATTAGTAAACAAATGAATTAAGTGGTTTGTTGATGACGATTGACGAGTGATGGGAGGATAAGGATGTCCAAAAAGTCGAATATATCAAAGTTACCGTCTCGGCTCAATGGATCTTGAAAGGACCATGCCCATGCCCCACTCCAACAACCCAGCTATATATAACACATATTTTAAAACAGGGGTTTGTTAAATATAGCCTTAGGGCTGTGTTTAAGGTGCATAAATTGTTTGTACATTTACCATGAAAATCAGGAGGCAGATTTTTAATATGGAAGGTACAAATTTTTTTTATGTATGTTAAATACAACCCTTAGGGCTGGGTTTAAGGTGCATAAATTGTTTGTACATTTACCATGAAAATCACGGGACAAGCTTTTAATATGGAAGGTACAAGTTTTTTTATGCATGTTAAATACAACCCTAAATTTAGCATTTACCTTTAAAATATATGTATGTAATAATAATTTTAAAATATATGTATGTAAATAATAATAATAAAAAGAGATAGACGGTCAAAAATCAAATTGATTAATTTCACATTTTAATCCTACGAGGTCTTGCTAAATGAGTAAATAGATACTCATACTTCTGCTTACATGTCTTCCAGTTTAAATAATCAATCATCTATATCCTAATCTCATTTTAAAATATACCTCCGCATATATATATGTTGTTATATATTAATTCAAGGTTAGAAGATGGTATATATTTAAGTATGAACATCAGCAGCAAGTTGCAGTGAAGAATTAATTGTGAACAAGTCAACTCTTATATTTTGTCATTGGCTCGTGAAGCCAGCCAGACTTTGATAATATGCGTTCACACATCAACCAACTTGTAGACATAAGCTTCATTAATTTCTTTTCTCAGTCATTCCTCACTCTCTGGTTTAATTTTGTACCAAAAAAATGGGTTCTTGTTTTTGTTTTCAGTTGAAGATTGAAAGTTCCCGCCACAATGGTTAGTATACTTTCATATTTATATACTAATTTATTGGTTAATTAGCCTGATCGAATATTACTGACCAAAAATAGTAATATTGTTGATGTTATATGTATATAAATGTGATTAGTAGATAAGGTGGCATCTGCACCACTACCACCTAGCCCAAGGAGCCAAGATGAGATATTGAAGTCAGCAAATTTGATATCCTTTACTTTTAATGTACTTAAAACATCCACTAGAAACTTTCGTCCCGATAGTGTGTTGGGAGAAGGCGGTTTTGGTTTGGTGTTCAAGGGTTGGATTGATGAACAATCATTTGTAGCTGCTAAGCCTGGTACTGGTACTGTTATTGCTGTTAAGAGATTGAATCAAGAAGGCATTCAAGGTCATCAAGAATGGTTGGTAAGTTTAATTTCACTTGTGTATTTGATATATATATTGAATTTACATTAGTACTTTTAGTAATAGTTTTTCTTACAGACAGAGATAAATTATTTAAGCCAGCTAAATCATCCAAATCTTGTACAACTAATCGGTTACTGCCTAGAGGATGACCAGAGGCTCCTTGTTTACGAATTCATGTCTCGTGGCAGCTTGGAAAACCATCTTTTTCGAAGTAAGTTTCTGAATGTTGTTACTGTTTACTTATAAAAAAACAGTAGATTGATAGGAACCGTTTGATCCCATGTACCGAATTGGTACCCACATAAACCCCGACAGTGATAGTGTCAAGGTAATTTAATCACTTAAATTCAATTTTGCCTCTTGCTCCTAGAAAGTGGCAGCTGGTGGCCAACTCTTCGTTACTGTTTACTTATCATATCACAGGTTATATGTAACTGAATCAACTTGGCTTATGTTATATTTTAGATGGGTCAAATGGTTATGATTAAAAACACTAGGAAAAGAAGATTGATTAAAATGGGCAAAACAAATTAAACGGGTGAAGTCATCCAAAAATTTCTGTTAAACTAGGAACCTTATATATATATCATTTTATTCAAAAAGTCACATCTTGTAATAGTACTAATCTTGTTGCTCATTCAACCTGACCCAGGCCACAGTCCCATACCAAAATTACCCTAATGTTACTGACCCGCCTGACCCACAAATTTTGCATATCTCTAATCCAATTATCTGCCTTAAATTGAACGTGTTACTTAACAAGTGAATCAATGATACAGGGAGTTCTCACTTTCAACCTCTGTCATGGAACCTACGTTTAAAGGTTGCTCTAGGTGCTGCCAAGGGGCTTGCATACCTTCATAGTCCGGAAGCAAAAGTGATATATCGTGACTTCAAGTGCTCAAATATATTAATTGATTCTGTATGTCTCGTATTTGTGATCCAACACATTTAGTCCTTTGCTTACCATTTTTGAAAAGTAGTTGAAACGTTTCAACTGTTTACATCTTTTTCCAGAACTACAATGCAAAACTATCTGATTTTGGATTGGCAAAGGATGGGCCAGTTGATGGGAAGAGCCATGTATCCACAAGGGTCATGGGCACATATGGATACGCGGCTCCTGAGTACATGGCTACAGGTATTTTGTTTTACAAGGGATAATTATGGATATGTGTATTCTTAAGTGGGCCAAATGAGTCCCCCGGCCGGATAGGTTAATAATTGTCCAAAGTAATTACTTGGATGCATAAAACCTCCTGAATCATTTTCTTTGAAATATTTAGAATATCATTCTTATATGGCTGTTTCTGTAAATTTTCAAGTTACAGGTTTATAAGATAGTAAAAGAAAGGAACGGAAAAGAGTTTGCAGGTCACCTCAAACTGATCCAACCATTTTCCCAAATTATAAATGACCCATCTTTTGATCTATTACCCAACTAGCCGGACATGCCCATCTTATTTTTCTTGGTATTACTAGTCTGATGCAAATCATCTATATTTTAATGTAGGTCATTTAACTGAGAGAAGCGACATCTATAGTTTTGGGGTGGTTCTACTTGAAATTTTGACAGGAAGGAGATGCATAGACCCTAATCGACCATCTAATGAACAGGTGTTGGTTAACTTTGCTAAGCCTTACTTAACAAGCAAACGAAGGATTCTTCTTATCATGGACCAGCGTATTAATGGTCAGTACTCATCTGATGTAGCCACGGGAGCTGCAGCTCTTACAATGAAGTGCCTTGCAAAAGACCCTAATAGCAGACCGACAGCTCAGGAGCTGGTCAAGGTGTTAGAACACCTTCAACAATTACAAAAAAGCTCAGATAGTCATAGAAAAGAAACGGCCCGAAAAAATAATAGTAACAGAAATGTTTGTCAGCCAAGCCGCGTATAGTTCCTGTATAGTGATGATGAATGGGGCTTAAATAATACTGTATATACATTTCAATATTCTAACCATTATGAGTCGCCTGGCCAAATAGGTTTGAAAAGTGGCTTAAATAATACTGTATATACATTTCAATATTCTAACCATTATCACCAAAGGCAATGGGGCTGCCGTTGGACTTGAAAGTCATTATTGGCATGGTGGATCAAGAAAGTCATCGAAAGCCTTTTTGACTTTCCATAATTGATCTTTTTTTGAGTGACAGATTGACTTTTGACGTCAACTTGTAAATGTAATTATCATTCATGAGGAATATGAGGTTCCTACATCAAAGTAAAAGTCAATGTGGTTCTCTTTTTTTTTTCTTTCTTTTTTTGAAGATACATATGCATACAAATCGTTGTCATTGATAATATAACATACTTTGTGAATCAATAATATGCGTAAATGGATACGTATTTCAATACTACATGGAAATAAAAATCATCACATCATATTTGTCATTTAATAACTTCCATTTTCCATTTAAATATTATGATTTTTAACTATTTTTGAATGAGTAAAAAGTACTATCGATGATTTTGGGTAAACTCACCTTCGGAGCCCACATAATGGATTTAGAAGATACCCCTGACCATTGGGGTTTAAGCTAGTGGTTCATATTGAACCATAATTGATATCGTTTTCTATTAGTTAATTATCGTATTAAAAATCAAACCTACACTTGATTTTTATTTTTTTTATAAAGCCTATTATTTCCATAATGATTCTTGATAGTAAACCAAACAAAAGGTAGTTGAGATGGTTGATATGTTGGCTTTTGAACAAGTAAGCAAGGTTTAAGTGTTGTCATTAATATTACTCCGTATTTATATTTTGACGTAAATGTCACAATGAAGGAAGACTGGTGAGGCTTTGGCAACTAGTTTGATCCCAATGGTGATTGGCTTTGGGCGGACATGTTTTCATCGGGACGTGAAGTCAAGTAAGATAGATGCTTTGTGCATTTGCATTAGGTCAATATGTGTATCCTTTAGCCATTAGGACACTAAAATACATGGCATTATCATAAATGACATTTAAAAAGAAAAAAAAGTAAAAAAAAAAAGGCAAACACCATCCTACATTCTTACTTAATTTTAAGAAAAATGATTAATTAACCTGATATCTAAAAATCAACCTAAAATCTTACGAATTTAACATGTAGATTCCATTAATTCTTTTTTATAATCTTGCATCCGATTTTTTTCAAATGTCATAATCTTGCATATATTTAATCACACCATTAATTGATGGTTATCTTAATTTTAAATATTAGGAATCAAACCCGAGGACCAAAGGACGAATTCCCTTCTTTTTCAACGAAAACCAATTACTCCGGTCATAGAAGCTAACAGAGCCGTTCCAGTTTCACCAATCCACTTACTTTGTATTCTCGATTTCCCTTTCTTTCAATTCCAGCATCTGGATCTTCTGGTAAATTTCCCATCCTTTTTTATATTTATTATATTGTTTCTGATTTCATAATCATATTTTTTTTATTCTATAAAGAATTGTGTATGTGTTTTAATTTATTAATTAATTAATGGCCGATCCATTCGTTAGGGCTCAATTGTGTTTTTTCCCCATTATAATCCTAATTATCTACTGTTTAATGTTCATAACAATAATCTTCTTTCAAGTTTTTTTTTTTTGATTATCATAGTCGTAGATCATACGTGAAGAGATTATTATGATGTGATATTGGCCTGATCACTGTAGACTCACTGTAGTGTTTTCGATATTTCGTTTGTCTAAGACGAAAAACGTTGTAGAGCTAGTTAGAACATCTCTAGTATGTAAGTTGTCTTTGTTTTGGAGTTTGTTTGGTAATACAATAAATTGATGGGAGCTATTTGTCGTTACTTAGCTATTGGATTCGATATTGACCAATGGTTAAGCACGGCAGCTAAACTCTCCTTTCTTGTGCTTTTAGTTGCAGAGATTGAACAATGCGGAGATACAGTCCTCCTCGAAGAGGGTATGGGGGCCGACCAAGAAGTCCTCCCAGAAGGGCATATGGTGGTGAACGTGAGCGAGGGAGGCCTAAGGAGCAGAATCATGGTAGTCTTTTGGTTCGCAATATTCCCTTAAATTGCAGGTATTTCTACTTGCTAATGTGGCTTTGTTATAGTTTATCAGGCTCTTTCACTGTTTCATTAATCCGATTTTATATTTCTATTTGCACTTCTAGGCCTGAAGAGCTTCGGGTCCCGTTTGAAAGATATGGAGTGGTCAGAGATGTCTATCTTCCGAAGAACTATTATACTGGGTGGGTGTGCATACTGCATTACTGCATACTAATAAGTTGGTCCACCTGATTTATTTGGACATTTGTCGTATAATTACTATTGAGTTTATATGTTACATATCATCTGGTTTGAAGTTAAATTTTGAAAATCAATTTTGTAGTGTTTAGTGTAAACGTAATGTTTCTTGGGGAAGACTTTAGGCTTGAGGAGTGAGACCTCATAAAGTCATAGAAGAGCAATGTCTGCTAGTTCTAGTATATAGTGTCTTTCATATGGTTAGAATGAGTGCATACTAATTTCGTTAGTTAGCGTTTGAGAAAAGACCGAGTTTATCTGGCTACTTTTATATACTATAAGCCTTCCTTTCATCTGTGATCATGGCAAGTTATGTTTTAACCTGGTTTGTCAGGGGGTATGTTGGTTTGAAGTTAAAACAAGCCCAAGCCCCACAATTGATGAAGGCTCTATATTTAGCATATTTCCCACCAAGGGTGTTAAGAGTAATGTTCAAATGAAGAATGGTTGATTATGAAGATAATTTATATAACCACACGGACCACACTGTCATTAGAAGTTTGATGTTGAACAAGATTAGTTCTCCACCGTTTGAGAAGTTGAGGTCAATTTTTTACTTTGGGACAACATTGATTTCAAGTGCAACCACTATTTACAAGAATGTGAAGATTATTGAAGTCACTTGCATCTTTTGAAGTTGCCAATATGCCATTCATACTTGATTATAGAAGAAAAGGTCAACCATTTGGATTTTAGCTGCTTTCTATAGAATGATTATGAAGTTGGTTTGCACACCTTTGTACATAAAGGTACATCCAGAAAATGCGAGTCAATCAGTGTCACATATTGGTTGGTGTTTTCATGTAGTTAAGCATTATTGCGTACTTGGTGTTCTTTGTTGAAGGTTTGGTTATTTATTGTATGCAGGGAACCTCGTGGATTTGCATTTGTACAGTTTGTGGATGCTTATGATGCCGTAGAGGCACAACATCATATGAATGGCAGAATGTTTGCTGGTAGGGAGATTTCTGTTGTTCTGGCTTCAGAATCAAGAAAGAGGCCTGAAGAGATGCGCCGAAGAACTAGCGTTAGGTAGTACTTATGGGTTTTGTCTTTAATGATCATTCTCTTGATTATTCTCTGACATTTTTTCCATCTCATACAACTCATAGGGGACCATCTGGTCATGATGATCGCCGAACCTATCATGGTATTTCTACTCTTCTTTCCCATTAATTATCTAGAAGTGTCTAGTTCGACTCATATACTTATGAAATGGACTGTTCTGGTTCTATATACATAATACATGTCCAATGGGTCAGATGGGTACATAGAAAAATGCGGAAAACTAAATGGGTTTATTTGGTACAATGTTGCCCAATGTATATTTTTGATGTATGATAGACGCTAAATGATTTTATTGTTCGTTCTTGAATTGTGAAAGAAAATCTGACAATGTATTCAGAATTTCAGAATATTTGGACATAAGGCCTCTGGTCAAGCCAACCTGACATGATCGAATGTTTCCCGTTTTGACTCATTACTCAACTTGCTTGAACCTAGCTTTTTCCCACATCTTTTGTTATGTGTACAAGTCTAGATGCTTTTTCTCTTATTATTGTGTAATTAGATGCTGCCTGTATGTTTTACCCAACAGGGCGATCTCGCTCGCTGTCGCGGTCTCGCTCCCCTCGTCGTCTTCAAGACACTAAGAGCCGTCATCGGTCAAGGTAATATAAAAAATTGCTAGTTTGCATAACAATTATATTACTTCATCAAAGGTGGTGAAAATCTTGTAATCTCACAGGTCCTACTCTCCTGCCCCTAAACGACAAAGGGACTATTCTCCATCTCCTGTTCGAAGACAGCCTCGGTCACCTAGAGGTTCTCCTCTAGACCATGATCATGCTCGTAGATCTTATTCTCCAGGTTATGATGGTGCTGCTGACCAGAATGTCGATAGGTGTGTTGGTAACTTGGAATAGCGTCTGCAATTTGCTTGAACATGTGTGACATATAGAAACTTATAATGGTGTTCATAACTTAAGGTGGTGTCGTGGTGATTATCATGTCTTAATAATGGATCTGATTTGATATATTTGAGCATTTACGTTTGGTATGCTAGTTCAGATCATGCTCTGGTCCATTTTGTTGGGTCATGGGTCTGATCAGATCACTATTGGATCCTATCAAAATATGTTGTCAAGTTCTCTGCTTTGTAGATCTTGAATTTGGTTATTCAGACCGATAGTAATGTGGTTATGATGTCCTTATGTAGGTCTCCACACAAATATGATAGAAGAAGAGGGCGTTACAGGTCTTCTCCTGGTGGGGCATCAAGGTCGCCACCGGGATCCAGGTCCAGATCTGCTGATATATCACCACCCCGGGAATGAACTAGTAAGCGTAGCTGAACACCTGTCATGTTGCGTGCGTGTTTTCTGTTTGTACGTATATGTTTGACCAACACCAAACTTGGTGATCCGCCTGTGGGAAGACTTTCTATTGTATTCCACTGTTTCATATTCTTTCTGTACCTGCTAGAAGGCTAATGGTTGAAGTCATGTTATGCACAACTTGGTTATTTTTCTTGTTCCTTATGTTCTCTTTATAGCAGGATGAAGACCCAGATTTTTGTTTGATAATGCAAGTGTGTTTTGTTCTATTTGTTAATTTTTCCTCACTATCAAATTGCAAAGATATATGATCATGCTTGATTGAGTTTCAAAGTTAAATCTTTTGATTGCTGAATGGTCATTTAAAAAAAGTTGATTTCTAATGGTCAGTGACTGTATCCTAAAAATTGTTTGTATTTTTCATGATTATGAATCCTTCAATGGTGTTTGGTTGGTTTCCCTGGCGATGTTCTTTTGTCATTGCACTTTTATACATAAGCGTTAATGAAATAAGTTTATGAATATCATATTACTTCATTCACTTTACAGAGGGCCTCGCTAAAATATACTAGCTATACAGTCTTATATGAGTGTCTGAACAATACATAAGTAACAAAAATGAGACGCTGGGGTTGCAAATGACCAAATGAGGAAGGTTCTTAATAGATTATGGTTCAGGGTGCTGTCTAGCTTTGAAGAAAAGGATCCTTCTTTGATCAGGAAAGTTCACAAGTTTTGCATTATACATTCAAAGGTATAATTTGATCTTCGTTTAACATTCTGAACGACTACCTTTAGTTGAATTATATATTTATATGGGTGGTTTATATCTCTATTCAACATGCTTCTATTTTAGAAAGTGATTAAACAATAAGAATGATCACGGAAGCATCTTAATTTGGTACTAATAAATAACCCAATTGGATTTAGAAATCGCTTTTTGTGAAGAAGCTTTGAAGAAGTCAGGCGCCATTAAATTGAAGGAATATTGTTCAAAACAATGACACCAGTCACACGACCTTTTCATAGCTTACGTACAGGAACCGCTGAACTACATCCTCTAAAGTGTCGAGTTGTGGATAGTAACCAGAGCTACTGTGGAGATATTCGAGTCGGCATTACCTTTACCTCAAGGGTACTGAATTACTGATCACTTGGTCTTAAACCATTTGAAATATTAATACTGAAATTTAAGCACAAAAATGACCAGATAATTTCACATATATATCTTACTTTATGTTGGGTTTCACGAATACAGGTTGATTCCGAAACGAACGCACATGATTTTGGAGGATGGAAAGGGAGCAAGTGGTAGTTCGTGGGCAATGCCCCGTTTATATTGTAGTTCTATAAACTGTACATGTCAAATTTTTTGGGTTTAGATGCTCATAAGTCTGTAATGTAAATTGTATACATTTGTTGTAAAGATGCTCATAAAACTTGAAATAGCTTTCTTAAGGTTTATAATTTTGTTTATTTTATATTTAGATTTAGATAGGGGTGTTTGGGATTTGCTTATTAATCTGCTTATTGCAAGATTTTTAAGTAAATAACAGACACCGTTTCAGGAACCGTATTTAAGTAGAAATAGCTTTTTTTTTTTATAAGTAGGTGGATTTTTGCCAATTATTTCAACAGAAATACATTTATTAAAAAATCCCAAACACCCGGTAGTAATAGTTGCATCTTATTCATTATGGGGCGAGTTACTACTTACTAGGATTTTAGAAGGGAGAAAAACTAAAAATTTAATAGGTTAACTTTATTATGTGGACACCATGTTATTTTATGAAAATGTTTTCGTGAGAATTTAAAAGTCATTCACATGTAAAACATTTTTGAAATCTATGGTTTTTTTCAAATCTTTGAAATAGTTTTGTTTACATGTGAACTAATTACGAGTATCATTTTGCCATTATTTAACTTGATCGTTAACAACTTCCCATAGTCCATACATCAAGTATTAAAATTCTTTTTCGGGAAAGGAATTGAAAATAAGGCTGACAATGAAGAGTCAAAAGCTGGCTGGCTTTGAATGAATCATTCAAATAGGAAGGAATCTTGCCAAGTCTTATTTCATGACAAATTGACAATGACTCCACTGCCCTCTCCTCCGTACACGCAAATATTTTAATTTCGAAAGAAGAATTTATAGGCCACTCAAATTTGTATATCAAAATTACTTCTCATGACAATAATACTTATAAAATGTTCGAAAAGACAATATCCTTTCATAAAGTATGTTTTGTGACGAGATTGAATATTGTTATAATAATTGATAAAAATCTCAAAAGAATACTTAAGTGATGATATTGATTACTTGATTTTACCGTTAATTAAAAAAAAAATGAACTGTCACTATCACTATTTGGGATTGATAAAGTAGAATTTTAAAATACATAAACTTAATGTTATAAGCAAACTTTAGTCACGTTTTGGCCTGGATGGATAGATACAAAAATAAATGCTCTACAAATCTCATTTGATAAATTGATGTCCTAAAAAATAAAATTAATGGGAATGACAATGGTGGTGTTAGAGTAATTTTTTTCTTGTTATTTATCCCAGAATCTGTTAAATTAAATATACAAAATATATTACTTGTTTGATATATTTGTAAGAGTAACAGCATAGTTTATGTCTCGTTATTAAAAATATATTACTTGTTAGAGTTATTTTAAGCATAGTTTCAAAAATAATGAAACTACACGTAGGCCAAGTTGGCATGAAATCAAAATATAGGGACTTGGGATGTATATATATTATAGACGTAAATAGCAACGACCCTGACATCTTTCATTCTCTGTTTTTTAGAATTAGAAGAAGAAGAAGAAGAAGAAGAAGAAGGAGGGAGAGAAAGATGACGATTGGAATAATGGAGGTGAATCTTGTGGATGCTCATGGTCTCACCAATTTTGATTTCCTCAGTACGTCTATCTATGTTTTTATTTTTCTCTTCATTCCCTTTTTTTTTTCTTTCTTTTTTACTTAATTTTATTCAAAGTTTGTTTCATTATCGGGTTGCAATTTTTAAATTTACGTAAATTTATGGACGACATATATTTGAAAAATCTAGGATTTTTTTTCCATTCATGTTGATCGTCGTTAGCGGTGGACCGGTGGTTGACTCTGTGTGATGGTGTTAGCTAGCAAGATTGCTACATGTAATTAGTCATTAATTACTCGTAAACAAAAAATTTATGTAAATATCCATTAAAACTGTACGTTGCTCATTTCATCTTAAAATATAAATATCCACTATATAATAATTGACATAACTAATAAATAATAATGTCTAGGGAAGGAGGATTATCATTTTATATGCTGAGAAAATATAAAATGTTACTCGTATTATTAATTTTAATTATAATTAAAATATTATGTTTGAAACTAACCCATGAATATTGTTCCGGATGCATACATCGTGTGATCCTCACCTAACTGAAAGTATACGGAGAAATATGTTATTATTTATATAAAGTAATGCTGTAATTAATTGCACACTAACATTTCCATATTCATTATCACTTTTCATATACAAAACTTGTATATTCCATATCAATTAAAAACCCATTTTTTAACTATTTTATGCAAACCATATCCCTAATTAAGGATCAAAACTCATTTAAAAGAGTATGTACTAGGTGGAACATGCATGAGACTTATAGGTTTCAAGTTCAAATCTTGGTGCGAGTAAAAACCTATTAGAAATGGAGACATGAGTTTTTCCATAATGCAATTCTTTTGTATTTGAAATTGCGTATATAAAAAGCTATCAATAAATATATTGATACATGGTGGAACATGAGATTTATAGGTTTTAGGTTCAAATCTTGGTGTGAGCAAAAATGCTCCCAGAAATGAAGACAATGGTTTTTTTATAATGACTTTTCTCTAAAATTGGAGTTGGGTAATTAATGAAGAGATATGCTGCTGATCCGAACTTTACCGTTAAAAAAAAGTACTAATTTGAGGAGACCCAAATTAATGTTTTACTTGTGACTTGTGAGTTGTTATTAACTTACTATTATTAGAAATTCTTGAATTCACATGTATTGTACTTCTTTAAACAACGTTGTAAAGGACAAAATGAAATATCAATCCTAGCTTTTTAAGTGCCTTTATTAAACGTATTTGCTCCACATGAAGCCTGATGTACTGCAAACCGAACTTCATGACTGTGCGTATAGGAGCCCATCTTCCTTTGGTGCATAATGCGTATAGTGACCAACTAACCATTCAGTAATTTTACCATTATCTTAGAGAAATTACAAGCAGCTAATAACTTTATTCGTTTTACTGATCATTCTGGCCTGGTGTAGACAACATAGATCCATACGTGTTGGTCCAATACAGGAGTCAAGAGCACAAGAGCACTATTGCCAAAGGTAAAAGCTTTTCCTTTACTTGGGTCAAATATTAGTCAATCCACTGTCACAATGATAAATAACAGCATAGTAAATTAAAAAAAAGTATGAAGTTGTACTGGGATCCATATTGATTCAAAATACATACATGATCTCAATATGTATAAAGACATAATTGTTGTCAAGAAATAAACCAACTGTCATCTTCCTTGCCTAACTTCAAATGGTCATTGTTTATGCAACATTCTTCTTACATGTTATATGAAGTAGATGTTTTTACGACTTAAAATCTTGTTGAGTACGTACTTTGGAACGTCATATTAGCAATAAGAGATATATACTTGACGTTGCAATATTACTTAACTTAAAACATTTTTAAACTGATTAGACGTTGATTTTAGCATCAGATATTTATTTTATACCACTATATATGTGAGTCTATAAATACTAGCCAACATTTATATGATGCAGGGCAAGGCAACAACCCAAAGTGGAATGAAAAATTCAATTTTAGGGTAGAATATCCGGGAGCAGACGAGCAGCCTACACTTGTTATCAAGATTATGGATCATGACACCTTCTCAGCAGATGACTACATTGGACAAACTAAGTAATACCTCTTGAACGTGTTTTAACATAAAGATCCCTAGTAAAATTTCACCTTGTTGGATATGGCTTTTTGGGTATTTCTGAATGGTTAGGGTGGCTTTGGGTCACAACAAGTTTGGACACTTTGGACAACTCTTGACTCGTTTGACCCATTTGACATGCTTTTATGTTAAGCAATTTCTTTTTTGCTTATTTGATCTGTTAGACATGGATAATAACATCAATAAACCCTCCAAAGAATTAAGGGTTGAAAATTTCATCTTTATAGCAGCATGGCAATGCTCATTTTTGTTACTTACTTATCATGTAGGATATTCTTGAAAGAAGTTCTGGAATTAGGAGTGGAGAATGGAACGTCTGAACTGCGTCCACAAAAGTATAGAGTTGTGGATAGTAGCCAGAGCTTCCGTGGAGATATTCGAGTTGGTATCACCTTTACCCCAAGGGTAGACATTCTAACTTAGACCATATAAAATTTTGACACACATACGAAAATATAAACTGCAGAAATCTTCAATATATAGTTTTACTTGCATGTTTTTCAATTGGAATTTTGGCGATGTAGGTGGAAACTGAAACCTATGCACAAGAACTTGGAGGATGGAAACAGAGCCAGTGGTAGTTTATGTTCATTTCCTTGATCTTGCTTAAGGAAATACAGTAGTAAATGTAGTGTTTGTTATGTGGATTTTAGAGGCTTGTAATGCAAAGTTGTGTTTGGATCCTTAGTGGCGTGGGAATGTTTACAATCTTGTTTTCGTATGCTTCAATCTTTGATTAAATGGTAGCATTTGAATCACATAGTCTACAATTGTATAACTGCCAGCCTCCCTATTATTATATGATATACAATAAGCACAAGTTCTGATATTCAAAATGAATTAAACTTAACCGATACAAAGTAATTAACTTAAGGTTGTAAGATAGGCGCAGTCTCCCCATGAGTCCATGCATATGAGACTTGACCATTTATCCTTTTCGTATGTGTTGTTTGGAAACATTCTATATCAGTTGAATTTGGAATAGATCTATGCTGAAGTATATCATAAGTTGCATAGCTCAACCAAAAGTATTACTCATATATACACTACAACCAATATGTCGTTTGGAGCCATGGAGGGACGCTTCACAAGGATCACATGGACAAACACCAACGTGTTACTAATACCATATTAAGAGAAGCTAAACAAAAGATCTCGACAAGCCTAGATGGAATAACACAAGTAATTGCCACATCTCCTCATATCTATAACCAGCTATTACTCTATTAGTGAAGTGAAGATTTAGGAAGCTACAGATAGATTTTTCTAACTATAGCATCCATCACCTATATTTACACATTTAATACCAACAACTGAACTGTAACTTACTTAATTTTGTGGAAAAGAAAAACCTTCTGCAAGAAATAGTTTCTGCTTTCGAGCCTACTTTTGCTACATATATGAATTCAATGCCTATCTAAGCGTGAGCCGTTCTAGCTCAGTTGGTAGAGCGCGTGGCTTTTAACCACGTGGTCGTGGGTTCGAGTCCCACGGATGGCGTTTTTCTCAAATATTTTCTTTTCCTTTTTTCAAAATGGCCTAGTACGTTGTTGAACCGATCGAACCATCATTCCTGTCTTCTTTTCCGGCACCTCTATAATCGTGACCACAACATATCTTTCCTATCCCTATGTACTGTATGTTTTAATTTAATGCCCACTTCCATATCTTTTTATTTTTATTTTATGGATATCTGGTTTAATTAGGTCATAATAAACAAACAACGAAAAAGGAAAACAAAAGTAATATATATTGTTTAACATTAAAAAAAAAAAGAGTGTAATGAACGTTTTAGTTGTAAATTTGTAATGGTTTCAAAAATATTTTGATGTTAGAAAAGCCTTGGATTAGGATTGTATATATATCCTCGCTGGATTAGCTTAATTAGTCATTTTCTGATCATCGTTTAATAAACTATGGCGGTAGTGATTGAGTATTAGAATATCCTCGTTAAAGGTTTCGAATTCCAACCTTCCTTGATAAACAATTAGAAAACGGTCATGAATACGTACGTATATCCCTACTATCATTTGCACGCAATAATTAAACTGGGTATTAGATAAACAATGATACCTTCGATCTTCTTATAATACGAGTACATGTAAGAAATATACAGACCGAATATTCGAATGGAAGTTAATATGAATCATAAATATTGTATTCAAAGTCAAATGAAAAGGTTCGAAAATTACTTAATATAGCAACAATATACTAATTCAAACAAAATATGATTTAGCAAGTAACAATCACGGGCGAAAAGGCATGTGATCGAGATGGAACATGCATGTATTGACCCGTGCCAAAAAGTTGTGAGTTGCTCACAATCACATCACATAATAATAAAAGTGGGTGAGTTTGAGTTTTAGTTAATAAGAAATATTTTATACTTTTCATGGGTTTCACGTAGCCACCACCACCGCTAATCCTCTTTCCATCTTACCTTCACCTTTTATTATTACTACACTGCCTCATATTTATTCTAGATTTCTAGTTGCCATCAACTGTATGTTAATTTATTGAAGATTATATGTGTGTAGATTAGATGTCAATCAAGTAATTTTCCTATCAAGGCTATATATACCTATATATTGAAGCTTTTGTTATATGTGTGACACAATTTAATACATATATTAAAGGCTCTTTTAGAATGTGTTTTGTTGATGTACGAACATCTTATAGAACTTTTAATAATGGTATAAATATTATTCGACACGAATTAATTTCACAGGCTGAATAATGACCAAAAAAACTCGAGAATCTGAAACACGAACAAGCTAAAATTTTGATTGTCCTTTATATATATATATATATATATATATGGGGGAAGAGAATATGAGGCTGTTAGGCACCTAAGTTGGATGAAAAACCCCTCACATATTTTTTTTTAACCATAAAAATCATGGGAGACCAAACATTTATTCAAAATATTAAAATATTGGTATGTGAAGGGTTTTTCACCCAAATTAAGTGCATAACAGCTCCATACTCACTTTTTTCTCTCTCTCTATATATATACTTGTTCAGGCTATCCGAGTTTTTGGCTTTAATATACCTGCATTAATCTATATTCCCCTAGCCGTTTCCTATATTTTTTCTATAACTATTTCAACAATGTTTTCCTTGATGATAAGGGTCGAACCCGGATATTTTATGAGACTTGAAGACCTTTTACCACTAGTTAGCTTAGGCTCATCCCAACGGTCTTGCTGGTTGTGTCACGAAAGTGACGCCGTTTATAATGTCTCGTCAACTTGGTGCGTTGGTTAAGTGACGTGTGAGAGACGAGCATGGTGGGTCCCCTTGAAGATGCACTGTTGGTATTAATTTATTTAATAATTAAATAGTTGGATAACAATAAAGATATAAAATGTTTGAGGAAGTAATGAGAATTAATTAATAAAGTATAAAATGATGATCAAGAAGTAATAAAAAGGGTGATAAAAATATAAACAATAAGTGTGTTGGTTAAAAAAAATACATACGTGATTGATGTAACAAAACTGTTAACTTGGAAGTTTTCTATTTTACTAGAACAAAGAGAGTAAATGATGAACTCTAATTTTGAGGAGAAGGCAACATGCACCTAAGCAATATATTATAGATCCCTATATATAGTCCTCTCCAAATTCTCACCTTACCTATCATATCTCTCCTCCTTTCTTTGGTATCTTCATCAAAAACAAAAAATGAAATTTGAAGAGCTCATCATGCAAGAGACTCAAGAGAAGCAAAAAACAATGGATCTTCAACAAGAGGTGTCTTTTACCTTTCTTGCTACTTTTATCTATATGTCTAAGCTAGTATGTAATAATAATATCTTGATATGATAATCCTTAAAGTTAAATGAACCCAATGCTATTATTTTATACATTTAATGTTGGTGTTTTTCTAATTTCTCTCTTGTTAACAAACTTAAGTCTCAGCCTAATGAGTTCAGATTTCGTGCATTAATTATTGACATAAATTTTGATTGACTCTTTTTAATTCGTTTGAAAGAGTTGCATACATAATACAACAATATCCAATCCCGACAACAGAGTGTGGAATTAGATTTAGATTGTTTATAAGTTGCTTAGTTGCATACATGAGGTCTAAACTGTAAGGTTGTTTGAGTCTGATAAATGGGTTGTGCACATGGTGAAAAGGTTGATCAACTTGAAGCAGAATTAGAAGAAGAGTTGAAACTGAGCAAAATCTTGAAGTATGCATTGGATGGTCCCATTCACCCTTGTTGTCCCTGTTTCTCTTCTCAAACTCAACTTCCCTTTAAGGTAAATAATATAATCATTGCATTCATTATATTACTTATACTATGATAGGGAAATGCTATTATTATTATTATTATTATTATTATTATTATTATTATTATTATTATTATTAGTTTTAGTTTATTTTTTTGTTTCTTAACGCATATGAATGAGTACTACTTTCAACTAATTTATACAAAAATGTGTTAATTTTGTTTATAAAGCGTTTTTATATATATATAAAGTGTACTTTAGATATACTATATATTTTGCCTTAAAAAATAAGAACTAAAATCACCAAGAAAACAAAAACAGTTGCCTACAAAGATAATGGTCAATGGGATTAACATTGCTTAAGTTACTCCCTCTGTCCCAATTTAAATGTCTTATTAAAATATTTATGGTCAAAATTAGAGAAGAAATTAAGACTCAACAAGTCAAAATTGAACATTTAAATTGGGACGAAAGGAGTATGTTACAACCTTCTACGGTGTTTAATACTTATGTTACAAACAAAAATTTAGAAAAGAGACAAGAAAGAGATAGTCGATCAACCCAGCTAGCCCAATATATGCTTAGAAACTACCAAATCTAACCCAAACATGTTTGAACCATTTACTTGACCTTTGGTGATTACTCTGGGTTGTGTGAGTGTACGTTGGATTAACATATATACCTGTGTTGCTCTCTAAAGTATTGTACGGTAGTAAATAACACAATCAATACGTACATGACACTGCAATTCGATTTTGTGTCCTGCATAAGATGATAGGGCATTGTTTGATGGCACTATGACAGATAAAAGAACTACTCACAGAACTGGCTACAGTTGAAGAAGAAATAGCATGGCTGGAGAAAAAAGTCGACAAACTAAGCCTCAGCATGTACTTGGAGAAAAAACACACTCGCGAATGGGAGTTGCAGCACCTAAATAACCCTCATCCACAACGTCACCACAGACCACGAAAGCAGTCAGTTAGAAGACAACAAATTCGATCAAAGTTCATGGATTATGAGATACAAAATTCTGATCCTGGGAAACGACGATCATCAGTTAGCTCATCCACTGACTTCATGTATAATAAACTTCAACTTTCAGTTTTGGATAAAAAAAATCCAAACAAGCTGTCAGAAGATCTTATTAAGTGTTTAATAGGAATATTTCTTGAACTGAATCAACCTTTGTTAGATGGTGAAGAAATGTTACCTAAACAACTCTCGTGCATGAGCTCAAAAAACTTCATTTCTAGAACAGCCTTCAATTGTACCGCCCCAACATTTTTCTTCAATGATAACGGTTCAGATCTTGACCCATATGCTATATTACTTGACGTTGATGGCGGAATCAGAGACATTGGCCCATACAAGACGTTCACCCAAATCACACGAAATACATTAGACCATACTCGCATATCTAACTGTTCTTCAGAAGTTGGAAAACTCAGGTATTTATTTAAGAGTATCTATATGCATCACATTTTATGAGTAGCATACCTTACATGTTATTTTCTTTTATCAGTGTTTTGATGCAGAAACTCTGCACTGTGAACTTGGTCTTGTTGACATATAAACAGAAGTTAGCATTTTGGATCAATATATACAATGCCTGCATAATGCATGTACTGTAAGACATCTTAAATCAATTGAAATGGATGAAATATTCCAGCATATCTCATGCAGAACATCCTTAATGAATATTTTTTCACAGGCGTTTCTACAACACGGATTGCCTTCAACGCAGGAGAAACTTCTGGTTCTCATGAACAAGGTAAATAGTTCATTTTTCCTTACTACAAAGATCATAATCTAATTTAATGTCTCACCTGTATGATCCAGGCAGTAATCAACGTGGGCGGTATTGTGGTAAATGCACTAGGCATTGAGTATTTCATTCTTAGACATCCATCCAGCTCCAATCAAGTAAGTTGACACCCAAAAAACACTACATGGACAATTTTCTAGCAGCAAAAGTTTGACATTGTGATAATATATTTCTAAAAGGGTCCAGCAGATGAGAGGGAAAACCTACTACGACACACATATGGACTCGGGTTTCCAGAACCCAATGTTACATTCGCTCTTTGTAGAGGGACCTGGTCTTCACCGGCAGTAAGGAAACAAGTACTCACGTATTATGTAATTGGTGCGTCTTAATTATACTTTGGTGAATTTAAATCTTATTGGTAATTGCAGCTAAGGGTTTATACAGCAGAGGACATAGTGAATGAATTAGCAAGAGCAAGATTAGAGTATCTCGAAGCTTCAGTGGGGGTTGTTAGCAAGAAAAAAATTATGGTACCGAAGCTTCTGAAATGGCACATAAAGGATTTTGCGGATGACATGGAGTCGCTTCTGGAGTGGATTTATAGCCAGTTGCCAAATTCGGGCTCTCTCAAAAAGGTCATAAGGGAATGCCTAAATGGTGAAACGAAATCAACTCCGGCTAAAATGATAGAAATGCAACCGTATGTCTATGAATTTCGTTACTTGTTGCCTTCATGAAGAGATAGGAAAGCAAAGATAATCCTCAACGAGAATTAAAAAGGCTTAACTTCATGTTAAGTCAGTCGAAGATCACAATAGGAGAACAGTGATGCATTATTTTTTAGTCTTTACATTTTTCATTTCTTGTTAACTTAGATAACTAGCCATTGTAAGTTTGTGCACATATTATTTTCAGTCACATTGTATGTTATCAAACATATGTTAGCTAATAAAGTACGGAGTAATACCGTATGTCGATCAATAAAAAGTACTCCCCATCCCACTAAATGTGTCATGTTTTGAATTTTCAAAGTCTTCATTTATAAACTTTGACCTTAAATATTTTAATTTGTGTTATATAATATTTAATGAAAGTTATATCAATTAATTGAGTTTTAAATGTATATTTTATTGGTATAATCTCCATCAAATATTTATAACACAAATCAAAATATTTAAGGTCAAAATTTACAAAGATTGACTTTGAATATTCAAAATATGACACTTTACAAAGTTAAATGTTGTTTTTTAAAAAAAAAAGTTTAAATAATTTTCACATTTTAAATGATGTGTTGAAGTTAAGGATTTGTAATCTTATTGAATTATAATTATTCAACATTGTTTTTTATTGGATCAAAAAGTCGATTGTTAGTATATACATTGTTTTTTCATTTTATTTCAGGTTTGAAAACTTCCTTGTAGGTTTGTTAGACTTGACTGGTTGAAAAAACCTGATCTTTAAAATATTGTTTTTTAATTATAATATGGGGTTTTATGGTATTGGTTGTTTTTAAGGAAATCCGATTTTGTTAGCAAAAACAGCTGAGATCAGAAAAAATTTTGCTCACTCTAAGGCTGGAAGGAGTGGTCATTGAATTGGTGATCTTCCGTAATTTGTCACATCACATTTACCAAAAAAAAAAATCTTCCATAGCAAAACTTTCTATTCTCTCCAAAATTCAACAGTTTTGTTACAACAGTATTACTGATGCGGCAGTGATACCGACAGCTGAAATTGATAATGGCCTTGCACCGCGTCCTACTCCCTGTACCCTTATATTTGGACCGAACACTATAAGGTTTAAAGTCCTCCAAAACCAATAAATAATATTGCTTAATTGTTTAATTATTATTAATTAAGCAAAGTTATCTATTTCTATAATATCTAATAAAAGAAAATTGTTTCAATGTTAAAAGTTACATGGGTAAATGATTAAAATACCCTTAATTGCTACTCATATATAACACTATCAACCATTTTATTTTTAAAATATTTACATTAATTTTTTAAATCAATTATTTTTACATCAAGTACCTCATCACTACCACCAACAGACGTCCCAACCACCGTACCGTCGCCGTCACAATTACCGTCGCATTATGCGGGTAGCAGGTGACCTGCTAGCAAGAAGAAATAAAGATAAAAAGAAAAGTAAAAGAAGTCACCTAATTTGATTAATCTACTATTGTTATGTATTACTTACTTTGATTAATCTACTATTGTTATGTATTACTTACTTGTACAGTTTGCTATGATATATGTACAGTTTGCTATGATATCGTTTCCCTACATAAAAACATAAATCGATGAGCAAAGTAGATTGAATGGGGTCAATGTCGGCAGCATCACCGATGATCAAAGTCGGAGCCATCTGCGGTTCTCTTCGAAAAGCTTCATACAACCATGGCCTCATCCGATCCGCCATCGACTTAACAAAACAATCATCAGCAGTCCAAGGCATGTCCATCGAATACATCGACATCTCACCGTTGCCAATGCTCAACACCGATCTTGAGATCGACGGCAAATACCCGCCAGCAGTCCAAGCTTTCCGTGACAAGATCCTCAACTCAGATTGTTTCTTATTCGCTTCTCCAGAATACAATTACTCAGTGACTGCACCTTTGAAAAACGCGATAGATTGGGCGTCAAGGCCGCCAAATGTATGGGCTGATAAGGCGGCTGCTATTGTCAGCGCTGGTGGTAATTTTGGTGGAGGAAGGTCTCAATATATTCTTCGACAAAGCGGTGTTTATTTAGATTTGCATTTTGTTAACAAGCCTGAGTTTTTTCTGAAAGCCTTTGAGGCGCCACCGAAGTTTGATGATCAAGGTAATCTAATTGATGCTGATGCTAAGGAGAGGTTGAAATCTGTGCTTTTGGCACTCAAGGCTTTCACTTTGAGACTTCAAGGCTCAGGTTAAGCAAGTATATCTCTAATTAGCCCTCCTCCTTTGATTTAGATTCTATTATTTGTTATATCTCTTTGTATCCGGTCTTCCATAGGATTGAGTATTGTTGTTGTTGTTGTCGTTGTCGTTATTGTGAACTGAAACCCATAGATTGATATTATGATTTGTATGTGCATGAATTGGGTGTGTTCTGTTTGTTGTTTTAACTTCACTTTTTATGCAATAAACTGCTTTGTACACAATGGGTATCAATAATTTATTAATTTTTTATACTCAAAGTCTTAAACCATTTTGACTGCTAAATAGATGAATAAAAGTAAGCGAGTGAAGCTGCTCATGAGCTATTTAAACCCAGTAGTATGAGATTTGTTGTTTGTAGAGGGAGCTGGTCTTTCACCAGCTTTTTTAAGGACACAAGCAAGAAAGCAAGCAGTAGTTATACGATTAGTAATATTGAAATGGAATGCCTAAATCGGGAAACAAAGTCAATTGCTGCTAAGATGATACAAATTGAGCCATATGTCTATGAGTTTCCATACTTGTTGTCTTCGTGAAAAATCAGAAAGGAAAACCAGTTATTCTCTTTACATTCTTCATAACTTAGATAGGTGGCTATTCTAAGGTCTGCAACTATTTTTAGTCGCATTGTATATTAACAGACATTTTCTTGGCTAATAAATCTATATGTTGTGTTTAACTAACAATGTGAAATGTTATGTATGCATTGAAATCACCTGCTGAAGATTTGATAGAGGAATTATGAGATCTAACCTGATTAAATTAGGCATATGTTTTGGCAAAAACTTTTTAAACACTCATTTTCATTTCTCTTCTCAAATCTCATCATTCATTTTTTTTCCTCTCTCCTTCATAAATTATTTTAATCCTCTAATTTATTCAAAAAAAAAATATATCTTAAAAACCGTACATCGATAAATTATAAAAAAAAATATATAGGTGTTCTTAAAATTATATGTTCTTTCATTAGTGAGGTCATTCGATATACTTTTGACAAATTTTTAAAACCGAGGGAGGAGCCCGTACGGCTAAGACATTTGGCTGTCACACTCTATGACTTATTATAATCTATGACCTATCACCCCTACCATCTCACCGTCACAACACGCGAATACTTTTTCTCATTAATTAATATCAATATGTTGAGCAGTTGAGATGAAGTAGTAGAACCACCTCAAGGTAGCTTAGGCCTCAGCCAACCTATGAACCCCTTCGTGCTCTTCCTCACTGCTACATCAGCATTTCTCTCTCCTAAAACACCTCTTTCTCAATCACTACCAACCCCACCCCTTCCTCACCCCTTCCTCAACTCTTCATCAACTTTTATTTTACTTTAATATATCAAAATATAAAACACAAACTTAATTTTATTTATTAAAAAAATTACATTACATTAAATAAAAACACATTAAATTAATTAATAAAAAACATAAAACAGATTAAATATAGAAAATAAGAAAACCAACACAATACACAAATAAATAAATAAAAGACAACTTATTATTATTTTTTAAAAAAAACTTCAAAGTTGACGTTGTTGTGCAGGCAAGTTCCAGCTGTGTTCGACTAGAGCGGCTCGAAGACGGTGGTGCGTCTGTCAATCACGTAACTCCCCCATCATACGTAACTGTGTTCCCACTCGCTGGTCCCAAGTACGAACTGGCATCTCCTCCAGAATTAACTCCAAATCAAATGGACTAATTGCACGACCATTATAATCAACAACCATGTTGTGCAAAATCACACAACTGTACATCATACGCTTAATTTTGTTGATGCTCAATGGACGCGCTCCGTGAGTGAGGATATGGAAACGACCTTGAAGCACCTCGAATGCACGTTCTACGTCTTTCTTTGCAGCTTCTTGATATCGCTTGAACTTTGTCGTCTTAGGGTCCATGGGACACTTGAAAGACTTCACGAGTGTAGACCATTCAAGATAAATACCGTCGGCTAGATAATATCCCTTTGTAAACTGCTCGCCGTTGGCGGTAAAGTTGACCACAGGAGCTCTATCTTCAAGGAGCTGGTCGAACAAGTCCAATTCATTGAGTACGTTTATGTCGTTGTTCGAACCAGCTGGTCCAAAGTAAGCATTCCAAATCCACAAATCATATGAAGCAACGGCTTCAAGCATGATTGTGGGGTGTCCTTTGTCGCCACGAGTGTATTGGCCTTGCCATGCGGTGGGACAGTTTCTCCATGGCCAGTGCATACAATCAACGATCAACGCTGCCGAGCATACCCGGGAAACCATGCACCTCTAAATGCTTCGCAATCACTCAATTAACATCTTCTTGGGTCGGTTTTCTCATATACTCATCGTGATACAATTGAATGATGCACTTACAAAAGTTGTTCATGGCATCATATGACTTTTGTCGACCCATTTCCAAATACTTATCTAGTTGGTCGGCAAAAGCACCGTACGCCAGCTGGCGTACAGTGGAGGTACATTTTTGAAAAATGTTTAAAGTGGGAACACCCGCAACATCGACAGGGGGATTATGAAAGTATTGAAAGTGAGGTGGTAATGGTTGTATGGCATTAAAGGTTTGTATGTCCTTAACTATACGGATAAACATTGCTTTGGGTATTCGAAAACATCTGCGAAAATAATCAGCAGGAAAGACGGGTTGCGGGGCGAAGTAATGATTATAAAGATGGGTTGCCGTATCGACGTGGTTTCTTGGTATGTATCTTCTTGGTGCTCTTGGTATTCTGGAACTCTCGGCCTCCAATTTTTCTTCTTCTTCTACAAGATTAACAAAATGTGTTTAACATTTGTGGATCTACAAAATACCTTTGAATATAGGTTGTTGAATCTTCGTCAGAACTTGACATTTTTGTTGTATGAAATGGATGATTGATTTATGTTTGTATGTGTTGTGTGTGTTTTTTGGAATGAAAATAATGAAGAAAGAGTTGTTTATATAAAGATGTAAAATAGGGAAAATAAATTTAAAAAAAATAAATTAAACTAGCCGTTGCTAGTATTTTTTAAAAAAAGGTTTTTTTTGTTTGATTCTCCATCCGACCCCACCTTAAACACTCCTCCCTCCGTCGACCGTCTTCCTTCCAACGACAAGGCTCCATCGACGGTGGCCACGAACATGCCCCTGCCAATGGATGAACCGTCGACGAGGTGCACGAACATCCCACGAACAGAGCGTTGGCAAAGGCCTTAGTAGCTAGACGTCTTTGAATATGCGGTGTCCTCCGTTTGGTTTTCGACTTCAATAATGAATGGGGGTATTTCTGATTTTGTTTGTTCGTACATTTAGATTATAAAATGGGTTCAGAATTGCTCGAAGTGAACATTAATGAGATAAAAAGAAATTTTGTAATGTGACACACACAAATATCTTGCGTTAAATTTTAAAAAAACGTGCTTCTATAAAAGAGATGCTAGGCCAAATTGATATTGATATTTTCACCATCCCTATAACTAAAACAAATTTTAATAAAGAGAAATCAATGTCACATTCGTTTCAACCTTAAAAGCATCTATCATATCATATCCACAAAGAAAACAAAAAGATTACTCAGTGACTGCACCTTTGAAATATAGAATCTATCAAAATAAAAATGGAGTCAACGTTGGCAACCAATGCATCACCGATGATCAAAGTCGGTGCCATTTGCGGTTCTCTTCGTAAAGCTTCTTACAACCATGGCCTCATCCGTTCCGCTATTGACATAGCCAAAACCTCAGCAGATGGAATGTCCATCGAATATATCGACATCTCACCATTGCCAATGCTCAACACTGATCTTGAGATCGACGGTAAATACCCACCAGCAGTCGAGGCTTTTCGTAACAAGATTCTAGAGTCAGATTGTTTCTTATTCGCTTCTCCAGAATATAATTACTCAGTGACTGCACCTTTGAAAAATGCAATAGATTGGGCATCAAGACCACCAAATGTATGGGCTGATAAGGCTGCTGCTATTATTAGTGCTGGTGGTGGTTTTGGTGGCGGAAGGTCTCAATACATTCTTCGACAAAGTGGTGTTTATTTAGATTTACATTTTATTAATAAGCCTGAGTTCTTTCTTAACGCGTTTGAATCGCCCCCTAAGTTTGATGATCAAGGTAACCTTATTGATCCTGATTCTAAGGAGAGGTTGAAATCTGTCCTTTTGGCACTTAAGGCTTTCACTTTGAGACTTCAAGGCTCAAGCTGAGTAATTTCTAAAGCCAAACTGATGTTTAATTCCCTCGGTCTGCAGCCTTTATTTGATTCTATTATATATTGTTAGATATTTGTACGTGTTTGTGTTTGTATGAATATGAATTGGAGCCCATATGTTAATTTTACAATTTGTATGAATTGGTGGGTACGTGTAGGGCTATAAACGAATTGAACGGTTCATGAACCGTTCGGCGGGAAGTTCGTTCATGTTCGTTCATGAAACGAACATGAACGAAGCTCTCGTTCATGTTCGTTCATGAAACGAACATGAACAAAGCTCTCGTTCGTTCATTTACGTTCGTGAACATTCAATAATCTGTCTGTGAGCGTTCGTTCGTTTATGTTCATGAACCGTCGTTCGTGAACAATAGTTTGTTTATGCTCGTGAACATTTGTTCGTTATGTTCATTTTCAAATATAAATATTTGCTTTATATGATATATATATATATATTATTAATACCTAACTATTTAAGAAAAAGTTTAAATAAAAATACTTAATTTATAAATATTTTGTTCGTTTGTGTTCGTTCATTAGTGTTCGTTCGTTTGTGTTCAGGAACGTCTGTTCATGAACACAAACGAACGAAAATGAACAAGTCATTTTGTTCGTTAATCTGTTCGTGAACCGTTCGTTAAGTTAAACGAACGAACATGAACAAGGTCCCATTCGTGTTTGTTCGGTTCGTATACAGCCCTAGGTACGTGGGTTTTTTTTTTTCGTTTAACTTTATATAAGAAACTAGTTTGACATATTATTAATGAACGCTATTAGTAAACAATTTTACTCTCAAGTCTCGACTATTAAAAGGTAAATACATGTGTAACAGTACGTGACTATAGTGGTAAAAGTGGATTGAGATATACTGTAGATGATAATTTTGATATGGAAGAATGCTTTTTAACTATAGGTATTAGGACTCACTCATAACTCATAAGGCCGGTGATAATAAAGGTGTTTATAGGGAGTCTTTGAAAAGTAGGACGCCAGACGCCAAACGTCCTCCGCCGTGCGTCCTTTGCAAACTTCACCCACAAGAACATGGTTCGAATGTGGGGCCACGGAAATGGATGTCGACAAAAAGTATATATCTAAATTTGTGTTTAAGTTATAAAAGAAATTATAAAATAATAAATGAGTTCCAAGAAGTTTGTCTTATAGTGAGGGAGATTTTTAAATAGAGTCTTGGGTGATATGACGCTTAGGTAGCACCTGAGAAGTTCCAAGAAGTTCAATGTTATTAGCACCGGCCTAAACATTATAAGTGGAGTCCCTAGATGATAAAATAAAATCAACTTTTTTTTTCGAAAGATAATGTTTCAAAATAAAATCAACTTAGAACTGGTTATTAATCATTTTCCATATAACAATCTAACTATATGTATACATTTTGATATTTGTTTTGCCTCCACAAACAAAGAAAAGGAAGAATGGCCACTAATCATAACGAAGATAACTTATTATTCTCTTAAGAATCTATGGTGTGGATTAAACCATAAGTTTGGCTAACATGATTGATAGCCAAATCTTGGTCATTGGATTAAAAACAAGGGGTTAAAATTTAAAGTTTATTTTTAAATCTTGACCCTTGATTTCAATTTAAGAATCAAGACGTTTTTAACTTGATCAATTAAGTTGGAAACAATTCGTGGGTATTTCTTTCGTAAGTTAAAACGTAAAACCATAAAAGTGCTACTATATTAGAGCATCAGGTATGGTTAAGCCATACAGAATCATGCAGAACGTCACCTCAGCTCCACATCAGCTTTTACTATTTCATCAATTTTGGGCTGTAATGGATGCAGAACCACGCAGAACGCAGAACATCACTTTTTATATATTTTTATTTATCTATATAAATTATATTATATACTTTTATTAAAAACCTTTTACTCAATAATAAAAGTTACATGTAATAAAACTAAAATATGCATTAATTTTTTTTCACAATAAATATAAAACGAATGCTAATATTTTTGTAAATATGATTGCCTAACACACTTATATATGAATTTATTTTGCTTAAATTACTACTAAGTGACTGATTTTTCTTTTTACAACTTCTTTTATTCAGCTAATTATTATAGTATTATTATTGTATCTTTTTATTATTATACGCACATATACATATTGAATGTTATTAATAAAAATTCTTGGTCTTCTCCACTTGTTCTACTACCTTATCTTCTCCAAAGAACAGCCGACCATCACAATTTTTTTAGTCAAACAATTTCTTCAAATTATAACTTGCAACTCCTAAACAATTTTGCTTCAAATAAAACCCACCTCTTTCATCTTTTTCTTTTGGTGGACACAACAATACACGAACATCATCATCATCGGAAAACAATTAATCATCACGACCACCGGCGGATGTATACACATTGGTTAGTTTCATTCTAATATACACAGAGGTATATATATTAATATTATATTATATATACACACGTAAAAGTATTGTAAACCAAAAACAAAGACAAAAAGGGAGAAAGAGAAAGTAACGCCGAGCATCGGCTTTCAGATGTCGGACCACGAATCAAGGGTCGGCGCCGAAAGGGGCGGAATGGTGGCTGGTTCTTTGCCTACATGCCACATCACGTTCGGGTTCGGGGTCGGGGTAAACCCTCCCATACCTGATGCTCTTATGGTCCACATATTCCATGCATCTTAATGTATCATAGTGTGTCATATAATTAAACTGTTATGTTATTAAATTTTGTTTAACAAATATTACATTATAATATACCTTAGTTTTTCTAATGATTAAGTTATTTGTAAGTATGAGGGGACATGATTTACCCCTATTAATCGTCATGCATTTGGGCGGATTAGTAAGGAGTTTTTCCCCCATCAAGTATTTGAAATAAACATTTCTACTTCGAGAAGTTCTCTAGTGTGGACCCGGTTAAGACAACGTAACTAGACCTCCCACTATCGAATTGCGACACGAAGTTTTCAGCGAAATTCACCTTTAAAAAATAAAAATAAAAATAATAAAATACCAACCATCATAATATTGATTGATATGTCATATATGAGTAACTTGAGACCTTGAATTCAAATTTTGTTGTGAGCATAATATTTTCATGGAAAAGAATATTTACATTTTTTTTAAAAAAAATTGAAGTTAGGTATATAAAAATGCATTACCATTTATAAAAACAAGAATATTTGCAAGAATAGTATTATGAGGGGTGTTCACGGTCCTAGAACCGGACCGAACCGAAAACCGAAGAGGCGAAAATGTGGAGCCAAGGACCGGACCGTTTACTTCGGTCTGGTTCATGCTCGGGTCTTTACTCGGTTTACGGGTTGAAAGATTGGACCGAGGACCAAATTTTGGACCCTAACTTTTGTATCATGTATGTTTAATTTGAGACTTTCATTTTATATTTTTGCATTAATATTCATTAATGCAAACAACTACATATCAATCTGTTGAGTTTCACCTTTTTTGTATTTACTTTAACCGATTCATTCATCCATTGTGTTGTATTGTTATTCGATTATTGTGTGATGCTAGTATATTACCGTGTATTGTCATTGTCTATTTTCCTTTTTGGCAATTAATCCATATCACACGATGCATAACGACATACACATACACATGACTGTAAAATATCAAACTAAACTTGTAAGTTAGTAAATCACGTATAAGTTAGTCTACTAGGATTACTTGGAGAAAAAAGTTATATAAGTTAGTAAATTATGTATATGATGGTTACATCTGCTAAAAAAAAAGAAGAAAAGAACGTGTATATTTTAAGGGGAAATAATCGGTACAGCAGCAGTACTGTACTGCTATGTCACAATCATCTTCTCCACGTGATCAAAATGGATTAAGAAACCTCCTCCCCCCTGAATTTTCCTTATGCAGTTCCGAAAATGGGAACTACCAGCAGTACAAATACTATCCCCATATTTTAAATTTGTATGCTAACTAATGCTAAATAAAAGGAATACATATATAAAAGGAAATCAGAATCAAACGTACACTTAAATTTGTAACATTATTGACGGGTCGGTCCTAAACACGGGTTTTGTCGGATTAAACATGGACCGGACCGATAACCGATTTGCTTGAATTCATAGGACCGTGGATCGGACCGGGATCCTCGGTTCAGTTCGGTTTCGAGCCAAATTCGGTCTGATTTCTCGGTTTTTTCGGTTTGGACCGTAATATGAACACCCTACTATTATCAGTGATCTTACCAACTGAGGTAAAAATTATAAAAAAAGAAGAAAAAGGGAATAACTGAATAAGGTAAAGAGAAAACATGGGACATAAAGTAAGTTTTATTTTATTTTTAAAACGGATAAAGTGAGTAAAGTACTTGATAGTTATTTCACACTTGGGTTATTTTGTTTTCTGGTATGTTGTTATGTTTGGCAACAACAACAATGTGTTATGCGTTTGTTCTTGGTCAACCAAAGTCATAAATCCCACTCCCTCCCTCCCTCTCTCACTTTTTCTTCATGTTCCCAAAAATTAAAAAGCCCTAATTTTCATTCATCATTCATTTATTCTTTCAACTAAATCCTTAATTGGCAGCAATTGATTAGTTCAATATATTCCAGGTTCCTCGTCTGTTATTTGATTACTATTTTTCGTTCTGTATTTTGCAGATTGTATCATATTTGCGTTATTTGTTGCTTGTCAAATGTATGTTTCGTTATGGATTCTCCAGTATTTTGCATCTTTGTAAAATTGATAGTATTAATTAATCTATATATATATATATTATAGGGGTAAAAAATTATTTTGTGTTAAAAGGTTAGATTAGAACTGAAAGAAAAAATTGTTGTGATGTTGGTGAACAAATGACGAAAATAAAATAAATTTGTTGTCTTGGTTGGAGTTAAAACTTTCACACCTAGACACAAAATTTAGCTTTTGTGATGAAGACATTGTCACATTTGAGATGATTTAAAACAAGGAATCGAGTTTTTGGTGCTATGAATTCTGTGTAAAGGAGTGTTTGGGATTGCTTTTTTTTTTTTAAAGCTGATAAGCAATGACAATACACTCTCTGTGAAACTGCTTATCTGAAATAAGGTGGCTTTAGCAGAAACGGACTTATATAGTTATATATAAGCAATCCCAAACACCCCCGAATTATACTAGAAAGCCGTCTTTGTTTTATTGCTTCCAATATATTATGGATTGTAGATAATGTACTTGTAGAGGGAATATGTGGACTGTTGCAGCTATGTTGTGGACGTTAACGCTGTCTTGTAATGCCTACATTCGTTTTTATGTTACAAAGCATGGATCTTTTGCTGGTGTTACTTGTTTGCGTTTATTAATATATATTAAAAAAGACTATTTAAACATATCACAATCTTATTGGTTTTTTTGCTGATTGTTAGCGTTCTTTGTTGAACGAAATGGATGATTATATGGATCAAAGTTCTGGAGGTGAATCCGATGGAAATGATTCTGAAGTTGAGGAATATGTGGATCAATCGTATGAAGAGTTACAAAGTGGAAAACACCAGGTCAAGTTATCTGAAGAAGCTTTCACTTGCCCGTACTGTCGTAACAAGAAAAAACGTGAATATCAGTATAAGGAGCTACTGCAACATGCAACAATGGTGGGGAAAAGTGATTCACAAAAGAGGAATGCGAGAGACAAGGCGGATCATCTTGCATTAGTTAAGTTTCTTGAAAAAGATGTAGTTGGGACTGCGGGACCGTCAAAACCTAAAGAGGATGTTGATTGTCTTGCAGACCATGATGGTGACGAGATGTTTGTATGGCCGTGGAAGGGAATTGTTGTTAACCTTCCTGTTGAAATGAAAGATGGTCGTAATGTTGGAAAAAGTGGCTCAAATATGAGGGACCTTCTAACCATGAGAGGTTTTAACCCCACAAGGGTGGTTCCTTTGTGGAATTTCCGTGGTCATTCTGGATGTGCTGTAGTTGAATTCAATAAAGGCTGGGATGGTTTCAATAATGCCATGTCATTCGAAAAGGCTTATGAGGCCGATCATCGTGGTAAAAGAGATTGGAAAGTTAACAATGATCCTAACTTTATTTATGGCTGGGTTGCTCGTGCTGAAGAATACAATGCTACTAATTTAATCGGAGAACATCTTCGCAAGATTGGAGATTTAAGGACCGTTTCAGATATTATGGCTGAAGAAGATCGCAAGGCCAGTAAACTTGTGACAAATTTGACTGGTGTTATTGAAGTGAAGAAGAGACACTTAGAAGAGATGAAAAGCAAATTTGCTGAAACGGAAAGTTCTATGAGCAAATTGATTGAAGAAAAAGATCTCCTTCATCAATCTTATAATGATGGTTCTTGCTGTTCTTTCTGTTCTGCTACTTATTTCTAAACACTTGTTATAACCATCAATTACTAATTTGCTTCTGTTGATCAGAGATAAGAAAAATCCAGATGAGTGCACGAGAGCATTTCCAAAGGATTTTTAATGATCATGAGAAGATTAAACAGCAGCTGGAAAGCCAAAAGAAAGAACTCGAGCTCCGGGGTAGTGAGCTGGAAAAACGTGAAGTAGTAAATGAAAATCAAAGAAAAAGATTAGCTGAAGAGATTGAAGAGGTCTTGTTTTTTGTCTACGGTTCTTTTTTCTTTTTTTTGAACCTTTAACTTCTTATCTGTTCTTCGCATTTTATACCACTCCACTAAATTTTTTTCACTTCTGCCAGAATGCTATTCAAAATAGTTTGCTTGAGAAGGCGTCTGATGAACAAAGAAAAGCTGATGAAAGCGTGATGAAGCTTGCTGAAGAGCAGAAGGTTTGTTTGATATAAAAAGTTACAACATCTTGTTAAACATCATTTTCTTTTTAAGATCGTGTTTTATGAATTTGTGACTATCAATCGCAGAGGAAAAAAGAGGAACTCCATAAAAAGATCATTATGCTTGAGAAACAACTGGATGCAAAGCAAGCAGTAGAGCTGGAAATAGAACGTTTGAAGGGGCAATTAAACGTTATGAAACATATTGGAGATGATGACATGGAGGTCCTGAAGAAGGTGGAGGTCATACACAAAAATTTAAGGGAGAAAGAGGAAGAGCTTGATGATTTGGAAAGCTTGAACCAGACTCTTGTTGTCCAGGAACGCAAAAGCAACGATGAGCTGCAGGATGCTCGTAAAGAGTTAATCGAAGTAAGTGCACCATATATAGATGTCAAAATAGATTGTTCATTCATTCTTATTCTGTGGGGATGACAAAGTTTCTGCATCTTCCGTATAGGGCTTGAAGGAGCTATCAAAAAGTTCACATATTGGTGTGAAGAGGATGGGAGAGCTTGAGAATAAACCATTCCTTGATGCCATGAAGAGAAAGTATGGTGACATGGATGCAGAAGACCGTGCTTCAGAATTGTGCTCATTGTGGGAAGAGTACCTCCGAGATCCCAACTGGCATCCTTTTAAAGTCGTAAATGTCAACGGGATATCTCAGGTTTGCGCGTAATAAATTTGTCAACAGTGCTACTACATGTAAGGAATAAAAAGACTAAATACTAATCTGGTATTGTTGGCTCAGAGAATCATCGATGAAAATGACGATAAACTAAAAGGCCTGAAGAGAGAATTAGGTGAAGACGTATATAAAGCTGTGGCAACTGCTTTGACAGAGATTAACGACTACAATCCTAGTGGAGCATATATCACAACTGAGCTTTGGAATTTCACTGAAGGAAGGAAAGCTACTTTGCAGGAAGGAGTTTCGTATCTTCTCAACATGTGGGATGTTCACAAACGCAGAAGACTCGAGTGACCGGTTGAGTGTTTCTTAGGACTGTATTGCATTCATAAATTGTTGTTAGTGTTGTATGTTTGCTACAAAGATGGCATTCAGATTACTAGCAGGTTATTTTAGGACTTAATCATAAGACTCTCCAACAAAGTGTCTGTCATCCAAGACTATATATGATCTGGTAATAATTTGTTGGTGGTTAAATTTATTTGGTTAATGGATTTTAACTTTTCATGTCTGACTAAGTTTTTAGCAAGAATTCAGAACTGTGGTAATTCGTTCAAAAGGTCAAGCTGTATAGACTGAAGGATTTAGTGTTTGTTAGAACTAAGAGTTGGTTTTGCTATAGTATTAGCCTCAAGTAAAGATAAGCCTAAACATAGGAGTAATAGTACTTGGAACAAAGTCATGTTTGCGTCTGATGTCAACGCCTAATTTTCTATCCTTAGTCCTTCATTGTTTAATTGGTTTTCACTAGAATGGGATTAATCGACATGTTTGTATAATTTGGATTGCTACCTAAGATTTACATCAAAACAATTGGACTTGTTGGAGATAACTAAACTCTTATAGATTGCCTAATTCGTGTTAATCACAAAAGGATTTGGTTGGTATACACATCTCGAGGAAGTAAAACAAATAAGATACGTATGAAAATTTGTAGATACGTTTTTACTTGCCTTTCTATTTTTATTTCAACAGCATTGTAAAAATAGATTGTTACCTTTAACCGGATATTGTTATAAAGAGTTTGTTATAAACTGTATTCTGATTAGGTTGTAGATTAAGGTCTTAAGATAAATAGTCCTTTATCATAATAATAAACTGTGTTATTTAGGATGTATACTAGATTGGTGCTATAGAAGACACAGTGTCTAGCATATGGTCTCCTCCGTTTTGAATATTTTAATGATCGAAAGATAATATTTACAGAACAAACTTTAGTCGTGCAAACCTTTAAAGTTGAACCGGCCCTACCTTGAGCCTAGGCAATTAAGCATCGTATTCCCTTTTGTTGCAAGTTTTATTACATTTGTACTGTAAGAAGCTATCTCCGTTTTATCTTATCACAATGTCAAGTCAAATAAAATGCCACCATTGTTTAAACATAAGGAATAGAATAAAATTAACGAAAACAAATAGAATATTGGATTCGTATAAGATAATATTAAAATAAAATGAAAGATATAGAAAGCCGCGGGCCGTCATGAGTTGAGGCATGACTTTATAGCCACTTCAGCTCTCATTACAAAGCATTTCTATTATATAATGTCAAAGATAACCCCTAAAACAAACCTCCTTGTCACACTCCCCTAAAACTTTGTTCCTATTTATTTAAATATAAATATTAAAAATAAAATCACACTCGGGACACAAAACTTTATTATAAGTTTGGTGCAATGACTACTACTTATATCAAAACTTTAAAACATTCGTATTTTTAAATCGACTCGTGTTTCAACTTGTGATCCGACTTGCCTAAGTAACTCATTTGACACTAGTAACTAAACTCGGAAATTTTTGCCAACAAAGGTTTGTCCAAACTTCCAACCAGCTGGTACAATGTTCCAAGAGGTGGAAGTGCGACGATCACTACCAGTGACCCTAAACGAGAGTGACTGACCAACAAGCACTGCATTTGATTGCCAGTTTTGACCCCAGTTGCGACTAAGGCTCATCCATCCGGTCCTTGAACCTTTAACCCATACTCGGGTTATATCTCCTGCTCCGGCAACATTTGTGATCAAAACCAAGTTAAAGTAACGGAATCCATTTATGGTGAATCTTATCCCTCCTTTCTTTCGGCATGGCACCCTATGTCAATAAAAACTTAGTATGAGTAATTTAATAGTGGGGGTAAATATATTATAAGTGAACAGTTGCATTAGTAAAACCGTACAAGTACAAGCACGATATCAAGGGGATGGTCAGGTCCCACTACTCCGGCTTTTCAGATGGAAAAGTCAAAATGTTAGGAGATCTAAAGTAAATTGGGTCAATAATCACTAAAGATAAACTATTTAACTTACGTAATTCTTTATTAAACGCCGCAATTTCTTTCCATTTTATATAAATATATTGAAAAATATAAAGGACTTTTTATTTACGTGCATAATTAAGACATTTCACAATAAAAACATACCTTAAGTATCTATATACCTTCTTGTAAAATACAAGTATCGTATACTAAGGTATTTTTAGAAGGATTATATATACATAACATAAATTTTTTTGTAAATACACTATATAGTATGTTGTATACATATAGTTTTTTTTGTCATATTACAAATTTTCGTTATAGTTAAAGGTAGGAGTGCTCATGGGTTCAAACCCAAAACAATCCGGTTGTGGTCCAGCCCGGCCCGAATATTAAACAGTTAACAGTTTATTATGTGGTCCCACAATTAAATCCAAAAACAAAAATAATTAAATGATGGAGGTCTAATTAAGTACCGGCGGTAAGAGACAGGGACTATGCCAGCACGGTATTGAGCAATCTTGAGGAACATAGGCATAGCAAGATCGAAATGGGTCCGAGGGGGGTTACACCATCCACCATTATCACTAGGTTGAGCGAAATTAGGCGGACAGAAGTTGGTAGCAGTGATGAAAATGGAAGGGCTGCCCGGATGGCACCACTGAGGGTCATTCACACATTTTAGCTCAAAACACGAACCACAGCTCAAGCCGCTGTTGAAAAGAGCGGTACTCAAAGCAGCCGTGTTTACGCCATACCCTTGGCTGTATAAATTGCCATAACCACATGCCCCACCTATACATATACATTAATATATACTCGATCTCATGTATCAACATATATAAAATAAAAATGTGAGTTAATTAATAATTAATTACCCATGGTGCCAGAGGCGTCATTGCCACCGTAAAAGGTTGCGTGGGCGCTTTCCCATTGTCCTCCAGTGTAAACTCCTGGGATACGAGCGTCGACGACGAATATTGTTAAAAATGTGGAAAGGATTATTATTTGGACATGACACGCTAGTACATTTTTCAAGGATGAGTCCATTTTTCACACACGTATTACAGGGTGGGGAAGTTAAGTTTGAGAAGTTGAGTTTGAAAGTGTGAAGAGAATGAAATCTTGAACCGCTACTTATAGTGGACGATGTGGAGAGAGAAAGATCAGAAAATTAAAGGAGGGTACATACGATTTAGGAACACTTATCTCTCAAATATCTCGGTTTTGTACGTCGAATTGGAGTTTCATACTTTCATCCACGTCAGGATGGTAAATGTAGTCAGTCAGACACTTTGTTTTCTTAAGAGACTTCTTAGATAAATAATTAAAACAACATTTCTAGACCTGATCATATGATAATCATTTTCTATGACTTTTTGTGTGTTATAGTTTAATTTGATATTTGTTTGTTTTCTTGAAATTGATGTCTTACTAAGTCCCGTTTATTTGGAACTTAATAAACTTAATTAATAAAAAAAAATATTTTACCCGTTAAATTAATCAAAATTGTTTGTTTTGATTTAATAAATAAAAACAACTATATTGAATTAATATGTACAAACATTAATTATTTAATTATTCAGTAGTCATTTAATGATTAAAAAGACTGATTGACCGTAAGAGACTGTAACGATTATGGAAAAATTAGTTTCAAAGAAAATTTCAAAAACTATTTAACAAGTATATAAAATAATTTCTGATGTAATCTATACCTACATATAAAAGAAATAGCTAATTTTATTTATGGTAACGTTGAAAGAGACTCTATGTAATATTACTAAAATACCCTTTATTCTTTCTCTAAATCATTTTCTTCTTTTTTCACTAATTTAATTATTTACATTAATATACCTAAAATACCCTTAATAAAATATACTCACTCCGTCCCATTTTAATTGTCCAATTTTGAATGGTCAAGTCTTTTTCTTCCGACTTTGACCATAAATAATTTTTTGTTTGTTATATATTAGTTGATAAAAGTTATATCAATGAAAAGTCCATGTAAAACTCAATCAATTCATATATGTTATATCAAGTATTATATAACACAAACAAAAATATTTACGGTCAAAGTTGAAGAAAAAGACTCCAAAAGTCAAAATAGGATACTTAATATGAGACAGAGGGAGTATTACACCCATGGGCAGTACTAAAGGGGGGGGGGGGGAAGCCACCCCTCCAAATTTAAATTTTGTCATATATTTTTAAATTTTTCATAAAATTTTAAATTTTTTTTATAGGTTTTTAACATTTTGCCCTTTTTAGATTTATTTTTCATAAGTTTTTTAAGTTTGCCCCCTTTGGAATTTTTTCCTGGTACCGCCTCTGATTACACCACCAATCCCCAACTCTTAAAATAATTACACTAACCATTATATTAATTACATTTATATCAATAGTCTACATTGCTCATCGTCACCACTATCAATCGCCACCATTACCGCCACCAGTCATTACCACATTGCCGTCACCACTGTCACATTTATGCGGACATCATGCTAGTATAAATCAATAGAGAAACTGAAATTTGACTACCACAGTACCACTTAATGATAACTAACGACGAAATTGCGAATTCACATTGACCTATATGCCTTTCAAAATAATCTAGATAGGAAGTATTCACATCTAACCGGAACCTTTTTTGTCTCTTCACTCTTTGAGTCTTTAAAAAATATATAGATCATGCTTTAATAACAAATAAAATAAGAAAAAATGGACAATTAAATTAGAATATACAGAACGTTTATAGATAAAATACTCACGATACATTAGTTCTGTATTAGGAAGTTAAATATTTACCTAATTTACCCTCCACTTTTTTTAATGTGATTGGAGAAGAATAAGTAGGTGTGGTTTGGATTCCTTAATTAGAGCCACTACTGGCGGTGGGGGAATTTTCTACTGATTGATTGATTGACCACATAACAATTAGTCATCTTGTCAAACAATCCCCCAATTGTACTTTCCGTACTTTGTCGAAAATAACACCCAAGTTTTGAAGGTTACGAATCCCGCCACTAAAGTTGATTTAAGAGAAAGTTTCATTACATCACCATGTGGTTTGTCATAATATCAATTTTTTCCCTCGTACTTTTTTTTATTATTACATCACCCTAAAATGACTTTTTGTATCAATACATCACCCTCCGTCCATACGCCGTTTGTCTCCCTCCGTTACCCCCCTCACGTGAATACTACGTGAGGGTATTTTCGTATTTTGCCACCCATAACACCCATTTGTTCCATCCATTTCAAACTTATAGATCAAAGTTCACCCATCCTTAAAAATCATCATTTTTTCCATCTTTTCCAGATCTAAAGTTTCAACAAACATTTATCCATGTATTCAACTTTCACCCTTTTCAAATCTAGATGTATGAATATATATAATTCTTCATGAACCTATCTAAAACTTAAAAAACATACAAATCCCAGATGACTTTATTAAATATATACAAATGAAATCAAATATATACAAAAATAAGTATCAAAGTTTATTCCAGATCTAGATGGTTTTTCAACCGTTTTTATAACAAATTCAACTCGACTCATATTCATAATAATGAATCCATTAACAAACCTGTACAATGGTAATCTCCCAATTCGTTTTCCTGTTAATCCCCAAGTCCAATTTGTTTCTGCTGTTGTCACATATGTTCCTGTAGATCCGTATACAGCTGCTCAACTCATTTGTTTATCTGGATCCACCATCACCTCCACCGTATCTACCATCACGGCGGCCACCTCCATATCCTCCTTCACGACGGTCTCCTCCGTAACCACCACCACCTCCACCGTATCCACCTTCGACGACCACCCCCGTATCCACCACCACCATATCTACCACCACCGCCTTCACGATGATATAACTATATTAACAAATCATCAGATCATCAAGCTCTGTTGCCATCACTCAATTACAATAGCTCATAAATATATATATATATATATATATATAGTTGTATCTATGTTTATTAAGTGGGTTGGTGGGATTGAAGAGGAAGTGGTGTGATGGTGGAGATATGGGCGGCGGTGGTGGTTGGATTAGAGAGTTGGAGAGGTGGGTGTGGGTTTATTAAGTCTGGGGGATTTTGGTTAAAAAATGGGGAATAATGATGTTGGTCAAATAAGTGATTCTAATATTGTTAAACATTGTTAAATAAAAGTGATAAGGTTGAGGTGATAAATCAGGGGGGAAGGGTGGTGGTGATAAGGTGTTTATGAAATTTTTATTGTTATTGTGTGTTTAGATCTAGAGAAGGAGATGAGTTTTGATTTGAAAAAGAGAATGAGAAAGAAGGAGAAAGTGTTTAGTGGCAAAATACGAAAATACCCTCACGTGGTATGCACGTGAGGGGGGTAACGGAGGGAGACAAACGGCGTATGGAGGGAGGGTGATGTATTAATACAAAAAGTCATTTTAGGGTGATGTAATAATAATAAAAAAAAGTACGAGGGCGAAAATTGATAAAATGGCAAACTACATGGTGATGTAATGAAATTTTCTCTTGATTTAACTATAGACTTCAAATTGTTCCGTTTTTAATATTTAAATTAAAATTAAGAGTCATGAATTAAATTTAAATTTTAAAATTTTATTTTTGATTTTGATATAATAGTTAAAGTTGTTTCAGTTTTTTTTGAACAACAATTAGAAATTTTATTAAATAAAAGCTAGTATAAATTAAAGCACAATCTGACAAACAAACAATGAAAAAAAAGAACATACTAAGTTGTTTCAGTTTTATCTATAAATTTTACTTATAAAGTTGAATAATTTTAAAAGATTCTAATCAATTTTTAGAAAAAGTTATGTTAATTAAACATCAAGTTTAAAAAAAAAGGTTTGTTGAGTCGGCTTGCCAATTTATGTTTTTATAGAAAATTTTATGAGATCACAACCCCTAGTTTCCGTCCATATTTGACATGTTAATGAGTCAATACCATTAGGTAGGGATGTATACGGGTCGAAATCCGGCCCGACCCGTGACCCGCGAGAGCATGAAAACGTGACCCGTGACCTGGCCCGTGAAGGTTCGGGTCAGGTTCGGTCGTGTCACGAGCGGGCCGCGGGTTTCCTTTACAATTTTTCGGTTTTTGCCTTCACCCGACCCGGCCAGCCTGACCCGTCCAACCCGTGACCCGGCCCGTTAAGACTTCGGACGGGTCGGTTCGGGCCGGTTTCGGTCGGAGCGGATCAACGGGTCTTTTGCTCATCCCTACCATTAGGTATAATTTATCATGCACTAATTCTTTATTTTATCCACGGACGTTAATAAGAAATTTTTATATATATGTAAAAGTTTAAAATTAAATAAAAGATTGATCTTAAACTAATGGTAACATCAAGGATGTTTAAATGATTAGTGGTTGGTTAATGCTTAACACGCAGTTGATATGGTGCTAACAAAAAATAATTATTGATGAATAAGGTAATATGTAGGCTCTTATGAAAATTGTTATATTATAACAAAAATGTTATCTAACATCAACTTGAAAATAATATCAATAGTCAGAATCAACCATATATATTTTAGATTCTGAAAAACTATCCAAAATAACTTTCAATACATTAAAAATAATAGGAAAATGTTAAATGAAGCCTTTAGGGTTTCACTTAACATGCATAAAAATGTTGTACATATTTATATTAAATGTCGACTCCTTGATTTTTATGATAAATATACAACTAGTTAATGCATCTTAGCAAAACCCAAAATAATATTAGAAAAATCATAAACTCAATGAATTCGACTGGTTCAATAGATTGTTATCTTCAACTTAAAAAAAAAAAAAAAATTTTTTTTATCTTGTCATTTAATTGTCCATCAGTAATTAACAAATCACTTTAAACTCGTTTTTATAACATTGCCTTATGCCCCTATATATCCCACTAAAACATTTACATCCAAATACTTGCTGAAAATGTTGGGTATCACATAAATTAACAAATTATATTAAGTTTAATCAATACATGATTTTTGAATTTTATAGGGGAAAAAAAAGAAAGAATGAATAAAGGTATGGAAAAAGGACGACAGGTTTGCCACTTTGCTTGATAATGAAGTTGTGCTAATAGTGGGTATAGTTAGCCCTTTACTTTTGCTTATTGGTAAGTTCAGTCCTTTAGTTAATATTCTTGCATTTGATTCTTATTTTATCGTTTCACTAGATCATCTTTTTATCTTGATTCGAATGACTAACTAGAACGATCATTGAATATATATCCTGGAACAAAAAGAAATATCTTAGCAGCATATTCTCAGTAAAGATAGATATATAAACCATATATATATATATATATGTATATGTATGACATATCAAATAATTACTTTTTAGAAAAACAATATTACGTCGTCCATAGCTTAAACATGCCAAAGCTTTCGTTAGTGAAAGTTGAAAAGGAATATAATTCCTGCTATAATATGCATCTATGTTTATTTATGCGTTGACAACTTTTGAAGAAAAATAGATAAACGTATGAGCATTTTATTACAAAGCTAGCTAGCTATTTCATTGTTTTAGTAACATTGTGTATATATGTATATATGTTCTAATTAAGACACTTATCGAAACAAGACATTGTCTAAACACTTGGCAACATTCGTGATGTTTAAACACACTTAAATGTGTGTTTGAAAACGCATTGTAGATGTGAAGATCGATCGAGCATATGAATTGAATGGATGGTGGCATATATGAAAGCCATAAATGGTGATGGTCAAAGAAATAAGGAATAAGTTCAACCAATTGATTTTTCCATAAATAGAACTTGTAAGAGACTACTCCTTTTTCATATATCTTGCATTCTAAGATTCAAATTAACTAATTTGTACCACCACTCATTTTTTCCAACCATATATACGTACATTATCTCTAAAGATCTCACTTTATCAACCATCTCTTTGCATATTATTTATGAAGCAAAATTTCCGTTTATTATGTGCTATTGATGATTAAATATAGTTTTTAATAGAACGTACTCATGTTTTCTTGTATTATACAAAAATTATATATTCAATCATTGGCATGTTAGATAAATGTCTCCAACCTGCGATGCAATGGGCCCGATACAAAATCATAGCAACGTTGTTTTAGTGTAGATATGCCATATAATCATGTTCTATTCAGAACACTAATTCAACTGAGTGGGAGTGTTGTCTTCAAAAAAAAATATATACAAATGAAAGTCATTAAATGTTTATGCATGCGATAATTATAATGAGCGCATATTGCAACAATATTATCATTATATGTCATTCAAGTTTTAGACTATTATTATAGTGTAATAACCGGGCATGTTAGCTAGCTAGGGTGAAAATAATGTAATAAAATTTATATATATATATATATATGTAAATTGTCTAGGGTGACAATCAAATAAGAACCAATTTAAAACGAGAACAAATGAAAACACTTAAAAACTAAATTTTGATGCATTAAAAGTCCATAAAACTGACATAGTGCATAACTAATTATCATTATTTAAGTGTTTAACAACACATGGTTCCGTCAAAATCGAAAAAAATCACGTTTTTTGTTGGATTCATCATTTTGATAATATGCATCCAAGATGAATGCACAAAACAAAAAACGTGATTTTTTCGATTTTGAAGGATCAATGTATTGTTAAACACTTAAATAATGATAATTAGTTATGCACTGTGTTAGTTTTATGGACTTTTAATGCATCAAAATGATGTTTTTAAGTGTTCTCACCGTTCTTATTTTAAAAGTGTTCTCACTCTAAGTCCATAAAACTAACACAGTGCATAACTAATTATCATTAATTAAGTATTTAACAACACATTCATCCGTCAAAATCGAAATAATCATGTTTTTTGTTTTGTACATCCATCTTGGATGCATATTCATCAAAATGATGCATCCATCAAAAAACGTGATTTTTTCGATTTTGATAAATCAATGTGTTGTTAAACACTTAAATAATGATAATTAGTTATGTACTATGTCAGTTTTATGGACTTTTAATGCATCAAAATGATGATTTTAAAATGTTCTTACCGTTCTTATTTTAAATCTGTTTTTATTTGATTGTCTCATATATATATATATATAATGAATTTGAAACTTATGATCATTTGACCTAAAATACTTTTTTATTGTCAATTTAATTAACATTCAAGTTAATTTATTCTTTACACTGAAATAATCCGTCTCCACACATCACGCGGATAAAATTAATTCTTTAGTTCAAATAACAAGCATGCACGGTTTTTATTTTGAATCAAATTACAATAACATATGTACGTACTAGTTTATTCTTTGAATGGATTACCACTTGCGCTATACTATACGGAGTATGCAAAGATAAAAAAGGGTCTTATTTGGTCAACCATTCATTGAAGTAGGGACCAAATAGCTAGATATTATGCCTTCTCAAATTTTGGCTAGTTTACGCAATCCCCACAAGAATGCCTTCACACAAAGTTTCTCAAACTTAAATTCTTGAATATATCTTGATCAAGCATTTTATCAACTTCTACGAGTTCTTTTCTTTTTAACTGATATTGAATATATGCATATCTTTCGGCAACTATATTTGAACAGGCCGGTTATATAAATTTATCTTGAAGCATTTAATAACTACGAATAATTCAGAAAATTTGTAATCAACGCTTAAAAGGTAGAATTGAACCTACTCAAATATATATAATCTTTCCTGAGAATAGTTTTTTTTGACTAGTAGAGTCCTGGGAAAAATCCCGCGTGAGATAGTGTTACTGATATATAAGGCTTCAACGTGCTTTTCGCCAGTAGTCAAATGGCACGAGTGGGCTTCTTATTAAATGAACTAAAGCGCGAATCATAGGCAGCTTATTCGTAAGGTTTTTTATTTTGGTATATTTTATTTGGATTCGAGTCCCACTCTATACTTTATATATTAATTGTGGGGTAGGATTATTGGGAAGTTTTTTGAAAGTTCTAAGTTTCATCACAAACATTCTTGTAACTTATCTTTACTTCCTTATAAAAGAAATAACCTCTCTTTTATTTTAGCCTTTTAAGTAATTCTACCTTTGAATTACCAGAATTACACTTGACTTTTTATGTTTTGCCTTTAATAAATTATAATTTACACTCTAAACTTTTATTTTAATAATTAACACTTTAAGTCTTTATCTTTTAAAAATTTCTACTATCACAATTACATTAACCTACACCACTTGACATCGCCACAACCACCACCAACATAGTACCATCATTGACACCATTAAACTGTCTTCCCCACCACCACCATCGCATTGCGCGGGTACCATGCTCGTTAATATAAATAAGATAACATATCGTTCTAAAAAAATATATAATCATTTTCTTTACATTTGAATTTAAAAATGTTTGTGCTCCTATACATAGCATGTTTATTGTTAATCTATTTGTGGTATGTACAGACACAATCATATCTAGGAGGGACCAGTCTAGCTCTAATATATATGGTCACTTGGGCTAACTCTATATTCCATCGAGCTTTACTGTCCATGAAAGCAACTACCGAACCAACTAACACTAACTACCTTGTATTGTAATTATATCAAAAGAGTATCACTTTTCCCTATTTGTTTTAAATCAAATTTGATAATTATAATACTCGGAATTATAAGATTTTTACTCACTACTGAAATCTATTTCATTGTAATAGACTAAGAGGACAGTTTAGGAACTCAAATAAATCGTATAGAACTATAGAATTAAGCCATATGATTCTTTCTTTAACTTAATATAAACAAAACTCCATAAGTTGTCAGCTCACTGTTATTCTATATGCAAGTAATTACTATATGCAAGCAATCAACCTGATGGTGTACCCACTACCACCTAGGGTCAAATACTACCCTGGGTAGACCGCAGAGTAAGAAGCCACCCTGGGTATAACATACCTCGGGTGAAAGAAGATAAACATGAGAAAGATATGATCCTTTCACTTCCTTAAATAAAGGAAGGCGTTGCTAGAAAAGAATAGTCGTGGTGGAGACTGACTCCCCACGAGTACCAATACAAAAGGGGAAAAACCCTAAAAAGAGGATTCATTCACGATTCACAAGGAAAAACCTAAAACTAATATACTATCAAACCCGGCGTACAAAGGAGCCAAACTCCTACCAACAGGGAATCGCCGATCAATTCACCAAAACACCCCAAATTTTTTAACCTAGTCGGTTGTACAAACAATTGGCGCCATCCGTGGGACCTCCACCACTCATCACCACAAACTATACCAGAAAAGGTTGAAACCCAGGAAATTTTTCTTAAAAACAATAACGCCCAGATTCCCTGTCATGATATTTAGACTCCAATAATGTACGCCGGCACAGAAGTTAGCAATCCATTGACGAAACGAAAGGACCTAGAGGACACACAGATCCCGTCTATAGACCTGTGCTTTCCCGCATTGGGAGACAAAAAAGCTAGTAAAGACCCGTTAATAATACGAGCAGATATATTCAACATTTCGGTACGAAGAGTATATATCGACAATGGAAGTGAATGTGACATCATATACGAACATTGCTTTCTACAATTACCAAAGGCGATAAGGGCAAGGATGACAAAACCCACAGGCTTACTTGCAGGATTTGTCGGAGACCGCGTATGGCCCCTGAGGGAAGTAGATCTTGACGTCACCCTAGGGGACCCTCCGTTTGTACGAACGGAAACCCTAGACTTTACAGTAGTACGAGCAACATCTCCATACAACTTACTCCTAGGAAGACCGGCAATCCAACGGATGGAAATGGTGCCTTCTACAGTCCACGGTATGGTACTATTCCAAACAAAATCAGGAGTTGGAATGATAAAGTCATGCTATGACCAAATAAAACAAATCAGCGAGGTTAAGAAGTCGAAGGAAGAAACAGAAGAAACAAAGAAGCCCAGCCACAACGATGACGGACAAGACAACAACAAGGTACTCGTGAACCCAGCATTTCCTGACCAGCTAGTCACCATAGGGAAAGGATTACCAGAAAACTTAAAAAAGAAATTACAAAAACTATTGCAACAAAATATCGATATATTTGCATGGGAATATACGGATATGACAGGAGTACCCAGGGTACTGGATTTAGGGGAACAGAACTTTGTCACGGAACATAGCCTGAATGAATAAAAGAACATGGAACCTGTAAGACAAAAGAAAAGAAGCCTGTCAAAAGATAGGGACGAGGCAGCATGCAAAAGGGTAGAAGAGTTGGTAAGAGCAGGAATCATAAGGGAAGCCACATACCCTACGTGGATCGCCAACCCTGTAATGGTGAAGAAAGGAGATGGAGGTTGGAGGATGTGCGTAGATTTTACGGACATAAACAAGGCATGTCCAAAAGACTGTTACCCGTTACCGGAAATAAATTGGAAAGTTGAATCTCTGGCAGATCACAAATGGAAGTGCTTTTTGGATGCATATAAAGGATATCACCAGATACATATGGCCAAGGAAGATGAAGAGAAAACATCCTTCCACACAAGCAAAGGAACATTCTGCTACACAAAGATGTCATTTGGACTAAAAAACGCAGGAGCAACCTATCAACGACTCGTTGACAAAGCATTTCATAAACAAATTGGGCGCAATCTGGAGGTCTATGTAGACGACATGGTCATCAAAAGCAGAACAGAAGAGGAATTGCTTGAGGATATCCAAGAAACCTTTGCCATTCTTCGGAGAATTAATATGAAGCTTAACCCCAAAAAATGCTCTTTCGGAATGGAGGCTAGGAAATTCTTAGGATATTATATATCAAACAAGGGAATACAAGCAAATCCATCCAAGGTGAACAAAATACTTGACTTGCCAGCACCAAAAACAGTAAAGGAGGTACAAAGCCTAAATGGTAAGTTGGCAGCATTAAGTCGTTTTCTTTCAAAGGGGGCGGAGAAGCAATTGCCATTTTTTAAGACATTGAAGAACTGTGGAGTCAAAAAAGGGTTTGAATGGACAAAGGAAGCCGATGAAGCATTCGAACAAATGAAAAAGCATATAGCGGAACTCCCCACTTTGACATCCCCAAGAAAGGAAGAAACCCTATTCATATACCTCGCAGCCTCCGCAGAGTGTGTAAGCGCAGTTCTGTTAACGGAAAGGGACAAAAAACAAATGCCAATTTACTTTGTAAGTAGGATACTTCAAGGTAGGGGTGATCAAAACACGGGCTAGCCCGCAAAACCCGAAAAATCGGCCCGAAAAAACCCGAGCCCCCAACAACCCGTAAGTACTCTGGGCTGGGCCACGGTCCATAAAATCTCTCTATTTCGGTTTGCGGGTCGGTCCGGGTTGGCCCGGCGAAAACCCACAAACCCGTGAAGCCCAAATTGTTTCCTAATTTCAATAGTATAGTTTCCTAATTTCATACAAACAGTTTCCTATTTCCATGCAAAAAAAATCGATTCCTAGTTTATAATTACTCAAACTCTACTTCTTTTGTTTTTCATTCCTATCATACGTACATCAAAACACAGATCTAATAAGAAGAAACATTGTTCATCTCATCATCTGCAGAGGTATTTTCTCGATCTACCACATATATATATATATATATATCAGTTCTATGTCTTGTTCATAATGATGTGAAAGTTCGACATTGAGACGCCATTTGAAAAGATGTGAAAAACACCCAGATAGAACAAAGAACCAAAGTAACATATTTGTTAAAAAAGACAATGAAGGAGGAGATGGGAGTGGGAAAGTTACATCTTGGAGGTTCATTCAAGCGGATGTTAGAAAATCTTTAGTCCAAATGGTTGTAGAGGATGAGCTGCCGTTTTCTTTTGTCGAAAAAGATGGTTACAAAAAGCACATGGAAGCCGCATGTCCCATGTTTGACATTCCATCAAGACATACCGTAGCTAGGGATGTGGAAGAAATGTTTAAGAGTGACAAAAAGAAGCTTAGGGATTATTTTAAGACACTAAAACAAAGGTTCAGTTTAACAAGAGACACGTGGACGTCCATACAAAATATGAACTACATGTGTCTTACTGCTCACTACATAGATGAAGATTGGCAACTTCAAAAGAAGGTCATAAGCTTTAAGAAAATTACAAGTCACAAGGGGGATGATATAGAAGCTACAATTCTGGAGGAATTGATCGAATGGGGCATAGAGAACTCAATCATGTCTATCTCGGTAGACAATGCAGCTGCAAATGATACCGCAATCCAATTCGTGAAGGACATGTTGAGCAATCAGTTGATTTCAAAAGGTAAATACCTACACATGAGTTGCAGTGCTCATATTCTTAACTTGATTGCTAAAGATGGCATGAAAGAATATAATAGTTCAGTTGAGCGTATTCGTGCTGCTATCAAGTACATCAAAAAATCAGCGACTAGAACTCAAATGTTCAAAGATTCTGTTAAGAAGGCCGATATTCAGTCGGAACTTATGTTGCATCTAGATTGCCCTACAAGATGGAATTCCACTTATGACATGTTGAATGTTGCTACAACATTACGTAAAGCTTTTCATCAATATGAGATTGCAGATCGTTCTTACAGGAAAGATTGCGGTGGACCATATGAGGTTGATTTTATCAATGTTGAAAAACTTACAGATTTGTTAGAGCAATTTAAGATAAAAACAGAAAAAATGTCGGGTACTTCTTATGTGACGGCAAATATATTTTTGACTGAGGTTGTTGATCTTCAAGCTAAGTTGCTTGAGTTAAGTGTTGATCCAATTCTAAAAACTAAAAATGTTATGATTGAAAATATGAGGGAAAAGTTGGACAAGTATTGGGGTGGTATAAAAAAGATGAATATGATGATGTATTTTGGCACAATACTCGACCCTCGAATGAAGATGGACATTGTAAGCTATGGGTTTGAGGAAATATATTCTTGGGACACACGTGATCCAAAGATGGATGATAATACTTTTAAAGGGCTCATTGAGGAGAAGGTTCGAGATCAGATTTTGTTGATCAAAAAGGAGCTGGAGATTGTATTTCAGGAGTACACTGACATGTACAAACCTAAAAGTTCACGTGATATGGCACAGTCGGAGAGTAGTAGTAGTAGTGATGTCTTGAGTGACAATGCTTTTATGAACAGGTGTAACAAGAGAGGTCGTGGTAGTGTTGTAATTGACACGAGGACAGAATTGCAAACATATCTAGATGAGCCTCGTATACAAGATTCAGAAAGGTATAACGTACTAGACTGGTGGAAGGTCAATGGTCCAAGGTTTCCAATTCTTTCAAAGATGGCCAAAGGTAATCGCTCACATATAAATTACTTTGCTTACTAAATATTTCTGTTAGAGTTTTTTAAATATGATTGCAATGTAATTTTTTTTAGATATCTTCGCTATTCAAATTTCTACCGTTGCTTCGGAGTCCACTTTTAGTACTAGCGACCGAGTTTTAGATGCATTTAGAAGTTCTTTGGCGGCTACCAAGGTTGAAGAATTAATTTGTGTTCAAGATTGGATTAGAGGGTTCAAGAGACGTACCTACTTGGAGGATGAAGTTGACCAATATGAGTATGAAGACACAACTAATGGTATGTAAGTTGTAATCAACTTCAAAATATATGCATAAACTAGAAGTATGAATCTTGTGGTTAATAATAAATTGTAATTGAGCAGGTGCGTTTGGTTCAGCGGGAGCAAGTACATCGAGGACTATTTGAGAAGATTTACATCATGAATTACAAGAGCTCGGCAAAAGACAATTCGTTTTGATTATTCGTTTTTAATAATACAAACCTTTTTGCGGTTAGATTTGCTTTTTAGATTCTTCTTTTGAGATTTTCATGTTGGATTTGCATTCGTATTATACCTTTCTATTCAACTTGGATTTAAATTCATGTCAAATTATGCAACAAGTTTCTTGCCATGGTCGTTTGAGAATATATTATTGGGCATGTGTTTTTAGATCCATTAGATTAAAAAGTCCTTCCATGTATGTTGCTGATAGTGAAGACCATTTCAACTTAAATGTAGGAGCAAGAGTTAATATTGGTGCTGCAAGCACAGAGGCTAAAAGGTATTCTATGATCGATCTTGGACTTCACTGCAGGTGGTAAAACAGGTGGGTCAGGTAGGCTGGATAATTGGTCATAACAGGTAATTTGTTAGTACAGAATGTGTTACAAAATATATAGCTAAAAGGTATTCTAGTTAGAGTCTTCAAGCATGATTTGTGACTATTTGTTTGTTTTTTTTTTCTTTTTTTTTGGCTGTTGAATGATCTCATTTGTTTTTATCTGCTATTCTTTAAATCGTGCTCATCATTTGAAAGAATTAGCTTTCTCCGATTTTTGTTTATATCCCTGAATGTTTTTTAGTGCTCATCATGAAAATATGTTAGTATATTTATAGGGATTTGTTAGTACAGATTCTGCACAGACTTTTACTTTCAGCGATTGACTTTTGTAACTCAATTGTAACGGGTCACGGGCTGGCCCGCAAAAAAACCGAACCCGTGATTAACCCGGACCGAACCAACCCAATAAATCATGGGCCGGTCCTCGGTTCACTTTTTTGGTAATTAAAGGGTCACGGGTCGGGCCGGGTTGACGTTGGGTCGGGCCGGGTTGAGCCCATGATCACCCCTACTTCAGGGGGCAGAAACAAATTATCCAGAGATGGAGAAGCTTGTGCTAGCACTGCTTCACGCAGCAAGAAGAAGCTTGGGTCGGGCCGGGTTGAGCCCATGATCACCCAATTGTGGTTCTTTCAGATAAACCACTACGGCAAATTTTAACAAAGCTCGAAAAATCAGGAAGGATGGCAAAATGGGCAATCGAATTAGGAGCATATGACATCGAATACAGAGCAAGACATGCAGTTAAGGGGCAAATACTGGCAGACTTCATCACTGAAATTAAGGAAACAGGAAACTTAACAACTCACTCCACTACACTTGTAGTTACGGGGGAGGCGGATTCAGAAACCTGGGAATTATATACAGACGGAGCATCGAGTTCAGAAGGCTGCGGAGCAGGAATAAGATTAGTAAGCCCAGACAAACAATAATATACATATGCCCTAAGATTCGAGTTCGAAACAACGAATAGTGAGGCAGAATATGAGGCGCTAATAGCAGAATTAAACTTGGCAAAAGATATGAAGATTCGGAGTATTAAAGCATTCGTAGACTCCCAGCTAGTAGCTAACCAAGTAAAAGGAGAGTACGATGCCAAAGGAGAAATAATAAAGTTATATTTGGGAAAAACGAAGGAATTGATAGAGCAATTCGAAAGCTTTGACATCGAACATATACGAAGAAATCAGAATAAAAAAGCCGATGCTTTAAGTAAGTTAGCCTCATTGACATTTGAACACCTGGGAAAGAAAGCGCTGATAGAAGTGTTGAAAGAAAGATCTATATATGAGAAGCAGGTGCATTATTTAGTCAAAGAAGAAGGGAAAAACTGGATGACCCCAATAATTGAGTATTTGATAAGTGGAATATTGCCGGAAGACGAAAACGAAGCTAGAAAGATAAGAATAAAGGCACCACAATATAAGTTGATGGACGAAAAGCTTTACAAGAAGGCATTTCTAATCCCATGGTTACGTTGCGTAGGACCCAAACAGGCAGAAACAATAATTTTTGAAATTCATGAAGGAATCTGCGGACTACACGCAGGTCCAAGGTCAGTCGCAACAAAAGCACTACGCCTGGGGTACTTTTAGCCATCAATGCACAGAGACGCATCAAAGCTTCTGCAAAACTGCAAAGGATGCCAACTACATGCAAACGTCCCCAGACTACCAAAGCAAGATATGACGTCAGTGACGTCTGCATGGCCATTCACGAAATGGGGAATTGACATAGTGGGGCCACTGCCAAAAGCACCAGAAAAGGTAAAATTTTTAATTGTGGCTATTGATTATTTCACAAAGTGGGTGCCAAGCCAGTAGCAACAATAAATGGAAAAGCAATTGAGAACTTTGTCTGGGAATATATTATATATCGCTTTGGGCCACCACAAATGATTGTCTCGGATAACGGGAAGCAATTTGCGGAAGGAACCTTCACGGAGATGTGCCAAAGATTGAACATAAAACAATCATTTACGTCAGTATATCACCCACAAGGCAATGGATAGGTAGAAGCAATAAATAAGCAGATTGTGAAAGGAATGGAGAAAAGGCTGGGGCGTAGCCATAATGGTTGGGTAAATGAACTACCACTAGTACTATGGGCACACCAAACAACACCCAAGCAAAGTAACGGTGAAACCCCATTCTCCCTAGCTTTTGGATCAGAAGCAGTGTTGCCCGCAGAAATACAGGTTTCCACATGTCGGACAACGAATGTGAGTGAGGAAGAGAACGACACAGAAATGCGAATCAACTTAGACTTGTTGGAAGAAAGAAGGGAAATTGCTTCAATAAGGGAGGCTGCGTATAAGCAAAGAATTGAGAAATGTTACAACAAAAGAGTACACCCAGACAGTTTCAAAGTCGGAGATTATGTCCTCCGACTTAATAGCGCAAGCCAAGTGGAATACCAAGGTAAAATGGGACCAACGTGGGAAGGCCCATATAAGGTGGACACAGTCATCGGGAACGGGGCCTACAAGCTTTCAACACTAGATGGAGACCCCTTCAGCAGGACGTAGAATGCAACAAACCTGCGTAAGTTTTATTGTTAAAAAATAAAAATAAAAATAAATTTATTATTTTTATAATAAGCATGAAGAGAATAGAAGATAAAACCTTCAACTCTTATCAGCAGATGAAATAAAATTTGTATTTCAAACAAAGTGCACTAGATTTATAATTGCAGGCCTGAAACATTAAATAACGGTGGGGACGCCTACCGGACCAATACAAGGACGGGTTACAAACCCTCCAGTATGAATATATACAAAAAAAATAAAAAATAAAAGAGAGAAATAACAAATCAAAAATAGAAAGATAAAGTATCAGTAACAAGGAAAGCTTTTAAGAAGCACGAACTACGAGATGGGTAAGAAGAACCCAAACAACAACAAGCTCGGATGAAAAATCTGACAATAAAATTAAGACCCGGTGGATGAATCCGGGCATAACTTATAAATATCAAAATCTTCACAAGCAGCTTGGTCAACAAGAGACTTCCTGGAAAACGGGTTAACCTTGGTCAAGTGACGCACAAAAGGAATCACTTCCGTCATCACCTTCTTATATTTCGCCTGAAGAACGGACAGTTCAGATCGGAGAAGTTGGACCTGATTTTCTCTATTCACCATCCTATCTCGAGCAATTTGTAACTGGATATCTTTTATATCAAGGGCGCGCTTCAAACCCTGAACGTCGGAAGAACAATCATCAGTAGCAGCAACAAAGCCTTGAGCACCAACGCCATTGTCAGAGCGACGTCTCAAATTTTCCAGATCCGACTCCAGTCAACAAATTTTTATCATATCAACATAAGACCTTGCACTGAGTTTAAACTTTTGACCGATGGTTTTTATCCGGCCATGCTTACAAAAGACGCTTCTCTTTTTCCGGCAGCCCCACTCCATTTATGTAAACCTAACAATGAAGAATAACGATCCAGATCTAATCGCTAAACCTTTATATATCGGGATACGAGACGCACTACCATGAATTTACAGAAAGAACCACGAAGTATATGCTTTTGTCCAAAATTACCCCTCTTAGAGATCTTCTAGAAGATAGCAGATATGGCAGAGACTAACAACATGATATTGGCATCTCACATTATTAGTCTGGGGGGCTTGATGGTGTACCCACTACCACCTAGGGTCAAATACTACCCTGGGTAGACCGCAGAGTAAAAAGCCACCCTGGGTATAACATACCTCGGGTGAAAGAAGATAAACATGAGAAAGATACGATCCTATCACTTCCTTAAATAAAGGAAGGCGTTGCTAGAAAAGAATAGTCGTAGTGGAGATTGACTCCCCACGAGTACCAATACAAAAGGGGAAAAACCTTAAAAAGAGGATTCATTCACGATTCACAAGGAAAAACCTAAAACTAATATACTATCAAACCCGGCGTACAAAGGAGCCAAACTCCTACCAACAAGGAATCGCCGATCAATTCATCAAAACACCCCAAATCTTTTAACCTAATCGGTTGTACAAACACAACCAAATAGAGCGCTTCAACTCCTATCCAGGGTGACAAGATGGCCAAAGACCAATGCTAGTTGGCCCAATCGGTGATACGGAGCACAGGTCTCGTCGCACCAATTTCTTGGAAGACTCCACATAACACATAATTAAGCCAAACCTAAAATGCAGGAACATCTGTATTTGAGTGTCTCACCACGCGGACCATGAATAATTAGCTATTAAAAAAAAGGCATAATATGAACGAGGCTTTTCGTATCCAAGTTTTTTTTATGGCAAAACTTTATTAATATAATAATTGTGATAATGCATACCAAAAGCGTATACAATTGTACCACCATTACATATTTATAACACACTGTGTCAAAGTTATGTGTAAAATGTGAGTCTTTACTTTAATGTCTGTGTTCTAATTGGATATCCCTCTAATGATTACCAAACCCTTTTTTTTATGGATCACCTCATATATTACCATAAAATTTGTAAGCATGAGATATCTAATAAAACATAAAAAGGAAAAAGAAAAAGAAAAAAAAAACAAAAAGAGAACTAATTAACCACTAGCCATTTTTGATGGTAGTGTAGCATTTGTTGGCTAATGAGTCTCCTTAATTCTTTCCTAGAGGACCAAGACCAAACTCTATATGCCTCAAAATATCATTTAAGGCACAACATTTTAGAAAATGTTTTTAGGTCACGAGGTGGTACTCAAAAATACTTGCGAAAAAGCTATTTGAGTTCAAAGAACCACGAAAATACGAAATAATGGTTTACTTGTTTGTTTTTTTTATAATTCGTTTTACGGGACGGAGTCGTTACATCCAATTGGGCAGACAGTCACTAGCAACCGATCCACGAAGTCAGGGAACCACAGGGGAGGGAAAACCACACTAATTTAGTCGCTACAGGATGCACGACGCTAAATTGGAGGAAAACCTTAATTGCTCGGATTCAAACCCTGATCTCAGTACCCAAACGTCATTGCAACATGGGAATGTCCACTGCACTATTAAGGTAGGGACGGTTTACTTGTTATTTGGAAAAGAAATACAATATGTATATATTGAGTTCCGAAGGTAATTTACCCCATCTATATAAAACAAAGGTCAACTAATGACAGACCTACCCTATGGCCGGATTGCCGTTAGAGTAAAGAGATGGACTTTAAATATGAAATATATAAAAAAAAAATTATACATATTACAACTGGGAGATAATGATCGCATTAATAATCACTTGATCAACTGTCCAACAATGACAGTAAACAAGAAATAAAAAAACCTTTAGTTCTATCAGGCTCATGTAAACTTCTAAATTGTGATGCATTTTTTTCAAGTTTTTCGTGAATCAAAGATTTTATAGGTTTGGGCCCATTTCATGTAGCAGTGCGCCCAGTGTCTAACCTTTTAGGCATAACAGACTTTATAAGTAAAAAACGATCGCGATGGGACTCGAACCCACAATCTCCCGCTCCGGAGGCGAGCGCCTTATCCATTAGGCCACGCGATCCTTTTGACAGTGACGCATTTATAGTTTTTATAAATGATAACAGTTAGCCTCACAAAATATCTAAAGTGAACAAACTTACAGCGTAATAAAAAGTATGATCTTAATCTTATCTTAATATATACTATAAGACAGTTAAACTAATTACTTATTAATCTAATATATACTATAAGACAGTTGAACTAATTACTTATTAACCAATCAAATCGCTCAATTTTATCAAATTGATTCTCGCTTATGTCATCAATTAGATAAACTATAAATGAAAAATCTTAATAGTTATTATCTAAACATACTATTATATTAGTATTTATATTAACTTAAAGAATAAGTATCATTAATTTACATTTTTTTGTTTTCCATCAATAATTTATATTTTTAGCCCTGAATGCTTAATTTATATTTATTTTTAACCATCAACTTGAGAGTATATTTTAAAACTTGCATTAAAACAATTTCAACATATGAAATATTGTTTACAAAAAATTATTTCAAAACTTAATGACTTATTAACCAATCAAATCGTTCAATTTCATCAAATTGACTCTCGCTTAATTATGTAATGTTTTCCATCAATAATTTACACTTTTTAGCCATGCGTACTTAATTTATATTTATTGTTAGTTGTCAATAATTTGATTGAGAATAAACTTATTCATGTTAAGGGCCAGAATCATGGTCAAATACGTATGCTTAAATGTTAGATACCAGATCACAAATATGTTTATATTTTAATTCTTAATTATGTTTCATAATAATATCACATTATGAGTACAACTGGTTAATACCTGATGTAACTTTGATTTTCCTTTCGACCTTTTGCCAAAAGAATTATATTAATATAATATCGTCGTTCTTAAAAGAAAAAAGTGATACATCTTTTAATCTTTATAAGACAAAAACTAACAATCAATATCACTAGTGGCAAATAGTAAGTTCTTGGAAACATGCAAATCATAAATATTAGGTTAGCCATGAAGGAGTGGAGAGGTGACCATTTATCATCATGTAGTATAACATGAGTAATTTAATTAATATTGTGATTATATAATATGATTTTCAGGTAAAATAAAACAAGTATTAAAGTAAAACAAATAAAACAATAGGTTTCTCTTCATTGAGAATCACCGTGCATCATGAAAATAATCTTGAATCAAATGTTTTGTGAATCTTCATGCATCAATAGAACCATGATCTAAAAGTCAAGATCTTGTCCTATTTGTTTTATTTTAATACTTGTTTTATAATACCCAACCCTTATATAATGTTATTAGTTTCTTTCTAACATGACTACATGGTTAAACTTTGTACTTTTGTAGGCAATAAATAAGAACGAAAATATACACACAAAGTCTGAAACTCTACAAATATGTTAGGAGCAGTACAAGTAGTCTTAGGCCAATAGAAACGTATAATTTATAGTTTTCGTTTTCATATGTGTTGTTATGTTAAGTTATACGAGAGATAGTATCTGTGTGTTGCAACGGTAAGATGGTGGGGGTGATAGGTCAAGGCATAGAGTATGATAGTCAAATGTCTTAGCCGTACAGGCTCCGCCCTCAGATTTAAAATTTCGTCGAAAGTATATCGAATGACATCTTTAATGAAAGAGCATGAAATTTTAAGAACACTAATACAATTTTTATAATTTATTGATATACAGTTTTGAGATAAAAGATTTTGAATAAAATGATTTATGGATGCGAGAAAAAAAATTGAGTGGTTGAGATTTGAGGAGAGGAAAAATATTGAGTGGTTGAGATTTAAATACATTATAGGTATATTAGATAGACATGTTTAAATTAGTAGATAAAAAATATTGATATTTTGAGTAGTTCAAATCATCTTTTCTTTAAAAAAAAAGGCTAAAATACTTTATAAGATAGTATTAAATAATATATTAAAAAAAACTATTTTATAAGGAATAAATCAACTTTCATATGATATAACAAAAATATATATACTACTCATTAAGATGCACCATAGTTTAAACAAATTAGTATTCAAATGATATTACTGTTTTTAATTAAAAGTGATAGATTGATAGAACAAACGAGTCTCAATTAAATGTTGTGTCTTCCGGCAGTTTAGTTGAGAGTTTCTACTATAATTAATTTTGGCAAAGATACCAGCCAATATTGTTTTTTATAAAGTATATAGGTATAGGTATACGTATATCTATGTATTTTCCTCTCATTAAGTATTTGAAATAGACAATTCTACTTCGAGAGAGCTCTCTATCGCGGACCCAGCTAAGACAACGTATGCTAAATCTCTCATTGTCGAATCGCAACACGAAGTTTCAAGCGAAATTCACCTTTCAAAATAATTTATGTATCCTCTCCTCTTGCTTTGTCTACTTATGCATTACTAGTTAATCAACCCGGCTTCAATCCGGGCATTTTTAATAAAATTTTAAAAACAATAAAAATCTAAAAATAATTTATATAACTTTTGTTATTGATATATTATAACTCGGCTTGAAGATATTAAATTAATTAACACAATAATTATATATATTAGTACCTATTGCATTAATAAAACATAAAAAGACATTTATGATATTATATAAAAAAAGTATTTATTTTGTTTTCTACTAAAAGAATAAATTTATATACATCATAAATAAAATAAAACATTTTGAAAATATTTAATGGGCTATTTATCTTTAAAATTCTATTAATTAGATATGACATCATAAATAAAATAAAAACATTTTAAAAAAATTTATATACATGCTACATCATAATTGTTTCTAAAAATAGTTTAAGAAACAATCCTTTCGTTCTCAAAAAGTCCAAAAATTTGTGATCTAAACTTCTTGACTCATTTCATCACAAAAGAGACATACAACTATACAATTCCTAAATAAGCTACACAATTACACAGTACACCCTCTAAATTTCAATACCCCGCCATTCCGAAATCCAAAATAGGTGAAAAGACAATCACATTCACATAATCACATTTACGCAATTTAGCCACAGAAGTAGCCCACTTATCATATGGGCTTTATCCATAAGATGGCTAAAAACTGTTTGTTGGCCCACGTATTTTGTATGGTTCGAAATTTTAAATGGTTAACCAAATATAATTAGAGTACTAAAGTTCCAGGCTTAACAGGTTACAACTAATGGGCCAACTAGAATATCAGTGAATTAGTAAAATATCATAGATGTTAGGGGTAAGCTTGGGTCAATTTGAGTCGATTTTGATCTAAGAACAAAACCTAAACCGAAGCATTCAGTTTTTGAAAACCAAGAATCATTGGATTCGGTATTTGTTTGGTTCGGTTTGTCATATTTGCAGTTCGGTTTTGGTTTTTTGTTTTTTTTTTCTTTTAAGCTGTATTAAAAATGAATGATAAATAAAAGAAATTGCATCTATTTAGTTTCATTATATGGTGGTGTTTGTTTAAAGGCTTAACAAAAAAAGTCATGACTTAACTTAAAATACTTAATACATTATGTCATCAAAAGTATTATTTAAAGTATTATTTTTCATTACAAAGTTTTATAATATAATTTCTTTTGATGGAATAGTATATAATATCTAAGCAACAAACGTAAAAGGGCTTATAATATTTTAATGGACAATGATTAATATACCTACAAATAGGCCTAGATTAGAAAATCAGATGGTACATATATATTTTTTGAATAGAGTCATAGATGTCATACATTGCAAGCTGACTCTGTAAATAAAGTATAAATATGATAAATCCAAATTACCATTTTTATTTGCTTTTGATAAAATCTTAAGCAAAATTTACTTTGCCAGTCGTTATTTTAGCTCTATTTTTTCTCATGTGTGCTAGACTTGATTTATTGATAACTAGAGGTATACGCGCGTGATACAACGGCAACGCGGTAACGGCGATGGGTTGTGGTGCTGGCGGTGGCGATGTTTTAGTCCGACCAACTTGATGATGAAAGCGAATGAGTGGGTACGCTTTCGTTTGATTATCACTTTTTGTATACAAAGCAACATGATGTCAGAAATGAAATAAATATAAAATTTGAGAATGTTATAAAAGTGAATAAGTGGTAAAACTTTGTTAGGGTTAATGACTTTTTACACCATTTTTATAAAATATTGACGTATATTTTATGGTTGCTTACATAATCAACCAAAAGATTGTCATAATTATAATATTAACCTTTTTCCAACATGTAGTATATATAAGTCATAAGTGTTAATCTATATTTTTTTAATGTACAATAACATTATATTAATTATATATAAATCACGTATTACGCGGGACAATAATCTAGTTATGTATATATTATCATGATAAGTTATGTAATTTTGTTTCATTTATATGTAGATTTGTTTTTAAGGTATATATATTACGCATAAATAATAATAATAATAATAATAATAATAATAATAATAATAATAATACTTACACGGTACCTGCGTGATGTAGTGGTATTCGTAGTCTTGACGGTGTAGTTGTGGGAGATGACTGTTGGTGGTAGAAGTGGGAGTTGAGTAGTGTATATAATTGATGTAAATGTTTAATAGAGACATTTTAAAAGATTAGGGGCTGATAGTGTAATATATCATTAGGGTATTTTAGATAGATAAAATCACATCATTAGCCAAATTTCATTGCGATTATACCAAATTAGCTAAGTTTTTTTGGATTTTCACAGAATAACCAACAAAATCGCAATAAATTGACAAAATCGCAATAAGATCTTCAAGATCGCAACGAGATTCTGCAAGATCTCATAGAGATTTTGCAGAAGAATCGCATTGCGATTCTTCATAATCTCATTGCGATTCCGTTAATCTTATTGCGATTTTGATGTTCTTACTGTGATTTTGAAGATCTCATTGTGATTTTGTCAATTTATTGCGATTTTGTTGGCTATTTTGTGAAGCTAATTTGGTATAATCGCAATGAAATTTGGCTAATAATGTTATTTTCTCTTTTAGATATTTTCTCCATATAACTTTCAACATAGACTATTTTTTTATAATATAGTTTATACATTATTAATAAATAAATAAATAAAAAAAAGAAGAATGGAACGGACCTTTATTATTTATGGCCCATCAATGATCAATCCATACTCCTAGTTGAATTTACCCTTTTAACCCCCAATTTTACTCTTTGTAAAGGAATACACATAAACCGTGGGTTTAAGCCCCACCCCAATTTTATCATTTGTTGTTGTTTTCTTTCCTCCATGTTTCTAAAACCACCGAACTCCCCTTTTCCCCTCATCATCATCATCTAAATCTAAATTTCTCCCTCCATAATTCGCACATTCTATTCTGCTAATATATTATATAATATATATACACATACACATATACATACATATTGTACAGTTGGTTACATCTAACACTGAAATTCATCGATCCATCCATCCGTTAGTTCCTGGATAAACAGGTCAGCTTTTGCCCCATCCATCCTATATATTTTCGGTTCGTTGAATTTGCTTGTTTATCGTCATTTGACCCGATCGATCTACCCATGGATCATATCAGATCGATTACCTCTAAATATATCTCTGATCGCCTTCAATTATAAACAATTCCTTTCATCATTTCTTACTAACATGTAATTCAGTTATGAAATATTGAAATTTTTTATTTACTACTTGGTTTATAAGTTTATGGTTTTCCTTTTTGTTATTATTATTATTTTTTAATGTTTATATTAGTTGTTGTGGATGAGGTTTTTCTAGGTGATAAAATTGCATGGTATTTTTAATTGTTACTACTCGTATTACTTTCTATATTTTGTTTTGTTATTTTTCTATTTTTGTTAAATTTATTTGTATAAATTGAAAGTGGTCTGACTTTATAACAAGGCGATGCCTTCTATGTGGGGACTTATATGATTATGGCCAGTTATTTTTTTAAAAAATTGTATAAATAGAATAGATCTGTCCTTTTAGCATTTACTATTTATTAATTAAAATGTGACCTCCCAAAGTCCCAATTTATGGGATCTGCTTTCTGTTGTACCTGCTAACACGAAAAGGACCTTGTCTATGTTCGTTCGTTTAACTTATACCGCTCACGGACGAATAAATGAGCATAAAAAGTGTATTCATGTTCGTTCGTTATTAAAGTTCGCTTGACGCTTGTTCATGTTTGTCACACTAATAAACAAATATATAAGTATAAGCATTAGGATTCAAATTCGATGTACTAAATATCCGAGCTCGTACAAATATTTACCCAACATTGTTTCTAATTACAGAAGGCCCGATTAGTGTTTTGTTGATCTTCTTTATTGGAACGTATGCCTAAGCGATGGTGTTAAAGAAAAGACTATATTACGGAGGATTTGATGGCTTTCATGCCCCTGTGGTACCTAAAGCTCCCAGGTCAATAAGGGTGAGTTAAGGATCAAGGTTCTTACATAGAAAGTCTCCTTTAGTTTATGACATTCTATATATTGACATGATTTTTGTTGAATTTTAGAGGAATATACAGAAGAAACCGTCAGGGGTTAACGAACTTTGCCCTTTTGAGTTACTGGCAGCTGTAGCTGGCAAGTTGCTGCAGGAGAGCGAAAGTTCTGCTTCCAGCACTTGTGCAGAAAGAAAACAGCAGATTAACATATCAAAAGATGGTGTCAAACAGGAACAATTTGAAGAGAAACTCAAACCCCTAAGGTTAGACTATCTTGATCATGGATGCAGTGCTGAGAATGAGTTTCTTCCTGAACCCTCTAATTTAGAGTTAAAGCTAGAACCCCTGTTGAATGATTTACCACTGTCTGATAATGATTCTGGCTTAGACAATGCCTCTATAGTTACCACTTCAAATTTCATCAAAGAAAGTAGTACTAATGTGAAGCTGAAACCATCTGATACCAAGAATACAGTTAACGTTAGTCATAGCAAATCAGAAGGAAGTTCTCCTAGTCATGGGGATGTGTGTAATGTTGACATGGATACTATTAGAACCAAGGTACAGACAGAGGCGGTAGAAAAACTAAGTGAAGACTTAACTAATGTTAAGACTTGCAGATTACAGGATACAGCCAAATCATATGTGAACCATTGTGTATTAAATAAACCGTATAGCAATGTACATCAACCTTTTCATAGTGATTCTGTTCTCTGTGCTTGTATTCCAAGGCATAGGAACAATGTAAAAATAGGTATTAGAGATGATGAAGAAAATTCTTTTAGTTGCAATCACCATAGAAGCACCAAAATGAGGGCACTTAGGTTGCAGTCACGTGCTGGATATAGAAGAATAAGGAAGGTGTTGACCACTAAGTACTGGAACTCAGCTCCAAAGCTGAAAGATTATGAACCCTCCAACACTACTAGTAAGTGGATAACTGTGTAACCTTGCTTCATTGTTTCATTTCAAGTGATCCCTAATTCTTATCATGTCATGATATTGGTTCTTTTAGGTCATGGAGTTCGACCCATTAACCACAGCAGGAAGAATATATACAAGCGAGAATATTTTTATGCAGATGCTTCTTCCAAGAGAAGGAAGCTATTTCATCAAAGTTCAAACCCTGGTTATGTTCAGGAGACAAGCAATGAAAGTATATCTAATATACCTGAGAGGAGTGCCAACGGCGATAAGAGGCATCCTTCTGTTGCTTCAAAAAGAGGTTCTTAATCTTCTTCAAGTTTCTTTCGGAAATATCTCATTGGTTTAAAACTTCTTTAGTTAACTAATTGTGTTACGGTTACACAGCAAAAGCAGTGACCTCTTCATTTATCAGCCACAAAACTTCCTTTCAATCCAAGGATGCTCATGGTACACATTTCTTCTGGCTTATAAATATACAGCAGTCACTTTTCCATTTGACACTGTTTTTCACATACTTGATGTTTCTATATACAGTGAAGCTTAGCATAGAGTCCTTTAAAGTGCCAGAACTATATATTGAAATGCCAGAGACATCAACTGTCAGTTCTTTGAAGGTATACAATTTAAGCATGTTCCTCTTCTAATATAAGCATCCAGAATTTTCTTAAACAAGCACCCTTTAGTTTTCTGTGATTAGTCTCGATGATAACACGTGTTGAATTATGTTATCACAGAGGGCTGTTATTGAAGCCATGACAGCTATTCTAGGAGGCGAATTACAGGTAGGGGTACTTATTCAAGGCAAAAAGATTCGGGATGATAACAGAACAATACAAGAAATGGGAATTTCTGTGAACAGCGACACTTTGGGATTTATGTTGGAGCCTAGTCTTCCGCAGCCTTCCCAGTCTCTGGTTCAGAATGAATCTCCATTGTTGCTACCTTGTGACAATCATCAACCACTAGCCAGGTAATATAAAATTTCTATTAACATTGCAGCTACCTATCAGTTAACTTTTTGTCTATAAGATAATCATTTTATGCTGTTATGTTATCAGTTCTCCAGCGAGTCCTGTTGCCGATGTTGGTTTCTTGAATGTTTCTGTTGATCCTCCTCAATCAATTAGTCTCGATAACCAAGTTGAGAATAATACAGAAAGTAAACCACTCGCAACTAAAGTATTGACAGAAGATATTGTGGAGGATATGAAAGCTATTGTCCCAGTTACGCCACTGAACCCAGAGGCACTCTCAGTGGTCCCATCAAAGCATAAACTAAGCAAAAGATCTGAACTTTCACAACGTAGAACTAGGAGGCCCTTCTCTGTTTCTGAAGTAGAAGCACTTGTTGAGGCAGTCGAAAAACTTGGAACTGGAAGGTGTGAATCCCAAAATTCTTAGTAACTTTCCTACTGTAAGGAATTATGTGATTAGTGTACCATAGTTTGATGGGTAATTTTTTATTCATGTGTATGCAGATGGCGTGATGTTAAAATTCGTGCATTTGATGATGCAAATCACCGCACTTATGTTGATTTGAAGGTTAGAAATCTATTACATTATGTTCACATGTCCATATCTACGTATGCTAGACTAAACGCCAATGATTTAATATGAATTGGTTTATTTATAGGATAAATGGAAAACATTGGTTCACACGGCAAGTATCTCTCCTCAGCAAAGAAGGGGAGAGCCAGTGCTACAACATCTTCTAGACCGAGTGTTAGCTGCAAATTCTTTCTGGTCTCTGAATCAATCCAAACAACATGGAAAGCATCGGACGGAACCACTTTAAACTATGGGAACTCCAGTTAAAGTTTTCCGAGTTTGAACGCTGAAATGGATTGGGAATGGTGTGTACAAAGTTTAAATAGGAAAAAGGGAAGCACAGTTTTAACTTGTTAAAAATACTGTACAATCTTACCGTTTTTCAGAATTTTATTTCTTACAGTGAATTCATTTGCCTTAAAAGAGTCTTCTCTTATTTAGAGGAAGCAAGCTAAGGGCCAGTCGGTTAATTATGTTGGAAGAAAAATAAGTGTTTTCACTTGGTTCATAACATTCTTTTGCACATTTTTTTGTATGCATTCTGTAAATTCAATTAACGTCATTGTTTCTTGTTTACTTCTTCCTGTTTGGGCTCCTTAATTTTGATCCTTATAATAGATTTCATCACAAGCAAATACATTGTTAGAACGTTGGTGCACCAGTTAACATGAAAACTTAAATTTTTAACTGAAATATATTATTTTAATATACTTTATGTTGTTTCAAAGTAACTGGTTTTGTTATTTGGTGGTATATAAGTCATATACAGTATCTTGTATGTATAAAGAACTTTATGACATTATTATGATTATCTTAATCAGTCTGGATAAACTAAATTGTACAATTATGAGTATCAACCATGAGGTGATTTTTATATATATGAATTTAAACTTTTAATATTTATTTGGTTACAATCGGTGTCAGATTTATTTTATTAAGATGGAATAAAAGGATAACAATTGGTAATTATTTCTACTGGATAGATTATAGGTTAGAATAAAAAATGAGGACAGGAAATAAAGGGAAATGATAAATATTTATAAAAATTAATTTAAAAATCTTTTTAAAATTTTAAAATAGTGACAGTTGTATTCTATTAATTATTTTTCCTAATCTTATTTTTTGATTTTGTCATTTGTAATTAGGAGGATTTTTATACTATTTAGTTTGAAAGATTAAATATTTTCTGTAAGGGAAATGATTTATCCTTTTAAACTTTAGCTAATAATTTTCTTAATTGGTTCAAAATTTGACATATGTAACACTTAGTCTCTTTCATCTTCTCACCCTTTTCATGAGTCATAATTTTATGATTAAGAGGATTATTAGAGGATAAATTAAGAATATCCATCATTTAAATTTAGAGGATAGGGTGGTGGGAATATTCGTGACGTACATCCCGTTGCTGTGGGTGGGAGCACGTGGTTTGCGTTGTCTATCTTCTCTCATGAGTCACAATTAAGATTCCTTAGTCCTTACTTTTTAACTTTTACTAGAATTGTGGCCCGTTGCGGCAGGTAACAGGTCTTCAAAAAAAGGTGTTGATGAAGAAGGTAATATTAAAGAGAAGTGTGTGGTGCATATATTTAGCAGTCAAAAAGCAAACATATTATACAGATAGTGTATTATTAGATTACATGAAATTAAGTTGCCATACTACTTAATGTGCTTATGTTCTACAAATTGCAGCCTGCTGAGGGTTATTGTTAAGTGACCATGTTTAGGGAGTTTGTTGAAGAAGATTACTTTTGTGATTGAGTTGTCGTCTTCAGTGGTGGCAGTTATACAATGCCTGTAATGTGATGCATTCAGTTAGATGGGTCTTCAATGGTGGGAGTTACACAATGCTTGTAATAGTGTAAAACCATTGGTAAAAATGAAAACGTTATGGTTATATCCACTTTAACTATAGATATGTTACTAGAGATAATAGCCTTTTTGTAACTTGTCTTTGAACGTTTCATTTTTACCAATAGTTTTACACTCTAAATTTTGCCTTTTCTATTGGATTGTACAACAGATCAGTGGACTTACATATATGTGACGTGAGTAGATTCCTGAGAGTTTGTAGAAAGATACAATATGGCTGAAATTTGGTATCCTCCTGCCAAAATATAGGGAAAAAAAAATGAAAATGCAATATAGTTGTCACAATATTTATACACACCATTGGCTCTGTTTTGAGGAATGCTAATAAAAGTTGTAACATATAAAGGTGATAGGTTTACCTAGCAAATTTGGCAGTAAGGTAAATGAATTTTATGTAAAAGTGAATGTCACTTGCATGTATTTGACTAAAGTTGTTTCTTCATAATTTGCAAAGAGATACATTATGCTTTACATGTATAAGTCTTGTGTTTTGAAATTTGGTATCCCCTGCAAAAAAGAAGAAAAGAAACAAAAAGAACAAATAAATATGCCGTTTAGTAGTGACAGTATTTGTATATACCGTTGGCTATTAAAATCTTTAAGATATGTAGGTGATAGGTTTACCTAGCAAGTGGTAATATAAGTTAAAACGAAACTGCATGGTCAAAAGGCGTTCACTTCACTTATGAAATCAGCATATGCGATGTTGTTTGTTTCGTTAGGGTTATCTTTTTGGTTGGGAACGCAGTATTTTTAGCGCTGAAGGGCTGGTAGCTCTTGATAATGCTACGTATAACTGGTCGTGGGTGAAAACGGGTTGTGGCAAGTAAATGCCAATTTTGTTTAATGATTGTCCTTGGCTTTTGTTTATAGTCATTGCATAACACAATTTAAGTGGGAATTGCTTTCTCTTAAACACAAATGGTAACTCTTTGTCGGTGTGTGTTAGTGTTATACGCGGTATGTAAACACGGTTGCCAATTGTTGTGCCTGTCATGACTTCTACTTCGATAATTCTTGGCAGCATTTGTGTTACAATGAGTCTGGTTCCATTGCATAAGCCTTCACTTTGATTTAGGTGGCGTAACAACTTTACAGGTGTGTCAACTTTAAGTTCTAGTTGGTGCGGCGGTATTCCATTAAAGGTAAGGGTGTTGAGATATTTTGTTGGATAGAGCACTTCAGTATCTCCCTGATCGCCAGTGTGAGGAACAATTGAGTCTGTACTAAGGTAAGTTGTGGTCTTTCCAGGAGCCATATTAAGTACTTTCTTGTTGATTTCCTCCGCTGTTTCATTCTTAGGACAGACTATTGCTTTTTCAGATAGATTAATAGCATATGGATTTTGTAAAGTGTTGGTGTCATATATAAAATGAATTAGGTCGATGATTGCATTTTCATGGAAAGGTATCATGTAATTGCACGGAATTTTAATCGTTTGGTGTTTTTCGGTTCATCTTTGTGAGGTGTTCCTAGGATGCCATCTCCGATAGCTAGTAACCAAGAAGAGAATCTTGAAAGTTCAATTATCTCTTCTGGTTGTAAATCTGGTTTGCGCAAACGCATGTTTTCGGTTAGTTTAAGGATCTTGAATTTACTCCACAGATATGATCTGGGCAATGATGAGGCTAAGATGGTTTCTTTAGAGGCCTTTCGTTTAACAGGTAGGGTTTGTCTAAAGTCTCCTCCAAGTAGTATGGACTTTCCGCCAAAAGGTTGGGTAGTGTTGTTTAGGAGGTCCTTGAGAGTCCTATCTAATGATTCAAAACATTTTTTGTCACTCATAGGAGCTTCATCCCAAAATAATAAGTGACGTCTCGGTTAGTAGGTGTGCGAGATTTGTGTTTTTCTTGATATTGCAAGTTGAGTCGTCACTCAAGTCTAATGGAATTTTGAATCGCGAGTGCGCAGTCCTACCAGAGGGTAGTAGTAACGATGCTATGCTTGATGCGGTGACTGCAAGAACATTTTTTCCATTGGAGCGTAAAGCTGAAATGATAGTTCTCCATAAGAATGTTTTACCTGTACCGCCATGACCATATACAAAAGCAAGGACCTGATTGTTTGCTGCCAATGTCGATGTGATGTAGTTGTAAATTTCCCTTTGCTGGGTGTTCATTCTTTCTCGACAAATTGAATGATCAACTGCCAGTTGTTGCATATCATAATTTTTTTTCTTCCATTAGTAACTTGTTTTTTAAATCCCAAAGAAACTGTTGTCGAGGTAACTGATAAAATAATTAAAACTTAAATAAAATTTTGATAACAATACGAGAAGATTCAATGATCAACTCAAAGTAAATAGCCATAAGATTTAGTTTTATTATTTAGATCATAAAAGTTTTAATACAAGAAAATAGTTTTGAACAAACCCTAACCGTACTATGATTACAAACGATTACATCGAGAAAATAATGTTTAATTTGACACAACGGTAACACAAACAAAAGACGGCTGAGAATGTTAAGATCCATAGGTATCCAAAGCAAGATATATATAGAAACAAAAAATAACAACATAAGCCCTCCTTCTTTAAACTTGTATCTTTCCAGTCCCTTCCTTCTTTGTCACTTGACATCTTTAGTCCTTGAAAGTCCAATAAGCTGCTCCACAAGTCCATGCTTTCCTGCATATCTCATACACTAAAATAAGTACAATTAAGTTGATAAATTAACAGTAACGGTATTCCAAATTCTGACAAAGACGAAGTAGGAGTAGCGGATTAAAGTAATAGCTCTACTTCATAAAGTACATATTGTTGTAAGTCTACTGAATTGACAATGTTATGCATATGAGCAATGTAATCAGCCATCTTATGCCAGTGTGCATTCCATAGTTGGGTTGGGTTTGACACTTCACAGAATAAAAGCATATGGGTGAATAGAATTCACAATTCTCGTGCTGTTGCCCAAAGAGCAGCTTCATTTAAAGCATTAGACCATTCGTCATTGTCTTCAAGTAGTCCTAACTTTTGACATGCGTCACGAAACGTAGGACATACTTCTCCCGAAACTGTGCGAATATCTTCAAATGTCTTGCAACCTCTTTGATGGAACAAAAGCATTCGTAAATAAAAAGCATGCCCACATGTTGGGTGTATATAAATTAGTCTTCATATTGCAAGGGTTTTTGTTGTTGATGAAGAAAAGTTAACAAGAATACACAAGATAGCCAAAAGATTGACATGATTTGATTGAAACAAAAAGGTTTAAGACAATAAAAATACAGGAACAATAAAATTACAATAATCCACACTAATACGGTGAGATTAAGGGACAAACACAACCGTTTACATAATCAAAATAATCAAGAGAAACAAGATGAACATGGTGAATCTGGTGATAGGAGTAACGGGTACAAAACGGCTAGAGATTGGGTAATTGTGTAGTGTCCCTAACTTGTGTTGAAGAGCAGAATAATAGGCCAATCCAACTTCATCTTGTATCCTTCTTCTTTTCTTCTTTCCAGCTTTAGTCCTTCAGCTTCCAGATACAACTTTTGACACAAACAATCCTTCAGCTTCCACCTGTATCTCAACCAATACCCATAAGATATAATACACAATTAAGTTGTACAATTTAACACCCCTCCTCAACTTGATTGTAAGAAGGGGTCTGAAAGTCCAAGCAGAGAGCATAAGTATTTGTGTTGATCTAAGTGTAAACCCTTGGTGAAGATGTCTGAAACATTATTGTCAGAAGAAATCTTAATAGTTTGAATGATTCCTTGAAGGATTTTTTCCCTAGTAAAAAAGAGATCAATTTCAAAGTGTTTTGTTTTCTCATGGAAGACAGGATTGGCTGCAATCTGAATTGCAGCCTTACTGTCACAAAATATCTTCACAGGTTCAGTTTTGTGAACCCCCAATTCTTCCAAAATCTTAAGAACCCATATAATTTCACATGTAACAGCACCTAGAGCTCTGAATTCTGCTTCAGCAGAAGACTTAGAGATGGTTTGTTGTTTCTTACTCTTCCAAGCAATGGGGCAACTGCCTAAGAAAAGAATGAACCCAATGATGCTCTTTCTGGCAGTTGCCTTCTTGGCCCAGTCAGAGTCAACATAAGCAGATAGAACAAGAGGAGAGTTTCTTTTGAAAAGAATTCCTTTACCAGGAGAATTCTTTAAGTATCTGAGCACTCTCATTGCCAGCTTTAAGTGTGACATGTGAGGATCATGCATATACTGATTGAGAATGTGAACAGCAAATGACACATCTGGTCTAGTTAATGTCAAATAGATCAACTTTCCTACCAATTTTTGATATTCAGTGATATTATCCAGAGGTTTATCACTATCATCTTTGTTAGAAAACAGGTTTGACTCAATAGGTGTTTGAGTAGGTTTACAAGCAAGCATACCAAATTCAGAAAGCAAGTCCAAGCAATATTTCCTTTGTGACATGCATATACCTTAAGCACAGTTAAGAACTTCAATACCAAGAAAATACCTTAATTTTCCTAAATCCTTTATTGAAAACTTGGATTTAAGGAAGTGCTTGCAATTTTCAATCTCATGAATTGAATTTCCAGTTATCACAATATCATCAACATACACAAGTAATGCCACAAAGATGTTACCAGAGTTCTTGGTAAATAGAGAATAGTCACTTTTGCTTTGAATAAAGCCAATTTCAAGTAATGCACATGTCAATTTCTCATTCCATTTCCTTGGGGCCTGTTTGAGCCCATACAAGGATTTCACAAGCTTACAAACCCTAGGATCAAAACTAGAATGGTAACCAGGTGGTGGTGTCATATAGACATCCTCAACAAGGTCACCATACAAGAAGGCATTATTGATGTCAAGTTGAAATATAGGCCAGTCATATTGAACAACAATAGAAATCAAACACCTAATGGTAACCATTTTCACCACTGGTGAAAATGTTTCATCAAAATCAATTCCAGCCCTTTGGTCATACCCTTTAGCAACTAGTCTAGCCTTATACCTATCTACTTCACCATTGGATTTATATTTAATTTTGTACACCCATTTGCAGCCAATTGGCTGCCTATGGTCAGGAAGGTGTGTCAGAGTCCAAGTGTTATTCTTATAAAGAGCTTCCATTTCAGAATTCATTGCATCCACCCAAAATGGGTCTTTGCAGGCTTCATCAAAGGTATTAGGTTCAAACAGTTTGTTTAAGTTAGACACAAAACACAAGTTCTCAGAATTTAGTTTAGCATAATTCACATAGTTAGCAATTCCATGTTTGGTCTTAGAGGTCATGGTATTTAGAATGAAGTCATCAAGATTTTTTGGAGTCCTGGTGGTTCTATTGGACCTCCTAGGATGGACAGTGTGATCTGGTTCAGGTTGGTTAATCACAAGAGATGGTTGATTTGGTATCACATTGCCCTCAGAAGTGTTGTTATCATCAATGAGTGTTGCAGAAGGATCTTGGTCATTGGCAGCTCTAGTTGTGCTACCAGATTCACTGGCAGCTCTTGAAGTGCTACCATGACCATTTGATCCATTGCCATCACTATTTGATGCACCTCTCCTTTCATCATTGGGACTTTGAGAGTTTTGATCATCTAAGTAATTGTCAAAAAAGTTTAAGTGTGTGATAGTAGGAGTATCACAGACACACTCAACATTATTATTTTTTAAAGGAAAGATGTTTTCATAAAACTTAACATCCCTTGAATAAAGGATGTTTCTGGTTTCAAGACAAAGAAGCTTGTAAGCTTTCTTATTATCAGAATATCCAATGAGGACACACTTATTGGATCTAGAATTGAATTTATCATGATTATTTAAGATAGTGGCAAAACAGAGACAACCAAAAACTCTCAAGAAGGACAGGTTAGGTTTGCAATTAAAAATCATCTCATAAGGAGATTTACCACCAAGTATAGAAGAGGGTAACCTGTTAATGAGGAAGGTAGCAGTTAGAACACATTCTGGCCACATATTAAGAGGGATTCCCCCCTGAAACATAAGGGATTTAGAAACATTGAGCAGATGCCTATGTTTCCTTTCAGCTATTCCATTCTGCTGTGGGGTATAAGAACAAGAAGTTTGATGTAAAATGCCATTTTGATTCATGAAATTACTCATTTTGTGGTTAACAAATTCAGTCCCATTGTCAGTTCTCATAATTTTAACACCAGATTGAAACTGATTTTTAATCAGATTGTAAAAGTTTACAATTGTTTTAAAGGTTTCATCCTTAGCTTTAAGCAAAAATACCCACACAGCTCTAGAAAAGTCATCAACAATGGTAAGGAAGTACTTAAAGCCTTCCTTACTTTGAACCTTGTAAGGTCCCCATAGATCCAAGTGAATAAGGTCACCCAAAGCTTTGCTTTGGTGTTCACTCAAGGGAAAAGGTTCCCTGATTTGTTTTGCCTTATGGCAGGTTTCACAAGGAGAGGTATTAGGGTTCTTTTTGATATCAAGTTGATTATGCAAAATGTGCATGACTTGGTCTGCAGGGTGACCAAGTCTATGGTGCCAGGTATTAACAGAAATGTAACAAGTAGAGACAACACAATTGTGGGACTTGGCAGTCTCACCTTTAATGTCACCATCAAAGATCTAGAGGCCACCATCCTCTTTACCAGTCCCCAGGAGGGACTTTGTCTTCAAATCCTGAATATAACACATATGTTCATCAAAGGTAACAAATAATCTGCTATCTCTAGCCAAGTTATGCACAGAAAGAAGATTGACACAATATTCAGGTACATAAAGAACATTAAAGAGAGTAATGTTATTAGACAATCTCAGGTTTCCAATTTTAAGGATTTTGGCTTGTGTGCCATTAGGGTGACCAACAGTCATCCCAAGTTTAGAAACATCCACAACATTAAACAATAAGTGCTTACAACAAGTCATATGTTGTGTAGCACCAGAATCATTAATCCAAGAAGACTTAGTAGGAGAGTTACAATTGGAAGCATTAAAACTAAAGAATCTACTAAAGTTTGTATTGAAATAACTGTTTGAGTTAAAGAATGTACCTGCCATGTTGGAATGGGCAGGTTTAGGAGACCTTTCACCAATCATATTCATGAGATAAGAGATTTGTTCACTACTGAAAGGTGTGCTAGAAGGACCAGCACCATTGGATGAAGAAGGTTTAGAATTTTGATTTTCAACAACACCAAACTGATTTGAAGAACTCCTGACAAAGTTTTGATAAACAGGTTTTTTGGTATGATTATTAGGGTTACCAACCAGACCATAGCATCTATCTTTAGTATGCTCAAATTTGTGACAGTTATCACATTTCAATGAGAGACTTGGACCTCTGGATTGAGGATTAAAGGTGTTTTGATGATTAAAACTGTTTTGAGGATTAAAAGTATTTTGAGAGTTTTGATTCCAGTTTGAGTAACCCTGCCCCCTCCCATTTCCTTTCCTGTTATTAAAAGTTCTAGCAACAAAAGCACTGTTTTGAGGTTTTTGATTAGAAACACCAGAGAGTGACCCTATATGTGACTCTTCCCTAGAAATGATAGCAAAAGCAGTTTTAACATTAGGGAGAGGGTCTCTGATCAACAACTGGCTTCTGATGGGTATATAGACCTCATCTAAGCCCATGAGAAATTGCGTTAGTTTTAAATTTTGGTTGTAGGTTTTAATATCAGCAGATGCATTGCACACACAAGTAGGAAGTTTGGTAAGAGCATCATACTGTCTCCACAAGGAGTTAAGCTTATGATAATAATCTGAAATAGGACTGCCATTTTGACTCAAAGAATTGATTTTGTGATGCAGATTAAAGATAATTGACCCATCAACCTTATCATATGTTTCTTTTAACTCTTGCCACACTGTGGCAGCCTCTTTTGAGAAAATTTGACCAAGATAGACTTCTTCTGACACAGAACTCAAAATCCAAGATAAAACCACATAATTGCACCTATCCCATTGCTTAGCCAGAATTTCATTGTCATCAGGTCTCACACAAGTTCCATTTATAAAGCCAATTTTATTCTTAGTTTCCAGAGCAAGTTCCATAGCACATGACCAGACTCTATAATTTTCAGTTTCTTTTAACTTGAGACTAATTAATGGTTTGCCAGAGGTGTCACTAGCATGAAGATACAAAGGATCACCAAAATCCAGTTTACTTATAAGTGTGCCAAAGACATTTACATCATGTTCAAGTTCATCCACATTTTGTATCACATTTTCATCTATAACATTAGCCATAGTGAACACATAATGCAACCAACCAAACAAAAAACAAGATAAAACAACACAGAGCCACCTAAAAGGTTGCAAGAGCAGTGGCCAGATTCAAGGACACTCAAGTGCCTTGACAGGTATACTCAGGAACCCTCTCTTCTACCAAGCAAGGTTAGAACAACAACAAAATATATAAAAGAAAGCAGACAAGAATCACTTAGCACAAGCACATTAATCAAATTTCACATAGAACTTAATAACAATTTTAGAGACTTCAACAACAATTTCACAATAAACAGAGATAGACATAGCAAGATATCACACAAACACCAAGATTTGCAAAAAGATAAATCATAGATCCCAACTGATAGGCCAAACTTTCCTTACTCAGAGCACTCCAAGTAAGAAACAATTTGCTACTAGATGGATATGATAGAAAGCTTACAGTGGGGTCGCCAACAGTATTTCCAATAAACAGAAAAGGGACATAAACAAGGCAGCAATGTACTCCCAGAGTATCAAGTATCAACCCGAAAGGATTGATAAAGAGGGAGGAGAGAAAAAACAAGAACAAACCCTAATCTAAAAAGATTAGATCTGAATCTTGTCAGGAAAACCGCTACAAGTGGCAAGGTTCAAAAATCTACAAAGATTCAAAACCTACACACGAGCAATAGAGGTAACAAAAAAGGTTTATAAATATATTTTGTATTTGTATATTTTCTTTTATAAATAAGAGATTTATATAGATTAATTTGATAGGTAAAAGTATTTGATATTTTGTATGATATAAAATGATTTGATGAAAAAATAGTGATGATTTTGAGCCTAAGCTCTGATACCATGAAGAAAAGTTAACAAGAACACACAAGATAGCCAAAAGATTGACATGATTTGATTGAAACAAAAAGGTTTAAGACAATAAAAATACAGGAACAATAAAATTACAATAATCCACACTGATACGGTGAGATTAAGGGACAAACACAACCGTTTACATAATCAAAATAATCAAGAGAAACAAGATGAACATGGTGAATCTGGTGATAGGAGTAACGGGTACAAAACGGCTAGAGATTGGGTAATTGTGTTGTGTCCCTAACTTGTGTTGAAGAGCAGAATAATAGGCCAATCCAACTTCATCTTGTATCCTTCTTCTTTTCTTCTTTCCAGCTTTAGTCCCTCAGCTTCCAGATATAACTTTTGACACAAACAATCCTTCAGCTTCCACCTGTATCTCAACCAATACCCATAAGATATAATACACAATTAAGTTGTACAATTTAACAGTTGATCTACGAATCCAACATTTACTTGTTAGGTCCCATCTGTACTCTAAAAGGTAGTCGATGTAACGCAGGTGTCGACCTCTCGAATCCAACTGATTATTACGAAGCCATTCAGTCAGTGTAGTCTTTGCCACGTTTGGATTCCTTGCAACATTAGGTAGGCGATCTTTATCTTTGAAGCGTACGTTTTGCATGTTCTCTAGATGAACTGATAATACTTTCACATGCGGATTTCTATCATTATTTAGGAAATTAAATATTCTCCATGCGGCTTCGTGGGGACATATGAAACTTCCGTCAACAAAGTTACTTATCTCATCAATTTGTGGGACGTTGTTGTTTGTTGCATGTTCATTAGGTAGAGTAGGAGATCTTGTGATTGCGTAACGTATGCGATCAGTTCCTTTGGATATGTACTTGAATAAGTATTTAATCAACATACTCCAGCCGCAATACTCGACATTTATGTATGCCTCGTAATGTAAAGAGAGTGTACAATTGTAAGGCACGACAAATCGGTTGTCTAATGGGACGCCATTCTTGACTATAGAATGAGGTGTCAATCGTCTCATGTATCTAGCGTACCCGTTTTTGTCAAACGACGTAGTTTGCTCATAGTTTTTTGGAAACTTTTTGGAGCAAGTGCCTGATTTCATGCATGGTGAATTCACATTTGCAAGACCGCAGGGACCATGCATCATACAGTCAGAAACTATTTTGTATAGTTTGGGTTCAAGTAATGGATCGGGAATTTCATCTGAAATGTAGTTGTCTATATCTTCGACATCTTTAATCTTCTGTGAAGGGACTACCCATAACAACAGATGACAGTGGGGTAGGCCTCTTTTTTGGAATTCGATGGTATATAGATCTGTATTTGTTAAAACATGGAAGTACGATTAGTATGACGACATCATAAGTGATCACACTTTTCAAATGTAGAAGAAACGTCACCTGCAGCGACCTCACCAAATGGTTTCTTTGTTTTCTGGAAATTAAGTAGCGAGTTAACTTTTATATGGAAAACTCTTCCTATAATGTCTGGACGGTCCTGGGCTTTGAGCGAAGGATATTGAGCCATATATCTCAGAATTTCATACCATGTTACATTACATGTAAAAGTGATGAAATAAGGTGGGTTTCCATGGACTCTGCATATTGCCAAAGCATCCTGATAATGCTTGTACATATACCGAGGGCCTCCCGTAAAGGAAGATGGCAAAATTATTCTTCTCCCAATATCACGCCCGTCGTGGTCTCCCTTTAGATAGCATCATGAATCCCTTGAAGATGTTCGGTTCTAAATATATCTTGGTTAAGCCTATAACAGTCAAGTCGACTTTGTTCAATACAAACATAAGCATCAACCAAGTATTGTTGGAAAAGGCGCCCCCTCTTAATAGTAATGTGTATAAGTTGAAGCGATCATGAAGCTGGTAACTGTAGTACATGTTCATTGACAAACTTCTCTCTTTAGCGTCTGGAGGTGTAATTAAACGCATATCAGGAGACCATCCAGGTTCACCATATATAAACAATAATGGATATTGCAATGACATGTACATAGGGTGTAGTTTGTTGATACGTTGAGGACCACTATCTTTGTTACGTATGATGATGTCAAAGCTATCAGAGAAGCAGTCATTGTCATTGACAATTGCTCCGATGCAACCAGCAAAGGGTTTATCATAGCATAATTGTTGATGTGACGCATATAAATGGATACAAAAGTTTGCGGTATGAAAAAGTTTGACTAGCTCATTGCATTCCTGTAGTTCATTTGTAATAAGGGAGACAAAGTCAGCCGATAGTTGAGATCGAGTATTGTCACTGAAGATTTGTAATCTGTTAGAGAATTCATTCTTAGTGTCATAAATATACATTTGTAAAAATCGAGGTTTCTCATTAGCCGGAGGACATAAGGTCCCTAACCAATGATGTATTTGTCCTTCAATTCTAAAGACGTATGGGCCAGTTCCGTTATTGATAGAGTTATCAATCTTTGCACCGAAAGATGTCATAGCAAACATTGAGTTATATGCACGTATATTGGTTAAAAAGTTAGACTGGTTAAAAAGGTTTACGATTGTAGAACTGTAATTGTTTGGAAGGGGTAACCTAACACTACCTTCTTTACAAGATTGCTTATACCTAACGTGTCCGTTAACTGAAGTAGACTGGCAATGCTCTTCGTACCAAAAAAAAGCATTGCAATATTCACAAATCCAAGTACAGTCACCGTTGTCAATATATAAAGACGGATTTGAAGTATGGGCGATAGCAGAACGATATCGGGATTGCCTAAATGTCGTATAGTTTCTTGTTTCAGAAGTTGTTGCTTCAAAAGTATTTGATGATGTTTTAGGTGCAATATTTGGGCATCGTTTACGTTTACTTGAGGATGGCATTTTTAAGTAGTTGGAAAAGCTAAATTTTTAAAGTTTTCAAAACATAATAGTAATTGACAAAAGTACGTACACACTTAGGAGCTATTAAACATACAATATACAAGATGTATAAAAGGGAACATACCTTATAGCTTATGTAAGCGCTGATAAATATAGCCGTACGTAAGCTGTTCAATAACACAAAAAAGGATTACATGTATGTAGAAACGGGTCATGTTGTTTGACAATACTTAAAGTAACTGACCATCTATTATAATCTAATTTTTAGCTACAATGACCGTACAATAATCAAAACTTTTTCGTAACATATAGGAGTAACTACCGATGCATTTCATCAAACACCTTATGTGCGAAACTCAAGTACATATATATTGCCTAGAATAAACCATCTTTTAACTAAAGCCTAAGGGTATAATGGTGAAGGGGATATCGAAACACAAAAAGACAATAAAAAGGTGACGCTTGTTGACATTCAGGAAAGTGTTACTTAAGTCTTACTAAAGTGGCAAGATGTATACCATTTATATCCCAAGATTATGGAGTATAATCAAACACATATAAAGAATAGTATCAAAAGCAATGATATGAAATTGAAAAATAAACTATAGCTTACACAGAATTAATTCGGAATGCACAAATATGATATCATATTCCATAAGCATGCGCTGTACCCATTCTTTGTTTTGTATACTTTTGGATTCGAAAACTGAAGAAGATAAATCAGGTTTAGCAGTTGAGAGTGAGAAGAAGAGTTAATTGGATTTTTATCAAATGCAAAATGAGAAGCATGGGAAAATCAGAAAGGATAAGGTAAGAAAATTCAGGAAAGGTTGAAAATGAAAAGTAAGAAAATTCAAGAAGATTTCAAAATGTAGGTAATAATTTAGTTAATATATCATATGTCTGTGGCTATAAATAATAGTATCAAGCGCTTGAAAGATGATACATTTTAGGAACAGTAAGTTTGCATCACAAAGCAAAGTTGCTATTTAAAATATATAAATTACTCATATTATTATATATTACTATACAGTATAGGTGAGGGCCGAAGAAGGCATTGATGTATGAATGTATTTTCACTCCAATTATCCAATTAAATGACTCTATCTCATTTCAATTCTCTAACTTTTTTTTTCAACCCTTTTTAGTGGCAACCAAAACTCCCAACTTTTTCTTCAAATTTTCATAATTTATCCTTAACATTATAAACTTTGCATAATTACCCTTTTCTTTTTTCAATTTATATGTTTTATTAATTACAAAACACATTGCATAATATTTAAAACACATTACATATTAAAAGTAAAAACAATACATAGTTAAACTTCACATGATAAAAACAATTTGGTTTCTAGCCGTTGTACCCTTTTTTTTATAACTAAAGTGGTATTTTATAAATCAATTTATATGTTTTATTAATAACAAAACACATTACGTAATATTAAAAAGCACATTACATAATAAAAATAAAAACATTACATAATTAAAAAAAAAATTACATTATTCCAAAAAAAAAGAGGCTGGAAAAAAAAAAGTTGAATAAGAAAAACAGAAGACTTGTTCTTTTTTATTAGTTTAAAAAAAAAAATAAGCAAAAAATTGGGATTATTAAGCAGCTCCAAAAAAACAACAAAAAAAAAAACACTACGCAGCTAAAAAAAAAAGAAAATAGAAATTTCAGCAACTTTACACAAATGGTTCCTGGCACACAAAAACGTACACCTTTAGTCCCTCCTCCCCCAACCCTCTCTTCCAGCCCTCTGCGAGCTTTGAGCTCGCTCCGCCTCATCTCGCTGCAGTGGCGGCCATCATCCCTCTGAGCTCGCGAGCTCCCTTCCAACCTTTCCTCCATCTCGCGATCGGCTCTCTCCCCTTTAGTATCAATCGAGTAAGTTAGCCTAAATGGTGTATTTAGAAAAAATAACTACCAAAATGGTATGTTTTAAAAAAATATTTACTAAAGTAGTGGTTTTTTTTTTTTTTAATATTTACTAAAAGGATGTCTTTAATAAGTTTTGTGTCACCATAAACTCATTTTTTCTACATCCCTACCTCTCTTATCCATTCTCACACACAGACACAATCTTTATAAAGTTATACTGTATTTTTGAACCTGAAATTCCATGCATAATTTCTAGCCATAACTTTGTGACTGAAAAATGAATTGAACATGGCTAAAGAAATAAGGTAAGACTATAAGAGTACACTTGGATTAACCTTATTATCATTGGAATATCGGTCGTAACTTTTTGAATCTACAAACAAGTAAACTTGAATAAAACCATTAAATAAAATGCAAATATTGTGTGCATAAAACGGTAAATGTAAGGAGCATGAACACTACACAGAAATAAAATGCAAATATTAGACGACTAGATTGCTAGGAAGTGATATATAGCTAGTTCCATTAATTTTTGTGACAACCGACTAAACCCTGCATACATAAAAAAATTAACAAACATTTTGATTAACATGAATCAATATAACTATATATAATGAAAACTTGTGGTTAGGACTTAAGAATCAGGATAGTTGCATGTGACCCTAAATGGAATAAAGGATCACGCTCTACAACTTATATATAAAGCAAAAATCATAACGATCTTCCTGCTTACCATTAAAATAACATGAATCAATATAACTATATCACTCGTAATAGATTTAGAGATTGTGTGTGAGAAAATGGATAAGAAAAAAAAGAAAGTGCATGGTCAAGAAGTCAAACCTTAATTATAAAAACCTTTTCACATATAATTTTTTTTTTAAATATTATTTTAGTAAATATTTTTCTAAACATACAATTTTGATAATTATTTTTCCTAAACACACCATTTTGGCTAAAAACTCTACGTAAACAAGTATCTTACATAATACTAATGAAACCATCGGTGATCCAATTCGCTGGTTTTGTTCCAAATCTTTTATTATATTAAAGCACAGTTGCTCTAATAACTTATCGACCAATCATAGCTCTCGATTACTTAAAGTTGAGATTTGTTTTTTCAATTTTGACTTTAATAATTTACACTTTTTACTCAATAATTTTAATAGAATAGAAAATTAATAATAGTTAATATATATTCGACAGAATAATAGCTAATAAATAAAATATTAAGACTAATTGTACTATTATTTTTATTGAAGTTTTTTTTGGTATTGTCATGGCACAAATAAGAAAAATAAAACATATAAAAATATAGTTAAGCATGTTACAATTAACAACTTTGATGAATATATTTTTTAAAAATATTTCAATATAAAACTCAAAATGTTGATATATAGATCAAGTTTTTATTACTCAAAATAATATACTAAATTTTAAATTATTGTAAATTAACATATAATATTAATAACGTCGAATCTAATAAATATTATTAATAAATTAAATTTGGATAGCTTTACTGTTCTACGCTTAATTGTTTGTTTATATAGTTTTTTTTTTATTTATTTATTGATTTACTAATACAATTATTAATTATGAGACATAAGATTATTAATTATTTTTGAAATCTTAGTAATAAATAATAATGCTTCAGCTAGTTGTCGAAGCAAGAAAATATTTTTGTTGTTGTTAATTACCGATATCATCAACCAACATACGTAGTCAAACAACAGTTAATTGTATTCTTGATCAAAAGGTCACTTATTTATATCCCACTATAAAATGCAGGTTAAAAAATACTTGTTAAAAGGCAAAAGGATCCATTAACAACTTGTCAACTTTAAAGGTCAAGTTAGAGAGACAAATGTGTATATACTAGTTTATTGGAGCGATTTGATAACATGGTCACTCCATATTCGTTTGCAAACTCAACGAGAAGTCTTGTCAAGTTCAACCTAACCCAACCCACGCACCGATTGTCATGTTTAATATTTACCATATCAATTCATTGTGTGGCTGACTAATTTTATGTACTTAAGACCAATGATTACCAGTCCAACTGGTCAGAGACATTACAGGTTTTACCCAAGGTCTTGAGTTCGATCCTTAGGGATGACAAGTCTTGGGGTTTTACTTGTAACGACCATGGTCAACATCTCGTTGTCTACAGTACGTGCAAGACTTCACCATTATATGGTGATGTTTCCCTGATGTCGCATACCGACTGAATGTTCGAAGAAAAAAAAAGCAACTAAAGCAAATCTTTTTAAAAAATTTAATAATAGAGTAATACAATTCACATGTAAACATAGTCTTCTATTATATGGCAAAAACACGAATTATTTTGGACTTTTGATGACTTTAACATGTTACAAATATTTGACCTATTATGAAAACATAATAATTATATACCTATATTAATGAAGATCAAATGATGAACAGTACTTTGATGAACAGTGAACTTGCCAGCCTGCTTGTTTTTAATAATTATCGCGCGACTTAGTTAAAAAATTGTAACATTTGATTTAAAGTACTCTTAGTTCAAACTTTCTAGGGTGCAAGTTCGTGTCATTAAAAATGATTGTAACTTATTCTTATTTCGTGTGGAGTGGAAAATTGGAAATAACTATGTTGGGCCTTACTTTGTCTTAACGGCCCAATATTGATTACTGGAATGAGATGATATTCATAAAGATACAATCTGTTTGTACACCGATTAGGTAAAGAGGTTGGAGGTGTTTTGGTGGATTGAACGATGATTCTCTGTTGGTAGAAGTTTTTCTCCCTTGTACGTTGGTTTGGATGTATTTAGATTTTTTAGGGTTTTTCCGGAGATCTAGTATATGTTTTTTAGGGTTTTTTCGTAATGGGAGTCCCCCCATATGATTAAGGGTTTTCCCCATTTTATAGTGGTTTTTCGTGAAGGGTAAGTCTCCATACGCGTTTCTTATTTTTGGCAACGATTTCCCTTATTTAAGGAAGTGATATGATCGTATCATTTTTATGTTTATCTTCTTTAACCCGGGCTGCGTAATACTATGGGTAACCTCTTAGCCTTCTCAGGGTGAGGCTTTATCCTGGGTGACGGTGGATACACCATCACCAGAGACGGAGCCAGGAATTTTGATTGACGGGGGTCGGATTATGAAAGATACAGGGTCGGGCTTGAGTTATCTAAGACCCTAGGCGAGGTAACTAGAATATGCGTTTAGTAAACAAACAACTTATGCTTTTATAATATTGTAAAGCTAAAGGCTCATTGGTACACAAATCCAACTTAAATTAATTTATTGTTATAAAACCTACAATTTTTATATTTGGTGCAAATGACCAAATATCAAATTCATCTCTTGTAAACAACCAAAAATAATACTCTTGTGCTAGAAAGAAAAAAACAATAGATTGCAATTTCATACGCAATCATCATTTAATTTCCATTTAAACTTTGGTTAAAAACAAGCCCCACAAGTCGTCAAAATATCTATATCATACCCACTATTATCTTTATATTTAGATTATTAAACCCTCTTAATTTTCCTCTATGTAGTAGTAGTATAGTAGTATGTATCTATAATTCTGAATTCAAATCCATACAAATGTCTACAAGTTCATTCAGGGGCTAAATGAAATATACTTATAAGATAAGATCTGAAAAAAAAAGATTTGACAATAATATAGGGGTTATAACTGAAATTTTTTATATAATATCTAAAAATCATAAAGCACTTCATCTTCCTCACATGCCTCCAAATAAATTACAGCGACACCAACAAAAAGCTTTTACATCTACTTGATTTTAATCTCAGTTCTTATAACTTCCGCCAATTCTCTCCGCTATAAAAATATGAAAGGCATAAAAATATTTATATCAAAGGTTTGGTTACTAGTTAGGGGTGGCTTGACACTTGCAAATCTCCAATTTTCTCCAGCATACCAATAACCTCCGACGAAAAATATGGTTGTTGGGGGACCAAACACCCCCTAGCCCCCCCTCTCCCTCCGTGTGTGACCATCACAATCATACAAAATTGACGTTTTCATAATTTCCGTAAAGTTTATGACTTACATTTATCCAAACTATAAGATTATTGAATCATAATTGGTTAAATTAACTCGCTAATATCAATTGCCAGCAAGTTAGCTAGATGTATATATCTTTAAAAATATCATAACTTACTAGTTGTATATTGTTTTGGCTCTCGACACTTTTTTTTTTTTTTTTTCATCTTCTAGAAGGAGCTGGCTTTTGTTGGATTAGAGAAATTAAACTTTGAACCGTTATCTATACCTGTTCAATAATGTTTGGTCTCATATTGAAAACACTGAGCAAACACACCTTCCTTAATGCCATGGATGGACCCAATTGATGGGAGCAATGTGAGACACACGGGTTTTGGTAGGACTCCACATGTAAAGGTGTGGGTCTAAATGATTGATACAATTTACAAGTCCATAAATAAAAGTTTCACAACTATATTGCTCTAAGCCCTAGAGTGGTTATCCGGTCCCTCCAAAGTCGATGCTGACCTTTTTCTTTACATTTCTGAAAAGAAATTATAAATGTATCTAGAATCTAAAATATGTATGTATCAAACAAAAACAAAAACATATTACTTATGTATCGTGTAAATTATACATACTTATAGATTGATTTGCATTTTAAGTATATGCGTATCACTATTAACAAATATGATTTGAAAATGATATGTTACATTTGTAGCATATTGTCCTGTAATATTATTAAGAGCAATGCTAGATCCACTGAAAATATTAGCCTAATTATATTTCTAATCATAAAATTAAGCCATATGAAAAAATCAAAGGGTGATAAAGAATGATAATTAGTAAATTACATATGTCAAAAATTTATGGATTAAGAGGATTATATATCATTGAGGTAAAACCTTAGTGGTATCTCAATCCTCCCATAAGAGATTAATAGGAGGTTTTTCTCCTTCCGTGGTTTCAATAACATCCTGCCAGAAGGACGTAGAGGCTAATAAGTAGAACGAACAAGCTCTGACCATTCAAACGTTAAAAAAAAAAAATTAAGAGGATTATTCGGCTAATGTTTTAAAAAGATAAATTATTTTTTTATTATTAAATAAAACACAAAACTTACCTTTCAAAGGTGAGGTTTTTTATTTTCTAAAATTTAAATTGAAAGCAATCAGAGAATCGTGATAGAAAGTGTATACTCAACTTATAAAATGTGCCACAGGATCTCTTGAAAGTTGGGAAATCAAATTGCATAATCTTTTGAGATTATTACTCAGTATTTTATTTATATCTTTTGAGATCCAATCATATGTATCTTTGAATTTTTAAATCATGTAATATTCCAAAGGAAAATTTCATATATGCCATTGGTAAGTTACAAAATATCATATTTGTCCAATTAAATTTTAAAATATCATATATGTCATTTCTAATTTATCAATAAATCAAATATGCCATTGTTGAGTAACAAAATATCATAGATGTTATTTCCAATCTACTAATTATCAAATGTGCCGTTGTTAAACAAAAAAAATTAAATATCCTCAGATAAAATTTTAAATATCATATATTCTATTATTAAATTTGAAAAACACCATATATGTCAATGAAATATATCAGATATGCCCCATTAAATTAATTTAGTCAAAATAAAACATAATTTTTTAAAAAATATTATTAACTAAAATTTTGAAATTCACAGTTACTCACGTGTTTTCTCTTATTTTTATAGTTCAATCCATTATTTTTGTCTGAACCATGTAAGTTTATTTCAATGTTACCGACATGATTGTATTAATTGATCTTTTTAAATCCGTTATTCATTTCAATTCATGGTACATAGTAAGTGTTGCGATCATGGTTTGTAAGCGACTCAACGATATGTGATGCTTTTATATTTTTGCTTACTAATTCGTCTCCACGACATTTGATGCAAGAAAACTCATGAATTAAAAGAGAGAAGATAAATTTGAATTTAAAATTTAATGATAAATTTAAAGTAATGACGACATATATAACATTTAATAACAATGTATTTCGGCACATATGATTTTTTTTTACTTAACAATGGCATATTTGATATTTGAGTGCATTAGGAATAGCATATTTGATATTTAAGCGTATAAGAGTGGCATATATGATATTTCAAAATTAAATTGGGCAAATATGATATTATTTGACTTATCAATGGCATATATGAAATTATCCCTATTCCAAAACTACAGTGTCGGAGTAGAACTTTTCTTTGATACGGCTATCATTTATAAAAACCATATCATTACTTCAAAAAGTTTAATTAAACAAAAATGAAGCTACATTTTACAAACCTGATAAGAGAACCAAAAAAGTGCTACATGTTACAAAAGGGACTTGTGACCATAAATTTGACGTTAATTACGATCTAAGTATCAAACATTGGTTAACTATGAATCATATTAATTACCCAATATGGGTGAATTTAAACCACCAAACTATATGTAGCCTACATACATCATTTTCTGATTGAACGTACATTATCTAAACCTACAAAAGGTGATTGTGATTGCAATTGAAACTCAAATTTTGATGCTCCATATCTTTTGGTAACATAATTGCAAGACCTGTGTGAGATGATTGAACTACGAATAGATTTTGTATTTGACGCCCACCAATTAAAACTGAGGCCCACCAAAGACCATGGCCACCATTATAGTACGTATTATACTACCATCTGGCCATTTTCGCTCCGCCATCGGCAATAATAGTCAAAAACATAAAACCTAGCGAACACTATTCAACACAGATATATAGTAACGTACATATAAATAATTTTTTTTTAGTAATATACAAGCACATTAGCACGGTACCCGTATAATGATATTGTTTCTTTATATATGAGAATACATCTCTAAGTCCTAAGAGCATTTTTATTTACACCGATTAAAATAACGTATGCTAAATCTCTTGAAGATCTATTTGGCGAAAATGATCGAAAATCTTTAATGCGAATCCGATTAAAACAAGATATGCTAAATCTCTTGATATTTATGAGTAATTTAAATGTAGAAAAAAGAAAAACAATTCAATCTGTTAGTTACTTCAAAATAAAAGAAAATTTGAAAAGGGTACAAACATATATAAAAGATACGAACATGGGACCTACACAATGCAACGTCGATGACAGTGACAGTGATGTGGTGGCATCGATGGATAGTGACGGCGGCGGCGACCGTTGGTGGCGGAAAATACGTCAATTGGTGTATGTTTTAATATAAAGATATTTGATTTAAAAGAGTAGCGGATATAAATGATTGTGTAATTTAATTTATTAAGGGTAAAATGTTTCAAAAATCTTAAGTATAATTTTTGGGGATAACTTAGATGATGTTAATATCATCTTGGTTAGATGATGTTGCTCTCACAAACCATAAAAATCATGGGGGCTTTTTGACATGTGTAAAAATTGATTTAAATGAGTTTGTGAGAGCAACATCATCCAACAAAATAAATCATTTTCCCATAATTTTTATATACTAGTATAGAACACTTCCTAAGAGTTTTATTTAGAAATTTTTAATTTTTAATAAATAAATACCGGAACTTTTGAAGAAAAGGAGTTAATCTAAAGTGTAGTAGTAGTATTGAAAGGTCAAGAGTTTGCTTGTATAAAAGAGTCAACACCCATCTTATTTGTAGTCTTTTCCGTCCCTGATTCCCTCACATATTCATATTGTACAACACTTTTTATATATCTTCATTCATTCCTCCCTTACTCAATCTTTCCATCTCTTTCTTTTTAGGGTTTTTGCCCAGGTACATATACAAAGGAAATTCAATTTTATTTATTCATTTATTTTAATTGGTATATATAAGCCTCTGTTATCCTAATTTGTTTAGCTACCTGCTAATTACTAATCCACTTAATCTTTTATTTTATTTTTATGCGTTGAAATGAATACACTATTTGAAACTATTATTTCATATCCTATGAATGCACAAATTCAGTCATCCAATAATAGGAAAACAGAAGGTTTTTTTTTTTTATGTTTATTTTATAAAATTAGGTTTTTTTCTATTATAATGTTTTAGGAATTAGGTTATATGAATTTTATTTAATGATTTAATAAAATATGCTTATTCAATATGGTAGATAGATGGTCATGGATGGGCGATGGAAGGCTGCGGATTACGGTGTATTGAATTTAAACGACTTAAAGTTTAACGGATCACCCAATATTATATCTGATCAGAGGTTTTTAAATGCCATGAATCTTAATGAAACGTTTTTAGATCGGAATACTGTGAATCATGATCATATTCTTCAGGAACGGCCTGATCCGAGCTTTAGTCTGTCGTCTAGCTCGAATCTTAATGAGGAGTTTGACCTTAGTGATGTGGTTTTCAAGTATATAAATCAGATGCTTATGGAAGAAGATATAGGGGAAAAGACTTGTATGCTTCACGGGTCTGCGGCTCTTGAAGCTGCTGAGAAATCTTTTTATGATGCTCTTATGGTAAATGAGCCTCCTTTTTGTAGTTCACATCCTACGGTACCTTTGTATGATAATGATGGTGGAAATGAGATTACTGCAAGGGGTTATAGTTGTTTTGATGCTAATGGTTTTGGAAATGGTACTAGTCTTAGTTGTGATGTTAGTGATTACGACTCTCATTTAGTACCCAGCGTTTCCGTAAATCTTGATTCGCAGTCTGTATCTCGGTCGTCTAACGGCTCATCGAGCGGTAACAGTTGTGTTATAGATTGTTTTGCGGATTCACCTGTGAGTGTTCAAAGTGTATCTGTTACGCAGTATCAAAAAGGTGTTGGAGAATCAAGCAGGTTTCCTCTTAGTAGTGGTAAGAACTTAGATCAACTCGGAACTGTAGAGGCTGATTCTGTAGTTATCAAGGCCGAGAAAAAACATGAAGTTAACTCCATTGCAGAAGAATCAAGAGGAAAGAAAAACCCCTATTCTAAAGATCTTGTTGAAGATGGGAGGATTTCCAAGCAGTTTGCAGTCTATACCGAGCCTACTGTGAGGTCCAAGATGTTTGATGATGTGCTGCTTTGTGCTGGACAAAAAAATCTTCCTCAAGGTAATTTTATCCACAATGGGGTCAGTAGAGCACAACCAAAGTCTAATACGGGTAAGGGCCGTGGTAAGAAAGGTGTAAGAAAGGATGTGGTCGATTTGAGGACACTCTTGAGTCTCTGTGCACAAGCTGTTGCAGCTAACGACCAAAGGAGTGGACTCGATCTATTGAAACAGATACGAGAACATGCTTCACCCACAGGTGATGGGATGCAACGATTGGCCTATTATTTCTCTGCTGGTCTTGAAGCACGAATGGCTGGTTCAGGAACTGAAATATACAAAGCCCATATTTCCAAGCCTATGTCGGCCGCCGATGTGTTGAAAGCTTACCATTTATATCTCAGTTGCTGCCCTTTCATGAAGATTTCAAATTTTTTCTCTAATAAGACTATTATGCATCTAGCAGAGAACAAGAAGAAGCTACATATAATAGATATTGGTATTCTTTATGGCTTTCAATGGCCTTGCTTCATACAACGTCTGTCAAAAAGGCCTGGTGGTCCACCAGAGCTACGAATTACTGGCATTGACTTTCCCTGTCCTGGTTTTAGGCCTTCCGAGAGGGTTAAGGAGACAGGGCGTAGGCTAGCAAACTATGCAGAAACTTTTAATGTTCCCTTCAAGTTCAAAGCTATCGCGCAAAAGTGGGAAACAGTCACACTCGAGGATCTTGAGCTTGATAGTGATGAAACCTTAGTTGTGAATTGTGCATATAGGTTTAAATACTTGCTTGACGAGACAGTCATGGTGGATAGTCCAAGGAATAAAGTTTTAAACCTTATTAGGAGAATGAAACCTGATATGTTTATACAGGGTGTTATTAATGGCTCCTACAATGCCCCTTTCTTTATCACCAGGTTCAGAGAGGCTCTGTTTTTCTTCTCATCCGTGTTTGATATGATTGAGGCTAATGTGACCCGTGAGTCTCAAGATAGGATGCTGCTTGAGGAAAACTTATGGGGACGAGAAGCAATGAATGTCATTGCTTGTGAAGGCTCCGAGAGGATTGAGAGACCCGAAACGTATAAGCAGTGGCAGGTTCGTAATTTGCGGGCTGGATTTTGCCAACTCCCACTTAATCAAGAAATTTTGAAAATGGCTAAAGATAGAGCAAAAGCATGCTACCACCAAGACTTTGGAATTGATGAAGATGGTCATTGGATGTTGCAAGGATGGAAAGGTCGCATTATATATGCATTATCTGCTTGGAAGCCACTTACTAAAGAAAGTTATTATCTGGGCAATGGTGGAATGCATTCTACGTCATGATTTTGAATATGTCAAGAAGTCATGATTTTAGAATGTATGGTACTTTTTATTTTATTTTTTCTAAAAATCTATTTTAGTGTTCTTTTAATCATTTATGTGCAATTTGGATTTTGAAAGATTATGTGTTTGGCTTTGGCAAGCAGGCTATGTAAGAAGGAAGTCAGCTGCTCCTGAGTGTCCTACTGGCAATACTGAATTTGTTGGAACTTTGACAAATGAAGCATCCATGTTTGTGCCTCAAGGACAGCCTTCCTAAGCTTTTGTGGTATGTATATAAAGTTTTGTTACTATAAGAACCAAGAGGGACACCATTGATCATATTTACTTCATTGCCTAAATTTGTGAAAATGTGGTTATTAGAATAACAACGTTGTTCATCGGGGGTCTTTTACTAACATAGCTGATTAGAAATCAAGTGATGTAGGCTCAGTATTGTAGTGTTGTATTGTGTTTAATGAGATGCAATTCATTGTTCATACACACTTTGGAACTCTGTCAAGAGTTCTTTAACTTACGTTTTTATATTAAACCCCTTTAAACTTATTATTAAACGACCACCAAGATGGCCTGGTATGTTTTACTTAGGTTTGACCATCACTAGGTAAACATCTTGGAGGTTTGGGGTGCCTGGGGATTCACGTGAACCGCATGGTGTATTTTGCATAGTGTAAATATTTGTAAAAAGTTTTGCTTTCTAAAATGCACCAGGTCCAAATACTTTGTACACGTATCAATTAGTTAGTCCTTTACATTCTTACTAGTAAAAAGTGTGCCCTCGATAACCATTGGTCCTGGGTCAGCGATTGCACAGGGATACCCTGGTTTGGCTAACGACATTATAGTCAGGCTTACCCTTTGCGGATAACCTGAACTGCGAAAACTCTCTGGCAATGTTACTTTGCACCTCTAATTAACTTATTAATTACATAGAAATGGAGCAGGAACTACTTAACAAGGTTAGCTGCTGAAATAAGCATTTGAATTTTGGCACTGGGAATGGGAAATGCATGGAAACTTCTTGATGTGTTAGATGTTTCATGAACTAATATATATGGTATTAATAATATCACATGGGAGGTATTTAGACAATAGGCAACGTCACGGATTACAACATACTTGTATTTGCTTTGGGTTGAATCACTTAGAATTTGAATGAGTTTGCACTATGCAAATATAACACTAGCATTGTACCCGCGCAATGTGACGGCGGTGACGGTGACAGTGGTTTAGTGGTGTCGGTGACGGGTGATAATCGATGACATCGACAATTGGTGTCGAATGGTCTAACCGTGTAAGTTGATACAATGGTGATAGTGATAATTTAGAAGATAAGGGTTTAAAGTGTAAATTAATTCATTAAGGGTAATTTTGGTAATATCTAATAACCCTTTCCTTGATTGTTTGTTAAAGGCAATCTAATAATTTCTCATCTAACTATTTTCTAACATTTTCTTAAAATAAAACAGTAAAAGTAGATATGCTTGGGACTCGGAAAATATTAAATATATATAGTATGTATAGTCAGTGTCGGTATATTAATACATACTAATATGCATACCCTTCCGAGTTTTTACAGACAGAATAATTATTATTTTAGTCCTTATTTTTTATTATTATTATTATTGTGATCTTGTTGATGACTCTACATTATTTTAAAAATTGACATTATTGCAGGAAACTTCCTTTTCCCTCGTCTGCGTGTATGTGTGTCAAATGTGCTTCTACAGTTCTACCCTTTAATCTAATGGGGTGTGGTTTTAGGTGGATACTTTTGTATATGGGAAGTCAATATTGAAATACTTGACATTTCCGCCAAGTGTGTTCGCGAAGTTTTTTGAAAGGCAGACCAGATAAATGGCTAACACCCCCAGTTTTTGATGCACTTACACCAGGTTCGAATCTTGGCAATGTCTTAAAGGGTTTGTTCTCTCATGTGTAGATGGGTATAACATTGCTAAGGCCCCTCACCACATTTGCATGTGTCAAGATTTGAACCCATGACCCTTAGGAAGAAACCACAAAGTGGAAAACTCCCTAACCACTAGGCTATCACCCATTCACCCTAATGGCTTGTTTCGCGAAGGGCTTATAAGTTAGCGCTCCAGCTAATTGTTTCTAAGCTTCAACAAAACACTTATTTTGTGATACATCTTACGGATGAAAGGTAGAGTAGCAAAGTTTGAAAGTCTCAAAAATCGATTTCTGTTTAGTGTGCTTAATTAATTCTACTTAGAGAGGCATAATTCAGTTTTCCCAAAGAAACATTTAAAAGTGAAATGACACGATTCAATTATGTAAGTATACATATATATACATATACAATATATATAGATGCACATTTAAAGGTCCATACGGAATAATTGGTTGAAGGTAAACAGCCTGGATAATTCATTAGAATCCATTCTGAGATGATGCGATAACTTAAGCTATTCGAGAAGTATTCGCAATAGAGTAGAAGCGTTTTGGCGGTGACACATTTGGAAAGTCGGGAATAATTAGGTTCATAATGGATCGAAAGAAAATAAATATTCTATTTTCAGCTCGATTATGTCATCTTCCTTTTTTTTGATCAACTACTGGGACAAGAAAAATTGGATGTCGAGGAATGAATGGGTTGTGAACCTTCTGCCAGGTTGATTGCGGCTAAAATGTTGTCTTTTGTCGTTTTTCTTGCCTTAGAACTTGTATATGGTTGCAACAAAAACATCACACTGTGTAAACCGGGAGCTCGAACTTCGTTGATGGGGTTTTTTCTTATATCTTAGTTAAAGCGTAATTGACACAAGTTTTTTTCCAATCTTGTTGCAAAATTTGCAGTTAAATTTGTCAGTAGAAACTAGTTTTGGTAAATATCTGTATATCCAAATTGTACTTTGTATATAGATCACTAGTATCTTGTTAATATAATTTCATTATTGCCGTTAAAAAAAATCGTTGGAACATCCACGTATTGTTAAGATGGACAAATTTGGTAAAATTTATTAGTCTTTATATTTGTGAACAATTTTGTTAGTCAAATTTCAAAAGGATTAATTTAGTAGCATGGTAAAATTTAAAATATGTGACCATGTGGTACATTCAGGTATATAACTAAGTTGTACAGCTCAATATATTTTCAAGGTATGAGTTTTAATACACAAAGACAAAAATATATGTTTTACTTGATCATATATATTTTACAAATTACAATTACATCTATCTTCATTTCAAGTTTTATATTAAACTATTCTTTACAATGTAAGTTTTTAATGCGTAAATAAATGTTTATAAAATTGTTTCGAAGAAATACATAAATTATGCAACTTTAATTAGAGATATATGTAATGTCCATTTGTAAAATTATACTTCATAACACTATTCCTCTATCTCTTGCAAGGCCGGAGGTCATTTTCTATCTTTAGATAAAACCTGGAAGTAGTCTCTCTACACCGTCGTGGTATGGGTATGACTGTCAACATCTTAACCTTCCCCATACACCGTCGAAATATTGAAACCCAAAACCCGTAGAAGACGGCATTGGGTGTTACTTACTTTTTTATACTTTGTAACACTAGCTTGTGTATATGGTTTTTGCACTAGTTAATCAATATCATAACGTAATTTTAGTTAAAAGCCCGTATTTTGTCGTTCAATTCAATCCGTTGTTCGTTTCGTTCCATTTTGTTTTGTCAAACGAACGTAATAATATATCTGGATTTAAAGTAACAACCCAGCAAAAGCGTCAGTAAGAAAATGGTTAAAGCCCAATAGAGAAACCCTCGGCCCAAATAAGTAGTATCCAGCCAAGCCAAGCCACCTAATATAATTACTTACACAAACACAAGAGGTTTTGCGAATTTCAGCAGCGTTTAGAATAGCCGATAGAAAATGAGTGGTGGGACAGCAGATCATTTCTATAGAGAAGCTCAGCGCCTTGGTTATGTTGCCCGCTCTGCCTTCAAGGTTCATCTTCTACATACTACGAGTACTTTGGTTTTTTTTTTCCTTTTTATTAAATAATAATAAGTTTGTTTTATATATTGATTATATATGTTGATATGTTGGTTGGAGAGAGCAGCTGGTTCAGATACAAAAACAATACCAGTTGATTAAACCTGGTTCTTCTGTTCTTGACCTCGGTTGTGCTCCTGGTGCTTGGCTTCAGGTCCACCGTCTCCTTCTTTATCTTTTCTTTTTTCTTCTTATAAAATCTATATAAATCCTGATTAATATCTTTTTATTAGTAGTAGCTATTTGAAACATAACCAATTAATCGAGTATTTTTTATTTTAACAAGGAATGACTTTTATTTGTTTGGCATGACATTTTTATGAATTAAATATCAAAACCTAACTCCCTTGGGCCTGTTACATTTTTGACAAGAACAAAGCCATGGTAGAGCAAGAGACAATGAACATTATTTATTCTTTGAATTGACAATCACCCGAACTATTAAATGTTTCACTATGTTTGAGTTTTCGGCATTGTGGTTTCTATCTTCTTGTGACTTATGATTACATTGTCTTAAGTTGTCCTATCGAACCGTCATTCACTATCATTTTTAGATTTGAAGTTGGAATCCTTCGGGTTATTTCCTATAGAGAAATCTTTTCGACTTGAAAGATTCTAAACTTACAATATTGTGAGAGTGATCAGTGCTAACCAATAGATCATCTACGTGCTTATGTTATGCCCCTCTTCATATCATGGGGTTTGCAATATTAAAGAAGGTCTTTATCTTACTACTAATCAATAGATCATCTGTGTGCTTATCTCAATGCTTATGATGACTAGTTTACTGTTGCATCCATACTATTACTTTGTATTCGAAGTGCAACAAATTTTGAAGAAAGAATCATCCATATGGGTGATACCAGGGACGGAGCCAGAAATTATTATGTGAGGAGGCAATTTTAAAATTTGTTTGTCATACTTAGAAGAGACATATTTAGTAATGTAAAGAAAAATATGGACCCTAGCTTGAGAATAAAAAGTGGACCCTCAAATAAATTATTACTCGCACTGGGTGTAACACTCACATTTAAAAATACCAATTTTTTTTTAATAAATAAAGACCACTGTCTTATTAAATGAAAACGTATTCAATCATAATATACGAAACCAAAAAAATATACTTTTTAGGAAATGATTAGCTTGTAAAAATATCTTTTCTACATAACTATTATCATTATCATTATTAGTTGTTTATTATAAATATATATAATAATTTGAAAGAAAATAATTTTTTCATATATAGTTACACTATTAATGTATTACACATTTACATACTCAAATGGAGAAAACTTTTTTTAAAACCTTTCTTTATTCTTTTAATAAAAATCTTTATTCCCCAATGAAAATATCTATTTCAAAATTAATATTTTGATGATAAGTGAACTTTTAAAGAATAAGCTTATAACAACGAAAGTAATATTTGTATTTATTTCCTACTTATTTTTTCTCAATTTTAGAAAATAATCACAAATATACCATTTAAATTGTAAAAAATTACATTGTACTAAAATTGGAGTGGGGGCAGGTGACCCCACTGCCCCCATGTTGTCTCCGTCCATGGGTGATACATAATGTCATTTTCCAGTAAACACTTATAATTACATAAAGGGGAGTTTAATTTCAACATAACTCATCAAAGCCAATGGGCTTAATGGATTAATGGAAAGATTAAGCCATTAAGGTAATATCTATATCGGCCTAATACCACATTGGTTACCCTAATGTTGAAGTTCTGTCTTTGACCATAACCACATCGGCCTAATACGATACACATGACAAATCCTTCCATTAAACCAATTATGTTTGATGACCTCATGTTGAATTTAAACTCCCAATCTAACCATCATTTGAAGAGTGTGTTGGTGTTATTCAACTATCCATAACCTCCTATTATGATTTCTTTTCCAAAATGTGGTTGCATCCAAAATCCAAAGTATCGGTGTAATCCTAAGATTTGGTTGCATCCAAATCCAAAGTATCATATTGGTTCTTTTGGGCTTACGACATATATGATTGGTTCATCGAGGTTGCTCAAGATAAATCACAGACCATATAAATAGAACTTGAAGTATACCCATTATTAAGCCTATAAATGGAAGTACCCAAAATTAAAGATTGACTTAGGATAATATGAATTACGTTAAGCAAGTCACATAAGGTTAAGTGGTTTTAGTATCTTTGGCAGTTTGTCAAGACCAAGCCAATAGCAGGCTTGGTTAAATAACCCAATGTTCCGTCTTAGCTTTTGTTAGTCCTATTCCTAACCTTACTAAACTTATTTACAAGACTGTTAACAAGCTAGCTTGTTTTGTCGACATCAAACGCGTCATTATATGTGTTTTATTTTGACATTAATTTGTGTATTTTGAGTGAGGTTTCTTTATCTTATATCTTATCATGTAAGAATGCCATACACGTCAATTATATCCACATTTTATACATATAGTTAATTTGCCTTGATGGCTGATATTGTTCATGAAAAATCAGGTAGCTTGTCAAAGTCTTGGTCCAATGAAAAATGGTGGGGTGGTTGTCGGCATTGATCTTAAGGTGGTGTTATTGTTTACAGTTCATTAATATATTTCATATAATCACGGTAAGTTTGTCACATTAGAATAGTCTGACTTTGTATTTATGGGTCAACATATTCAGAACAGAAGGTGAAAGTTCCTTCAACTCACTGCGATTCAAGGGTTTCAACTATTAGTGCAGATGTCATGAACCTCCCTAAAGATGAAGTTTTAAATCTCTCCCCTCAGGTATTTTATTTTTTGATAGACATCCTCTGGTTAATTGGAAACTTTTCAAGTTATATAATTATTAATATATAAAAAAACACATTGATTTTCTCATATATGCAAACTTTCCCAGAAAAAAGGATTTTCAGTTCTGTTATCAGATATGTGTCCACTTGTTTCTGGTATAACAACAAGAGATGCCGCTTTATCCATGGAGTTAGGAATGCGAGCGCTTGATTTGGCACTTGGTAGATCTAAACTGCCTTATTACTCCTTAGAAGATGACCAACTAGAAAAGCAATCAGGCAAAGAAAATGATGATGACGTTGGTGTTCTCAAAACTGGAGGGCATCTTATTGTCAAGCTTTTAGAGAGCGAAGATACAAAAGGTAATTTCTCTGTCTGAAGAAACCGTTTCAGTTTGCTAAAAAGATGAAGACATAATACACATAATAGAAACCGTTTTAGTGTTATCTGTGATGAAATGTGTATCATATTTGATGTTTCCTAACTGGTTATTCTTGGATGGTGGTTGTAGAGTTGAGCAAGATCTGCAAGCCTTTGTTTAGAAAGTCTTCGTGGTTGAGGCCTAAAGCTACAAGATCAAACTCCAGAGAGATTTATTTGATTTGCCAGGATTTGCATTAGCTACACACTTACACTAATCAAGATATTCTTGATGCCCCTATAAATTTTTGAGTTTTGTTAATGACAGCCCTAAGGGCTGTCAGTATTAATTAACTTGATGCTTTAAAATTTGTACTTTGTCTTGCGAAAATTCAGGGGGCGGTTATTGATATATAGAGTACTACTTTTTATGCATGTAATAAGCTGTTAATGACAACCGGCATTATCATTTTCCTTTTTTCAATCTAAATTAAACTGAACCCAAAAAATGGCATCGTGTAGTATAGCTGCCGTGTAATATACGAATATCTATTAAGTAGTCATTAAATACAGCCTAAAAATATGGTTGTCGTTGACTCGTTGTACAAGTTTTTGATAGCGAAACATTCGTAAAGGAATGACAGTGATGTGTTTTTATAGATCTTGTCTTTCGAAAGACAAATGTTATCTTTGTTTTCTTGTGTACTAATAACTTCTATGCTTAAAACTGAAGTACCCTCTCATTATTATCTATTATAATTTATAATTTGTTTTATGTTGTAGTAATCACTTTTATGTTGTAATAATCATTTTATTAAGTAGTCATTAAATACAGCCTAGAAATGAGATATTCATGTTTAGATTATTCGAGGATATCCAAAAAGATTTTTTTTGACTAAAGTGTACTCGTGCAAACCATGTATCCTTTTAAACTACCTTTCAACCACGAAACATGTTGCATGACCAACGTATCTGACTATGTGTATATTAGGCTGGAAAAACCTGCAAGCTTGTCTATGGTGTCGGCGAGTGTTAGACACCATTTTAGTGACTGGTGATTAGATTAATAAAATATAAATATTATAAAAAAAGGTTAATTTACATAAATAATAGTTTGTCACAATGTATTATGTAATTGATATATTGGTACAAAATTATAATTATATAGTCTCCAGAAGTCAATAATTGGTAATGAGATAATTCCTTAGTTATTAATATGTGTTGTATAAGACAGAAATACTTGAGCAGTCTTCGAAGCCACTCACACGATTCACCTACTATACCAGCATGATATCTCATTATATTTAAATACAAATATTAGTATTTTAATCAGTTTACAATCATGTCTAATTATCATTGATCAGATATCATATTTCTCACATAAGTTATAGTCTTAATTACTCAACTTTAGTTATATTTCAAATCTGGAGAGGAACTTATGAAAATTTGTAAGAAATGATTATTGAAAGAACAAATAAACATTTAATCTCCTGGAAATGATATATCCTTTAAAAGATTGGCCTAAATTTTTTTTTAAAAATATAAATAATGACATGTGTATTTAACTAAAATTTCTTTCTTGATTTTACGCCTTAATTTCTACACATGTCATCACTAAATAATTAAAAAGATTGATCATTTTAACCGTACTTTTTCAATATAAAGTGTTTTTTAGATGAGCAATAGTCCACAATGATTAGTTTTATAAAAACTTTAAACTAATATTTATAAGTATTCATAGCCGTTCAAAAAAAATATTTATAAGTATTATTTGAAAGTATTTAATATAAGTACTATAACTTCTTTAATAAAAGTACCAGTACGTACTAAAACAAGAATATCATCATAAACATGATTTATTCATACTCAAATAAATGGCAATGGCTAAAAGCTTTTACGAATAATTTAGAATTAATGAATTTGAATAAATTTTTTTGCCAATTAAACGAGTACAGTGAAAAAAAAAGAAAAACAGAGATAAAGCAAATTTAAACCATTTAATTATTTACTGTTTAGTTCGTCACTAGCTAGTTACAACAAATATATATTTTTTTTTATTCACTTTAGTTGAAATCTGAAGTGTCAAATGAGACAAGAGGATAAGAAGAATGCATAATCTAGTGGTGATAATGTTCATCAAACAGGATTCGTTTGATATCCTGATTAGAATTACACACACATATATATATATATATAATATATACTATTAAAAAACTAAATAAAGTATAAATATAATATAATATACGAGTATAATATACACTATACTTATACACGTGTAATGTGGCGGCGGTGGGGTAGTGATGGGTGGTGGTAACGGTGGTAGGGGCGGCATTAGGGACGGTGATGGGAGCGGTGATGGTGGTGAATGTAAAAGTAATTGATGTTAAATGTGATATTGTATTTATTTTAAGTGTTGGTGTATCTATACTGTAAATTATTTCATTAAAGGTATTATAACATTAGATGGAGATGTTCAAAATTAGTGAATAAAGGAGAAAGATATTTTTGGTAAAAATTTTAAAAAAAAAATGGGTGGTTTATTTTATTAGAAGGAAAGTGATATCAGTACACAAATATTGATTTATTTACCATATTGTACAACTTTTATAACATACTGTACAAGTCAGTAATACACATGTGTGGTAGATATATCAATTGGAAAGTGATATATCTACATCATATATTAGACATCTATAACAGTTGTATATATTTTATAGCACAGTATACAACTGTACCCTCCATATAGTGTTATAAATGGATAAAAGTAGTTGTAGATATATCACTTATCATATCAATTGTTGTGGTACAAATATGATTACCCCTATTAGATATATAGATATATAAATATAGAGTTTTGTTAATGACAGCCCTTAGGGCTGTCAGTATTAATTAATTTGATGCATTAAAATTTGTACTTTGACTTGCGAAAATTCAAGGGGCGGTTATTAATATATAAAGTACTACTTTTTATGTATGTAATAAGTTGTTAATGACAAACTTTAAAGCTGTCATTATCATTTTCCATAAATATATTATATTTAAAACTTATCAAAATTTATTGGGTAAAAAATTTCTCAATTCCCACTTTCCCAAAATTATTTATCATTTATACGTAGCAAACAAAGCTACAGTCACCATCCAGGGTCCCAAAGTCCCAAACTAAACAACATATATGGGTCACACCCCACATACAGAATATAAGCATCAAATTCCCGAATAGAATAAAGCAACTAATGTACCAAATAATTTTATCACCTTTTTTTTCTCCTTATAATATCCTTTTCAAAAATAACTTTCAACAATATATATAAAAAGATTTATTTTTCTCCAAACAAAAGAAAGTTGTTAAAAACAGCAAAGTATTAGTTCTTGTTTATAATAAAAGCTATATTTTCTGATTTTACAGTAATTAACTATCTACTTTACATTTTCATATTTAACTTCAGAGCCGGCTCATAAGAGGGATAAGCTAGGCACAGCCTAAGGCCCCCACCTCTCAAAGGCCTCTATTTTTGGGCTTGGTCTTTTACAAGTTATGACAATTAACAACTCGTTTAAATATAGTGTGTGAGTGTGTCACTTTGAAATCGTATCATTAATTCATTATGCATTACCTGTTTCTTGAATTGCCAATTCTTGAAGAGTTTAAGTTTTCTAGTTTTTTTTCTTATGTTTTTGTATTTTTTTTTCTTAATATTCACACAATTTCTAGTTTTTTTCTTTTTATGTTAATGTATTTCTTTTCTTTCATATTCACACAATTAAATGATTCATCCAGTTTTTTTTCCCCACAAATAATAGACTTCTTCATTATTTATGCATAAACGTATTATTATAACATTTAGTATATAACACTTATTTGAATCATTTAGTTTTAAGAATTTTATGTCATTTAGTTATAAACCTTTTAATCTATTTTGTCATTCTCAAGTAGGATAAAAGAGGGTAAACACTTTTATAAAATCCCCTAAATTTTGGTTCCGTTTAGAGCCACTAAAAATGTTGAGCCGGTCTTATTTAATTTTTATTTACTCTTAAAATTAAAATGACATGTTGGAATAATGTTTCTTAAACATCAATTCAAAAGCCACGAAACTTATTTAGCCAAGGTAGGCGGATTTTATCCGAAAAAGAAAGAAATCTTTTGTTACCAAAAAAGAAGCGGGAAAAAGAAACTTGATATGGTCCCATACAATAGAATAAATTCGATCATCATCATCCCAGAACCTTCCCCCTTTTTTTTTTATATATAAACTTAAATGTAAATAAATAAATAGTAAGTGATGAATAAACATGCCACTTGTCACAATTTAGACGAATTCTCACCTTTATATAAATGTCAGCTAAGATCCTATCCACGTAGGATCATATATCAAAAACCTTTCAAATAACTAATTACACATACAGCTTCTGGAACAAGCCATAACACAAATCACACCCATAAAAACCCCCCCACCGCCACCATCCTTTCTTTCATCCAAATTCAAAATTTCTTAATAAGAAATAAACACAGTATATACAGTATTTTCTCTTTAAAAAAAAAAAAACAACAAATAATAATAATAAATAAATAACATAAATATAACATATGGAAGCTGAAGGTGGTTATGTGTCGGCCGAGGAAGGTTGTCGGACACCAAAACGAAGTGGGTATTCTGTTCCGATGATATGTCCGGCAGCCCCCAAGAAAAAAAGGGTGCTTCATTTGAAGCAAAAGAAGCCGCCGGTGAATGGCTATTTTCAGTCACCGGATATTGAGATTTTTTTTGCAATGGCAAGAAGAAGAGAAGCTTTTGCTTGAATTGTTATATGTATTTAATTAGCTGCATGCGCGCTTATATATGATGGGTCGGTTATCCATTTACTATGGAATAATGATATCCACAAATTAAACACTATTTTTTTTTTTTTGTGAATGTATAGATTTTTCATTTTGTGTTATTTGCTTATCGCTATCCGTATGCTATGTTTCCTTTGTAATTTTTTTGATGAAGAAATTAATGAATGCACCTTCTTTATGTTTTGGATGAAATTAAATTGATGGGTACGTGTTCTTTGAAATTAATTACTGTATAAAACATTGTACTGTACTACTTTTAGTTTAAGAATGCAATATAATATAACAAAAGTGCACATAGTGTTGCATATTTAGTTCTGATATCTACTAGCTAGACCAAAGCAATATATTAAGTGGTTTTGTCCGGTGGTTTAATTTTTGAGCAAGACGGTCATGAGCATCTGGTCGAACCTCATATTGTTACCACTCGAGAAGAAGGCAGTTTTAACTAGGGATGAACAAGAAATCTCAAATCCCGATCCTGGTCCCGAAAAATGGTGGGATTGGTATCGGTACCCACTTTTACGAGTTTGCGGGATCGGTACCGGGAAAATCCCGAAAATCCCGAGCTAGTCCCAAAGTCCCGAAAGTGTATGTTTATACTTATGTTTTGGATTATTTAGCTACAATATTATCAGTTTGGTTTACTTTACATATAAAATATTAGATTTATTTATATTAACTAACTTTGTTCTACATATACACACTATTAAATATATATACTTGTTTATATGAAGTTCTTGCTATCAAGTTTCAACATATATAACTATTAAATATACTTGTTTATATGAAGTTCTTGCTATCAAGTTTCAACATATATAAAAGTATATGTCATACATACTGAAACGAATTGTTAACATTTAGGTGTGTTTGGTAGGAAGCTTTTAGGAGCTTCAAGCTTTTGAGAAAAAGCTCATACTCGACAAAAAACTTTGTTTGATAGAAGGAGCTTCAAGTTTTTAAATTAGGATAAAAAGCTCCTATCTGAAACGCTGATAGGACTAGCGTTGAAGATCAGCTACAAGAAAAGCTCCTACTCGACAAAAAGCTTTGTTTGATAGAAGGAGCTTCAAGCTTTTAAATTAGGATAAAAAGCTCCTATCTGAAACGCTGATAGGACTAGCGTTGAAGATCAGCTACAAGCTTTTAGTGATGATATTACTTAAATAGGCTTATTATGAATTACATTACATTACGGTTTTGTCTTTTGTGTATTTTATATCTTTCTATATTTATGAATCAAGTGTACCAACGGTCACTAATGATAAAAACACAAGCAACATTTTAAATTTTTCGTTTAATATGAACTTACATAAAAACCAAAGTGAGCTTTTTTAAATATTTTATACATAAGCATGGGAAACATATTTAGTTCTTTTGATATATTAATTAACTAAGAAAACTTATATTAAAACTTATATATACATATAAAGTATAATACTAAGTTTTTTAACTTATGTTTATATTTGTCATTTTACATATTTTATTAAAAGCTACAGCTACTCTACCAAACATCGAATTATACCAAAAAAGCTTCAGCTACCAGCTTTTAGCTACAGCTACCAGCTACCATCTTACAGCCACTAGCTACCAGCTTACAGCCACCAACTACTAGCCAGTTTTGCTAAACATACCCTTAGCATTAGTGTCAAATTAGTAGGAGTATGTGTCTACCTGTATACTCAAAATTTGCAATCCTAACGAATTAATATGCAAGCCTTTTATGTTATTTAGTTGTAAATCATGTTTCCTCTTTTCAGGTTGCAAATTTATACTTTTGGTTCTAGTGGATGTAAACATGGTCTTCAATCTTCTGGTGACTAATTATTTGTACCTAATATCTTGCATTGTGATTCACCTTGTAAACAAATTGCTTTCGCCTTCTAATTCTAATTTTCTTCCTTGAATCAAGAATATGCAATATCATATTTTGAGAAGAAAAGATACTCTATTTTTGTTACTAACCAGATAAAACTTCATATACCAAGAGAGGATTTAGTTTATATCTTTATAATAAGGCAAATAAGAAGAATCGTGTGTCTTTTGTTAATTTGCCAAAAATTCGGTGCTAGTCGGGATTTGGTACCGAAATCCCGGTTCCGTACTGATTCGGTACAAGTCCCGTACCGATTTATATGGGACCGGGATCGGCACCCACTTTTAGTCAATTTCGGGATCGGTACTGTCGGTACCGAGACCGAGCCCCATGCCCATCCCTAGTGTTAACTTGAAATAATACAGCCTAAAAACTTTTATGTTCTACTCATTTTTAGTTTCACACACGGTTATACTCAATTTATAATCAGTTATATTATACATCTTAAATACAAAAGAAAAAAAAAAAAAAACTCTTACATATCTTAAAGTTTTTGTCTAAAGTTTAAATAAATATAAAAAGATATTTAGACATAGTACTAATTTGAGTGTTTTGGTCTTTTTGACGTAAACTTTACATGTTTAAACAAAATTATATAAATAGAGGAAAGAAACAAAAAAAAAAAAAGGAAGCCATAATCATCGAATCAGCCAAGGCGGACTCAGACTTATATGGTTTGGTTGGATCATGTCTAACATCATATTTGGTCTGTTTGATTGTGTCGGCTTATATGATTTAGTTGGATCAGGTCTAACATCATATTTGGCCTGGTTTGATTTGACATATCTAGAAAAGCAACATATTTGATCTGTTTTATTTTGATACATGCTAAATCAAAATTAAATACTGATTTAATTTGAGATTTAATTAAAACAGGAGCAACTGATTCATGATCGCCCCAAATATCCAATACGGTCAAGTTTATGCCATTAAAAAATAATGGGCTTTGGCCTATATAATATAATATATGGACTTTGGCCTATAGTATAATGTATATAAAATAACTAATTGAGCTTTAGAAGTTTTTATTCATTAGTTTGATTCGTGACATACGTTGTACATTTTCTTTGAATTTGTAAGTTTTATGTAGATATGTAATGATAAAATGTGGATTTCTCCAAGCAAATGAAAGTACTTTTTTGCACTCTTCTTTTTAGAAATTATATAAAGGTAAAGATTAAAAGACAGTTTTGTTGAAGGTCTTTCAATTCATCAAATGCTTTTTCCCTTTAATTTCCTTTGCGAAACAAAAATAAATAAGTAAAAAGGTTTCCGAGAGTAATCTGTAAAAGATGGTTTTGCGGAAAGTCCTGTTAGTTGGTATTCAATTTATTCTTTCTAACAAAATAAAGAGAACGAAAATAGTTTTTATTCTAGACAGGACTTTATTGAAAAGGTGGATTTCTCTATAATATATGGTTTCTTTTTCTCAACATTTTTATTATTTGGAATTTTCTGTTTTTAGAACTAGTTGGCAATAAATGAGAATAAAGCGATAAACATCTTAAGATGTATATCTAAGTTATTAACTAAATATATCGTGGTAATAGATTAAAAAGATAATTAACAAACTCCACTTAGGTAAGGTTGGTCTGGAGTATCTTCTAAATCCACTATGTAGGCCCCAGAGGTGAGTTTTTCCCAAGGTCTCGGGTTTAAGTATTGGGTTTCTCATCTCAAGGTATTTTCCATGAGTAGGGGGTTGAAGGTCCAGCGAATTGTTGGTTAAAATTGTCTCCAACACGTCTGAATCGAAACTAACTTTACAAAAAAAAAAAAAAAAAAAAAAAAGATTAAAAAGATAATTAAAAGATTTTTTTTTGTGTTAAGCCAACACGTTAACTGTTAAGCACACAGGAAATTTTTAAAACTATATCTGTTAATTATCAATGTATAGAATACTTTGTTTGTTCGCTACTATTACCTAAATATATCCATGAAATTTAGAAAAAAAATAAAATAATAAAAGCTACAGATATTGGCCCATAGTGAAACTGGAAGCCCATTTGTATAACATTACCATGTTGACGAGTAGCCCATTACTCCATTAGCTATGTAAATGTTCTTTACTTCTTTAAACTTTAAAGAGGTAAGTGTTCTTTAAGCAAAAGCTACCTGATCCGTAAATCTATCTATCACGATATTGCTGTATAATTCACATGAATAGATGAAAGAAGAGAACGTAGATCAGAAATTTTCCTATGAAAAAGATGAATCGGAGTTTAAAGAGGGGAAAGGAGAAGGAGCCCTCGACCGCAACAGATAGAGGAGGATTCAATAATCACATAGTTTGTGCTCCTAGAATATGGCGCCTTTGGGCTTTCTAGTTGATTGTATCCAAAGGCCCAATTCATTGGGATTTCTCTATCGGTCAAGTCATTTCGGGGCAACCGTATCATTTATGATTAGGAGGATGAGCTTTAAGAGAATGATTCAAAGTTCTTCCAGAGTGGAACCGTGTAGTACTAAATACGAGATAGATCTTCGAAAGAACAAGGCCTGTCATTATATTTAATTAATTCTTATGACAATCGTCGGCTATTGAGATTAAATCTGTTAGTAAAATACCAAAAATGTCAACGGGTTCATTTCACCGATTTTAGTCTTGTGCTTTTCCTATTAAGCTTTAACTGATTTGCATCTTTTTCTTCTTTTAAAAGTTACGCCATAGTAATTCACCGTTGTGCTTAAAAGCGTGAAACTATTGTGTGGTCAATTGTTGTCAAACTTGTCATTGATCATTCTACTGGCTGTATAGATGGGCCCAATACATTTTGATGGCCCAGAAATTCTCATCTCATAATAGCTGTTTTATCCTCAACATTTTTTCATTTCACCCTTTTGAATCCTCTTGATTAACACCTTCAACATAACAAAACGGCTTAAAAAATATCACGTTATATTGAAAAGAGACTCTAAATTTTAAAAAGTTTAAAAGTCATTTGTAGGATAGAAAACAAATTTTTACCTTTGATGACACATAAAAAACCATGCCACAAAAGCATATATCATTTACATGCAGCTATATATATATATATATACTTTATTGTGATGGTTGTCCAAGATTCGATATGAAACTGAGATATGGAAAAAGACATGAGGTATTGGTGTATACGGGACTCATATGAATTAAATTACATATATAGAGATACATAAGAGAAAAGGAAAAAATAGAGCTAGTGTCGTACGAGGTGGGGATAGTTAAGAGATACAAATGTTTTGCCAAACAAACTTGATTGTTAATTGCCGTCTAAGATGGATGACGACTCAATGGTCAATTATTTTAACCTATAAGTTGAAGGACGGTTCCATATTCTTAATTTTGTATATCTACCCAATACGTTTATGACATGTAATTGTGTTTCGCTCAGATTTGTTTGTTACTCGTTAATTAATTTAAATCAGTGGTAATTTGTATACTATTTATACGGAAGTGTTACGATAATCGTTTATAATTCAGTTCGTCCACAACACTATAAGCATAAAAGTGACACTACAAATAATGTTGCATTTGTCCACACTTTTAGTTAGTGTGAACATATTAAAAATTTTGTTACGCTTTTATGTGTGTAAAAATATGTAGTATTAAAGTTGTGTAGAAATTTATTCACACTAAAAAATGTATAGAATTAAAAGTTCACACTTTTTAGTGTGAACTTTCATAATAATTTACGCTAACTTAAAAAGTAGCATGAGCAAATTTCTACACATTTTTATTTCTATATATTTTTACACACATAAAAACGTGACAAAATTTTTAATTTATTTACGCTCATTAAAAGTGTTAATAAATGCAAGATTATTTGTAGTGACATAATGCTACTGAGGATCCTACCGATCCCTATCAACATGCATGAGGGCCACCGTAGATCAAACTAGGGGAGGAGATCGACTTTTTGTACGTCTATGTATTTCTTGAATCATGCTTGTTAATTCATTCATACAAAGAGCGAGATTTGTCTATAAATTTGCACATATATATCTTCTCTCTGTATATACCTTTATTTACCCGGCTCTCATGGCTTTCCAAGAAAAACCCCCTTATCTTTTCTACTATGTCTTCTCCCGAAAATTTTCAAGCCCCGGCCCATATATATATGTACGTGTTCATTTATTTGGTCAACATACACAATTTTTCTAGCTATCTACAAAAATCTACAAATCTTAATCCCTAGTTTGGTTTGAGAATCATCCTACATATAGCTTATCATGATCAGAAGCTAGCTATATCTCGTTTTTGGCCCGGTTCCCTTTGTACCTTTATCCTCTTCAGATTTGCTTTTATAATTTCTAGCTTCAAGAAGAAATAAATGAAAACAGTCAGTTCTTGCTATTGGAGCATCATCAAGATTCACAAAAAAACCCATCATTATGTCGATCAATCTCGTTTCATATAATCGATTCACTTAATTATGGGGTTCCATTTGTTGATGCTTTGAGAATCTTGATGATGCTGCAACGGCAACTAATGGCTAATATTCCAATTGGGATGAGATGGTAATTAAGCAAAGTTTTGATTATTGTAATCCATGTTATGCCATTATACATTTGTTAATTAGTTGTTAATTTGTCTATGGGCATCTTCGTATAATTAAGTATATATGTATACTTGATTAGTTTTGTTGCTTTTTGTTTAATTATACTAATCTTTGATTCTTTTAGAGTGAATCAACAATTTTGTTTACTAGATATATAATATGTATATATGCTTAGGGTTTTCCTCAGAGTATGGACCAGCAATAGTGTCACTTATCTTGTTTATGCTTAACTTTTTCTAAAATGTGTTACCTTAACTGACTAAAATTTGAGATTTGACTGACATCATAATATTTATATTCTATCTACATATGAGATCATGATCACTTTGTATTGATATCTAATAGGATTCAAAAATAGACTATGTCCCTTTCGTATTTCAATTAGGTTTGTTAATATTCCTGAGCTAATTAGGTTTGTTAATTAACTACTATATGTAGCTGCTAGCTATACATATAGCATTTCAACGGGTGCAACGGAACCTGTACGACAAAATATTATTTTTTTTCTCCATAATTTAGATAAATATGAATTTATTCACAAGTATTTTCGGCTTTTGGCTCCGTCAGCTTTTAAGGTACATATTAAGTGTGCATGAATATATTGCCATTAGTAAATTTTACCTGTAAATACAATCATGTTTTAATGGAGTTCTTTCCGAGCAAAATTTTTTTGTAATTGCTTGGCCGGCCTTATGAAACATCCTATATAGCTTTTCAGTTTCAATACAAACAAATGTGGGAGTTTTTACACTGTCCAAATGGGGTGTTTATAACTTTTTGCACCCCAATGTGTGGTAAATATGATATCCGGCCTTGTTTTGCATTTCTAGTTTTTATGTGTATAGGTTTTTAACGATTTGTATGTATGGTTAATTTTGTTTTAGCCTTTTTGTTTATGTTTTAGTTTTTTGAACTAATAGTTGATTATTATTGACGGACCGCTACTGATACCCTATGATCTCAATCCCCAAGGGCAAGTCTTGAAACCACCACCAAGAGGAAATCTACATAAGTGAGAGTTTGAATTTTTCTTGGCCCAACATATATATATATATATATATATATATATATATATATATATATATAGAACCTCAACTTTTATTTTGATATTGTTACATGTAGTACTTGAACTCAAGATCTCCCAATTACTATTATACTCGTATCAAAGTTATTGGATACCTTTATCACAACCATTTTTGTTTTATTGTTTAAGTGAATTGAATAATGAACATATATGTGTACTTCTACTTTGAAAATAATACAATAAGAATTTAATGATATCTAAATTAAGTAAATTCTCCTTGCCTAGTCCAAGATCCATGCCTCAAAGTCTTCATTTTGAACATTTTAAGAGAACTCACATATTGATGATTAGCATGTGCGTCCATCTGTATAATGTTATCTCTTTTTACATAGAATGAAAAATTATATTTAACAAATTAGTATAGTGTCAAAAATATTTACTAAACTAGTATAATTTTCAAATCTATTTTGTGTTTTTTTTTCCAAACTAGTATAGTGGGTAAAAATATTTATCAAATTAGTATAATTTAAAATTTTTTATGGTTATATCTAATTTAATATTATTATACTTATTAAGTTGAAAAATTAAAAGAAAGTATTCCAAATCATGAATTTTTTTCCATACAAATTTGTAACTATAAATGGCGCAGGGTCTAATAAACTAGTCGGGATGTTGTTTGTTAATTGAACATATTCGTAATAAAAAAATACACTAAAAACCAACTATTAATTTGATGTAAGTGTTTCATCTATACATAAAAATATACTTACTAGTGATTATTAATTTCAAAATGTGATAAATAATAGTTAGTATATCATGAGATATTAATTTTTTTTAAAAAAGTTGTATATATAAGATTGAAACAAACGATTTGTTCAGTTTGATTATAATTTGATGAACTTAACCATCTAAAAGTTAAACTAAAAAAAAAAGACCCTCTAGCTTTCTGTATATTAAGTTAAGCAAAATCATATATTGTTCCTACAAAAATAAGATACATGTGCATAAAATAAAAAGATAGGATTACATGAAAGTAAACGCGGTAATCTTTTAATCAGTGATTAAGGATCTTTTACTTATTTTTAGATATAATAGATATAAAATAAAATTAAATTCAGCCCATAATGGTAAATATTTAAAACTATACTATTTTGGTAACTAATTTTACCCATTATACTAATTTGGAAAAAAACTATATATAAAAGCCTAAAAGGTATTAATGTATGAAACTGTTTATTACGTACGTACATATGTACGAATTATTATGCCACTGCCCTTATCAAATACGAGTGATAAGTAACTACATTATGTTTTTAACAAGTTTGAGGGCAGCGGCGGAACTTGAACCACATTACCAGGGGGGGTTAAAATCACGTATTCACGTACAGTTTTTTGCATCTATCTTTTATCTCTGACTTTTAGGGGGGGTAAAATCACACAAAATTTTTTTTACCCTTAAATAACATATAATTGCTAGATAAGACTCAAAAGTTTGAAGGGACCATTACCCCCTTTGGCCCTTATTATCTTCCACCCCTACGTCATCTGGCTGATATTTGTCTTTCACCTATGGTTCGAGAGTTTAATTTTTCAGATATAAATTATACTTAATGTTGTTACAAATTTGAAATGTCAGCCAATATAATTTTTAAAAATTATTATTGCTAAAAAAAGACTTTTCATCATAAAAATGACGTACGTGTTAAAGACTTAGTGTCTGTTTGGCAAGGGGCTTTTAAGGGCTTTTAGAAGCTTAATAGCCCCGAGCTTTTAAATATAAGCTCATTATCCCTGTTTGAAAATGCATTCGAATTTAAAAGCCCCAGCCCCAAAAAGTTCCTAAAAGCCCCGAAAAGTCTTTAAAATAAAAGCTCGTAGGAAGAGAGTTGAAAAAAAAGCCCCAGCCCTAGCCCCAACCTCAAGCTCCAGCCCCAAGCCCTTAACTACAGCCCCAGCTTCAAGCTTTTGTGCCAAACATACCCTAAAGTAACGACCACACTCCCACATACGTCAATTATTGCAAAATACACTACGAAACGGAAAATCACATCAAAAATGGGCTTCGATAATGGGCCGTATATATGGGCTTATTTCTTAAATCTACCGAACAAAATAGTTTGTCTTTTTAATCATAGATTGACACTTGATTGTGGGCCGAGTTTAACACAACTTAAAGTACATTGAATAGGAATACATCTTCAATCATTGAATGTCGGTTTTGCCTTTGAGTCAGTCAATTGATGAAAGAAAAAGTCGAAGGGGCAAGTTCCTTTCCTTTTTTGACTCGTTAGTTCTAGTACATATATCATGAATATATTGATATATACAAGCAATTTTCTATCAAGTTTTGTTGCATCAAAATTATAGGAGCAATATTTCTACATTAAATGTTTATTTTAATATTTTCAAGATATATAATTATGATACATAATCGTTTCAAAAAGTTTATAGTCCTCGCATACGTGGGGAAAAAAAGACTGAAAAACCGTTATGTAATTAATTGAATTTTCAATTGATCAAGTAATATTGTAATAAACAACAAAATGAAAGTAAACTAATTCAATACTTGGTCCAACTTGATGTTGTGAATGGAGGAATCTAATTTTCTCTAACTGTTAATTAATTAAAGGTGGCATTTTAAAATTTACATGAGTGTGAATTAAAAACCATAAATAACTGGAAAACAATAAGAAGTGTTAATTTATAGAGTATATAACATTGGCATGCATGATCCCATGTGCAAATTGCATGTTATGGTTCTGCACCATCAATCTTGGTCAAATATATAGCAAGAAATAACTAAAACAACTTGAAAGTAAGCATTTTATAGTGTATGTTAATTTATATACAATTTCAATTCTTTTATTAATGATTATGTACTGTAAAACAAGTATTAAAGTAAAATAAATTGGACAAGATCTTGAGCCTTAGATCATGATAAAATTGATGCACGAAGATTCATAAAGTAATTGATGCACGGCGATTCCATGATGTAAGGTGATTATTAGTGAATAGAAACCTATTGTTTTATCTGTTTTACTTTAATACTTATTTTAATTTACCTAAAACCTCTTTTATTATATGTACTGCTCAATTTTTGTATCAATAAATTAATCAATTTTATTAAAAATATTGGCACATGGATTTTGGCATATAGTTACTTTACAAAACGTAAGGAGAGGAAGTTGTATGCATATATAAACAAAATATGGATTACCCGTTACGTTTATTAAGGTCCAAAAAATAACTTTAAAGATATGAATCTTGACCTCCTGACGTGGATTATCTGTAAATTTGAATAATACTGATCGTAGAATGCTAGGTTAACTAGTACGATATACTGTAGCTATACAATTTTGTTGATAACAAAACGATCAATCATATAAGGTTATAATGTGTTTAGTATGTATAATTCAAGAGTTAGAGTTTAATTCTAAGTCTAATAAGGAAATTGAATCTATATACAATTAAAAAAAAGATATAAATTTAATAAAATAAATAAATTAAAGTGACACGTGTCGATCAAAGATTACGTCATGTGTCATTTCAAGAAGATGTCAACATGTTTTAGCTAGTTTATTGGTAGATGTCTTCATACACCTATAGATTTGAAAGTCTTATATATTTTGCCTTTATGAAATATCAATTATATTGTAGTTAAAAAAAATTAAATATACTGTTACATTATGTATAATTAGAACAAGAAATATGTAATCTGAAATTGCTTTTATAAGAAAGGAAAACAAGAACACTGTTACGTACATTGTTCAATTTGTTACCAAATGTCCAAATGACATGTTAAAAAAACTTACATTGAAGAGTGTATTGATGCCAATTTGAAATGGATATATACTTTCTTTATAGCTACATGTTCTAGATGTGTACGTTTCGCAAGCCCATGATCAAAGATACCCTAATTTCTATATGTTACGAGTATTTGATTCTTTAAATTTGCTTAAATATTATATAGAATTATCCTAGTAATTGAGAATATATCGTGCGTGTAGATATTGATCGAGCAGTTAATTAATTGACCAGTCAAGAGCAGATTTCACACACAAATGCATGTCTCATGGGACATGTTCCCAAAGGTTTTTTAGAGAGCGGACACAAGGTTGGTATGACGGAGCCATTAAATTTATCATATTCATCGATTAATTAATTTAATATTACCAAATTGATGGTATTGAAAACCTCCAAAGTTTGGCAAAACTAAATTGGTTGGGGGATACCGGATACAATCAAGTTTCAGTTGATTAATTAATTATAGGCCAAAGTTCATTGCCCTATATTAGTTTTTTAATTAAAGTTTTTTTAGTCTGAGTGAAATACAATGCCTTGAACTTGTGTATACTCGATTAATATTAGGGTCCGCTTTAATGCTTTATTTACCTACCGTCTTTGTTACCTGCTTGACCGAGGAAGACCTTGTATTTAACGAAGTTTGTTCATCCGCTCAAAATCAATAACACATGTTAAATTTATATGATATTAGTCATTTTAATACAAATTTGATAACGTACTCTGCTTGTTTAATCAAACATAATTAAGGCAATCCAAAAATGGCCGGCTTTGAACTTATGAAATTAATTAAATTATTATTATAATATTTGTATATTTCATCGGATAGCATCAAATATTTATATCAAAAACAACTACATTATCCTTCCACAAAGATTAGTCTTAGCCGATATCGTATTTAACAAAGGACAATTAACAGACGTATAGTTTAACTGTAGTATCGATCAACCGACGTAGTATGAAAAACATCGATGCATAATGCCCATAGATCTTTATATTTTAAAAGGTTGACTAAACGATGAACTCGATCAAGGGGGGGAAAAGACAAAGAAACTAACACGAAAACATATGATGACAACCTAAGCAAAAAATAGTTATTTGTTTGGCGGTTCGAATATCATAACAAGAGGTTTAGACTATATTGTTTTAACCGAGTCAATGTCAGAAAGGCCTTCACCAAATACCTAGTAGGAGGATAAAACTTCTATTAATTCGCTTAAAGACACAACAATTAATAAGAATATATTGTGTTTCCTCAAGACTCGAATGCAGATCTCCCTGAATCTAAACCTTCATTGAAGAACTTCCCTATGCCACTAGGCTATTAACCTAATGGCAGCAAAAAATAGTTCTGAAGTTAATTAGCAAAGTTAATTACCTGAATTTATATATGTTTCCAAATTTCAATGATAATTAATAATGTTAATATGGTATATAGCATTTTATTTTACTTTTAGTTGTAGAACGTTACATATATACAGTATAATAATATAGTTGCAAATCTCTTGTTAGGGTTTGTATGTTTCACTTAATGAGACAATTTGAACATGGGAAATTGAGAAAATCGCATATGTGGATGGATTTTAATTAACTAAATATAAACTAACATATTATTAAAATGGTTAGTTAATTGAATCACACCCAAAAATAAACCCCCGCAAGTCAATTGTTTTGATAGGTGGTCGGCCTATCCTCTTTTAAAAAGGTACGTAGCTACAACTATATTCCAAATCTTTATATAAAAACAAAACGCACCAAGACGTGATTGACATAGATATATATCTACTTTGATTAATTAAGGAATTGAAAAAAGCTAAACGGCGCATATGACACAATTTACGGAAATCTGGTAGATTTTATATTAACCGGTGAGTATAACCGAGTGATGCATCTACGGTTCTTTCTACTCGTATCAATTAATTATGTAATGCGGCAATGCCCACATGTTATGACTTATGATAGTGACAGAATTATAAAGAATATGAGTAAAAAGGACAATATTAGTAATGTTGATAAATTTAAATCAATTATCAAAACATAATGCTTATATATATTGCTCAAATAAAGCCTTTTGTTACGCAACTCAACACTTTATATGTAACAAAGACATGAAAATGTACAAATAATATGATGGTTGCAAGTTTGTAATACTATACCTAGACATCCAAAATGTCTATGGTTATTAATTTGGACATTTTTCAACATGTTTAACTGATGATCAGAATTATTCGGCATTGACCAAAGACAGAAGTTGTGAACAAGTTACGATTTAGTGCAAATAGATTTGGCATTAGTTGACATCAACCTCGATATGATCCAGCCATAAGCGGTTTATTTAGTGAATTAGTGGTAAAGAAATTTAATATAAAGTTATACATTAGCTTTTATATATAAGCATGCAATCGTTTATAACTCATGTGCTCCTTTATATATTAGTAATAAACTATTTAAAAGGTGTAGCTAGCTACCTGATTTGAATAGCCTGATGACATAAAAAGTACGTATGCGATGATGGTTTGTGAAACCATTTTGTTCCAGTTAACTTAATTAGGGGTAATTTACGCAAAACATTGCATATATAACATGTTACCTACACGCATTTACATTAATTAAAAAAAAATTTGTTTTTTTTGTTGTAAATTCTTCTTAATTACAAGGAAAATATTAAATGAAGCCTTTAAGACCGACTTTATTTAAAGTGCATAAATAGATTATACATTTTCATATTAAAAGTTAACCCTTAAATTTTTTAGTAAGTATACACATATTAACAAAAGCTAACCCTTATTAAAAAAAATACATTTTTTAATTTTTGTAAAACGAAGTTTGATAACTTTACATATATATTGAAAATAAACATTAAATAATACTTTGGGTTGAAATAATATTAAAGAAGGGATCCAACAAATTATTGGGAAATCAATATAGGAATTTGTTTTAAGATCGAATCGGGTAAAGAACTTTTAGGATAGTGGTAGACGTCACTCATAAAGTATGCCAAATCCGTTGTTGATGTTAAGAAAGATACATACTGCTCGTATTTTGTATAGCTGCCGCAGTATATATAGTAGGTGAATTGAAGGTGTAGCTAGGAGTATCCAAAATCAAGAAATGATGGATGGATCAACTGTTTTAGAAACATTTACAAGTAACCGCTGGAGTTCTGGACGACCTGTCATCGCCCACAACAATCAACAGGCCTAGCTACTATTACTATTACTACTCCCTATGCTGCCTTGCCTTCATCAATACTCAAATCTCACTCCATTGCTCTTATATTAATGTTATCGAAAGTCATGTACAAAACAAAGATTCTGGAACTAACAAATTTACTAGGCAACACAATATAAAAGATTAAAAGGTTTACAATAAAGGAAAATATAATCGTGTTGTTACCCTCACTAATTTCTTCTTTAATTTTGTAACTTGATTAAATAAATAAACAACCCCCTAAATGTGAGGGGAGCAAAGAAAGTTATATGATGTAAAGAGCATGTAAGTTAATCCCTTACAAACAATACAAATAAAATCGCATTTGTACACACTTTTAGTTAGCGTGAACAAATTTAAAATTTTGTAACGCTTTTATGTGTGTAAAAATATGTAGAACTAGAAGTGTGTAAAAAAATTTATCCACACTAGAAAGTGTGTAGAACTACAAGTTCACACTTTTTAGTGTAGACTTTCATTAATAATTTGTAACACCTCATTTGTCCACACTACCTAAAAAGTTAGTATGAATAAATGGGGTGTTACAAAATAATTATGAAAGTTTACACTAAAAAGTGTGAACTTTTAGTTCTACATACTTTTTAATGTAAATAAATTTCTACACAATTCTAGTTTTACATATTTTTACACAAATAGAAGCGTAACAAAATTTTTAGTTTGTTCACACTAACTAAAAGTGTGAACAAATGCAACATTATTTGTAATGAAATTAACATTAATCAAGAAGATACTTTGTTAATTAGCAAACTTACCTCATCTGGATTATAAATAATACCAAGCCATACATCTTTATGTGAGAGATTTTGTATAATTAGTAATCTGTCTACTCTAAAATGAAATGAATGATCATCTACACTATATTTTCCTATGCCAGCTTCTAAGCGTTTTAGGAATTAATAGATATATTAAGCGGAAACATAACTAGTTTATAACGTATTGCGGATAATATATTTGTATCTCAAACTTTTGGTTGTATATGTATGTACGTATATCATGAATTAGTGGGAGTCTATAACCGATTAATGTAAAACGGCGTAAAAAAATACACGTTATATTCATAAGATGTAATATATATAATTACTAGCAATAAAGATTGTATTATAAACAAATTCGAATATGCCTCAATCCGTGGATATGAAATAAATTGTGGTTGAAACTAAGTTATAATAAACAGTAATGATAAATATAATATATATATTTAGTTAAAGTTTTAGATTTACCTAAAAATTTTACAATCACATCAAAATCAAAATTTGTAAGTATAGTGGATAACGTCAAATAGCTAGTGATTTTCCGATCGTAAAATCAAATTTTTGAAGTCATGTTAATAACTTATTATAAATAGTATAAGTAATAAGGGCTGAAAATTTGAGAAAGAGAAAGAGATAGTTTATTAATGAGAAAGCGATCAATCAAATAAGGTTAAAATGAGTTTTGTATCTATAGGTCAAGAGTTTGACTTTAATCCTAGGTTTAATAAGGAAATTAAATCCATATACAATTAAAAAACTAATTTAATAAAATAAATAAATTAAAATGACACATGTCGATTAAGAATTATGTCACGTGTCGTTTCAAGAACATTTCAATCCTAACTAAGAGTTAGACTTTAATTTTAAGTCTAATAAGGAAATTGAATCTATATACAATTAAAAAAGCTAATTTAAAAAAATAAATAAATTAAAAGGACACATGTTGATTAAAGATTACGCCACGTGTCGTTTCAAGAACATATCAATCCTATTTTAGGGGGCATTTACTAAATTTAGTTTTACAAAAACTCAAAATTCAAGCTAAACGCTATTTCTAATAGCATGTCTTAGAAACTTGTAAATTAAAATCGTAATGTACTAAATTTATTAGTAGCTAAAGAAAATTTAAACATAACGTTATCAAAACCATAAACTCAACATAGCATAAGTTAATTACTAAACAGTAAACACACCTTATGTGGAGCTACGGATTGTAAAAACTACTATCTCCAAGCTACTTTCACAATTGACCAAATTAACTTAAAAAAGATAACCCGATAATAAAAGAGAAAAAAATTATTGTAAAAGGAACTAAAGAAGCATAAATAACATCAATCAGATTAGATACAAAGGGTAGGGTCCATGGCACCATCCTATATTTGATACTGTCCGACTCATTGCCATGTCGATCATCTATTGTGCTGTCACTCCCACCAAATTACTTCACTTCACTGCCCCCCACTCCACCCCCTCTCCCTCCCACGTTATAATTGCTCGCACATTTCCAATCCATTCTATTTCCCATTACTCTTCCTCTAGCTAGATATTAATCATAGAATTTAAGATCAACACTACTTGTATTCTCTCATTCATTTGTCATTTAAAAAACTATATACACATCTATATATCTGTATATATTTATATACTCGAGCGTGTCGGACATGTACCGATCAAGTGGTTCACATCAATTGTAACTACGTGCTTCAATGTCATAAAATCCGGATTTCTAATCGTAATGGTCTGGTCCAAGACAAAATAACTTAACCTATACATTTATAAAAATATAATTAGGAACTCATATGAAATTAATTAATTGGTTAATTAAAAACACTTAAAAATAATGTCGATCAAAGTTATAATAATAAAAAATATATACCTTTTAATCTCCGCTGACAATTCAATATAGCACTAAATATATAAATATAAATTATCATAAAATATGAGATTATAAAAATTACAAAATTTCGAGAAAAAAGAAATCCGTAGTGAACCGGAGTTAAGATAGATGGTTGGTGAATATTTCGTAGGTATGGCCTTGGGATTCAGTTGACAACATTGAAGTTATTTTGGTAACATGTAGCTTTTATTTCGTAGATGGTTGGTGAATATTTTGTGACTTGTAGTTTTTTATTTTAAGGTAGAGCGGATAAATGACTAATATCCCTAATTTGGTTAATTTGTTTATAACGGGATTGAATTTTGACAACGTCTTAAAAAGTTTATTCTTCAATGTGTAGATGACTATAGGTCTATAGTGTTGTTAAGAATTCTTCACCACATTTACATGTGTGAAGACTCAAGCCCTTGACCCCTTAAAAAAAATTACAAAGTGAGAAACTCTTTAACCATTAGACAACTTGTAGCTTTAATTTTGGTAGAACTATTTTATAAATCAATATTGACTAGTTTTTTTTTATATATATCAACATTTAACAAATTATAAAGTTGTTCATATGTATATTTTATCGTAACAAATGGAATAGAAATTTTTATAAGGGATTCATATCCCAACCAAGCTTTTTTGGTATCTAGACCACACCTATTATTTACAGCGATAGTCGCTGTAAGTACGGGCCCCCTGTCTGGAATGGCAAATCTGACAAAAAAAATAGTGGGCTCTCTGTCAGTAATCGTTGCAAATAGTTGGACATGGACAAAAACACCACTATTTGCATCAATAAGTCTGATTTAATTACCAAAAAAGTGGTTAGGATACTAGCAGCCTATAAATGAAGGACTACACCGTTAATTGTTATTGTACTTGTTAAAGTGTATATCCAAAGGACGTACTTCAACTGTATACACTTTTAGTATTATTTGAATCATATATCTTCCAGTTAATACTTATGAGAAAATGCATGCGCTAGTTTTAAACTACTTTTCCTCTGAGCTGCAATTATTTCTTGTTTTGGATTTTAGTTTGCCTATACAAATTTATATCTACTCATGTAATAACACGTTCAAAATTTGTCACTTAAAATGTTCTAATATTTAACTTATGTAGGATTAATTTATTCCAAGGCCCAAACAAGGCAAGAGAAAAGAAGTTGGGGATATTCAATAAAAACGAACAAAAATAACCGAATACAATGAAGTAATGAAGGCGTGTGTGACTAGCAAATTGAATCAATTTTACGGTTCCCCAAATAATTCAATTTGATACAATTAAAGTTTGAAAATTTTCAGTATATGTTTTTGAAAGAAAAAAACCAAAAGAAAGAAAGAATTGTTACCGGCATATGATGGGATCTGACACATAAACTGCCTAAATGACTTTTATTTGGAAGAGTTTTTTCAAGCTTATCCGGACCCCTGTTTCTCAGAAGCTTCACCTTTAAAGTCATAATAAATTAAAGAAAATGATAAATCATTTTAAAGATTAGGCTAAAAATCATTCTAAAATTATAAGAATATGACATGTGGTACCACTAATTCTGTTTCTTAATTTTTCCCCCTGATTTTTTTCACATATCATCATCCAATAGTTAAAGAGGACTTTTAGGCTATTTTATTAGAAGGATTAATCATTTCCCTAAATTAAACTACGCGTGCATTACGTTCATTCAAACCTACATTAAATAAGTTAAAAATGTTAAATTAAAAATGTCAAATTAAAAATGTTAGATAAATTAGTAACTTAGTTTTTTTGTTTTTTGAACTGCAACTTTTATTCCAAATGTCCTTGCAAGACACAAGCGACCAATATACAACTATTTACATACAGTTTTATACAATATTAAAATGGTATCAATCCTTCCATCTAAAATCCTTTGTTCTGTTGCTATACCAGAGAAAACCAAGGCTTTTAATATTGTGAAGGATCTTCACGGGACATGCCTTAACATTATTAAACCGATTATCGTTCCTATCCTTCCAAATACACCAACATGTCACCCAACACAATTCCTTTAATAATTTTTCTATGTTTCTTCCCACCCCCAACATGCTTATGAATGTCCACCAGACCTTTGATCGAGAACATAAAAAAGTGTGGGATCCGACACCATCTACTAACAAAATCCTACACTTCAGAGACGATGCGGCAGGAGCATAAAACATGTTCAATATTCTCACTGCCCTCCTCACACATCCCGCACACCAATAGTTACTTAGTAAGAAGTTTTTCGTTAAATAAGTTGAAAATAATAAACTTTTAGATTAAAAAAAGAAAAGAAAAAAACCTATCTTTCTCATTATTATAAGTTTTTCATTGACTTTTTCATCAAAAAGAAATTTCATCAATCTGCCCAAGGATGTTTTTAATTTTTATTACTAAATGGAAACTGATTGTTAATCTACTAAGTTAATTTAGCATCAATCAGTTGCTAAAATATATGGAATATCGAATATTGACAAAAACTAGATTATTAACCCGCGTAATACGCGGGTAAACACATAAAAATATAAAAAGTATATCAATGTGACATCAGGAATCCACCCGATCATACTCCAATATTGAAAACCACGTTATGACGAAACCTATACACGTAATAAAAAACCTCTCTTGATGAGAATTGACCCCATGACTTCTAAATAATTTAACTATTAATTTTGGGGTTGGGGTTGATTTTGTAACAATTTTACCACTTTAGAGATGAATAATGCAAAAACTTCTGATGAGGAATAGTTAGTAATAAAATAAACAAACCACAATGACAGTTTTTGTAATTTACTCTATTAAAAATTTTAGGAAAAGTATCACTGATTTATATTTTATCTTTTCTATAACTAATTTGCCCTTTATAGCTTTTCACAAGTATAAATCTTATCAAACAGTTAATTTAAATATGTTTAACAATTTTTATTTTTTCATGATTATTAATACAAAAGATTATTAAAAGAGTAAATTACATTCTTTTAGTCCCTTAAGTTGGTAGAATTTTCAAGTATTTTAAGTGAATTAATTACGGAAAAAACCCTAAAGTTGGTCAATTTTCTCACTTTTCACTTTGCAGCTGACAACCGTCTATTAAGTCCGTTAAGTGATGGGCATATTCATCATTTCACCATGATCCATTCATCCTTTTCTTCTTCCACTTACAATTACGCCAGAAAAACCAAATATATCTCTTGGTATATACCTTCTTCTTCTCCCAGTAGCCGGTGCAGAAGACGGAAATTTTTATCCGGTGAGTCAAGTTTCTCCGACGAAATCTAGATTATATTTATTTTGGCTAGGGTTCGTAGGCGATTGATTTCTGAGTCGATTGCAGCATGTTTCGTGTTCTGATTTAAATAAACAATAGAAATCTAGATTTTAATTTTTCGGGCGTGATTTTCAAATTTCTGAAGTGTTCTACTTCGATTTTTCCAGCATGATTGTAAAAGTGGGTTTGTGTTTGAGTCTGGAAAGAAAAAAAAAAGGGATCAAGGTGAAATGATGAATATGCCCCTCACTTAACGGGCCTAATGTCTGGTTGTTAGTCGCGGAGTGAAAGTGAAAAAATTAACCAACTAAAAGGTTTTTGCTGTAATTAATTCACTTAAGGGCAAAAACTGAAAATCCTGTCAACTTAAGGGACAAAAATAATGTAATTTTCTCTTATCAAAAACATATCTCTACAAAAAATCTAAAACTTATTTATGTTTCAATTGATGATGGTAATCCAATCTACATGATAAATTATATCCACATCTAATGTCATGTTGACAATTTGTAAGTTTTTGAAAAGTCATTACATTCAATTTGAATAAAGTTCGATACACACTATGATAATTCGTCAAAAAGTATTTATATTCCGAGTTACTAAACCGTATATTATGTTGTCATATATATAATTTTTTCTTGTTTGAATGTGTTTTTGATGTTCAATAAAAATAATAGTATTATACTTAATTGTATGTATTTGTTAGGATCCATATGATGTAAATTATGCCCCCAGTTCAAATTTGGGGTCAGATTTTTTAACATATGTTGAATAAAATAAGAAACAAAAAGCTATGGTGTAATTGTTATACTACTTTAATCTTGAAGATATTTATATGAATTCACCTTATATAACCGGGAGATAATATATTACTAATTATGTGGTAATTATTTTTATTTAACACTTAAAATTTCTGCTTTGGTGTCATTCTATCTTATTTTTGAAAGTCTTTTTTTTTGTAACATTATTTGATTTTATATATGTCATTTGTGTGGTCATGTTGTAATTATTTTTCACTATTAATTACTTTTGGATGATAAAATTGCAACCATTTATTTATATTAGTTTTTTTTTTAATTATATAACTAAGATAAGATAATTTTGTTCTTAGTTGACATAGAGAGCTAATTGTTACATTAGAGTTTTGTTTATTTGTCATTTTATCACAATATTCTTTTATTTTTATGTCATACTCATTATCATAATATTGATTATCAACTAATTATAATATTTCCGAATTAGTTATTATAATGCTAGCCAAATTCCTACATTGGAGTAAGAATAATTTGCCATACTAAGATTTATATGTGAACACGAGAAGCATATAGTACCATAAAACTAAAGGACTAAAATTGTTGAGTAGTGAAATATTGGGTGAAAATGTCTACATATGATAACTATTTACAATAACTAAAAATATCATTTAGTAAAAATTATTAACTAATGTTTTAAAAGGAAATTGATATCATAAAACAATCCAAAGGCTATAATCAAAAGTTAGATTTCATCCAATGGTGGTGGCTTTTTCAAAAACTATTTAAAGGGACTGTTTTATATATATTGTAAGATTATTAAAAATATATGTGTAAGGGGAATATATTTTGTATAATCATATAAAGTGAAAATATTAATATTCTCATTTAACAAAGATGAAATAATTAAATTTGATCTAATGATTTTAAATTTAAGATAAAATTCATTCAAGGGTTCTTGTTTGTTTAAGAATAAATACTACTTCACCAAATGGGTAGAAACTAAACCGCTTATTTCGATCAAAGGGAAAATAATGGAAAAGTTCGTTTCGGAACAAATAATATGTAGGTTCGAAATGCCCCAAACCATTGTGTTCGATAATGGAAAGCAATTTGCCCAAGGAACTTTTAATGTAAAATAGTAGCATTTTTTTAAAAATATCCAACATATATTATATCATTTTTTAAGAAAAACATCTCATTATTATATGTAATTTACTTTTGTTTTTTAACTACATTTAGTTGTCATTTTTTTAAAAAATAGCAACTTAATATTGTGTGTAAATATGTGTATATGATAACAATTTATGGTATTATAAGTTGTTATAGTTTTTTTATTGCATGGGGAACGGATCGGATGCATGTGTAAAGATTAGCTGATGGTTGGGATCTTATAAGGTCAGACGGACATTGCTGCTAATGTCAACCTATTCAAAATCTTTCCTATGTGTGATATTCAATTAAAAACGTTAGTTGAAATTATAAAAATGGATTTTATTAAATCAAACTTGAAATTATAAAAATGTATTTTATTAAATCAAGCTTAAAAGTCAATGTGAGTATATAGAAAATAACATGATACCCGCGCAGTGCCGCGGTAGTCGTTGCGGCGACGGTGTGGTGGTGGGGGCGATTGTTAGTGACGGAGGCGGTGTCGAGTGGTATTAGTTATTGAAGTAAAAGTAATTGATGTAAAGGTTAATGGAGATATTTTGATATATATTAGATTAATAGTGTAATTTAATTATTAATGTTAAATAGGTAGTGTAGATAAAAACATTTTAAAGGGTGCTACGTGTAAATTATACACAAATTTTAACATTTATAAAAATAAGAAACTATTCTTTTTATAATATAGCATAAAAGTATAAAAATATAGATTTAGATTTGACTAGAAAAATAAATATTAAAATATTTGATTAACTAAAATTAATGATATGAAAATCATAAAAATAAGAAACTATTATTTTTATAATATAATATAGAAGTATAAAAATATAGATTTAAATTTGGCTAGAAAAATAAATATTAATATATTTGATTAACATTAATGATATGAAAATCAAGTGTGCTTAAAATAGGTATAACTTGATTCAATGTCTTATAATTTTTATATGGGAAGTTAATAAAAATAAAACATGACGACAAAGAAAAAGAAAAAGGGATATAAACAAATACTAATACATTAAATATTTATAATCATTGAAAGGGTATCTTTTGTTTAATCATATTAAGTATAAGTATTAATGTTATCATTTAATAAAGTTAAAATAATTAAATTTAATGTAGTGGTTATAAATCAAAGTTGGAATTCAAGAATTCCTATTTATTTGTGAATGAATTTAGGACCTTGTTATATATAAATTGATACATAATAATTGAGATTAGGCTTTTTATTTTGTTTGGAATATGAAATGAAATTTTGATTTGATATAAAATATGTGACGTAATAATTATGTCTGCCATTATACAAACAAAAATATACAGTGTTTTTGTTCGCCCATTATGTGATTTATCGCAATATATTCTTGAAGTAGGAAGAAAATATATTAGTAAACAACTAAACACATAATCACCAACATATGTTTTTATATAACACTAATTTATATACTCCGAATATATATGTTTTTATATAACACTAATTTATATACTCCGTATATACTAATTTTGCTTTTTCGATAAATTTATATAAATAAGGTAAGAAGGCGACAGTGGGTAACGTAGTGTGGGAATTTGGTAGTGTTAAATATTTCTCGTAAAACACAGACAGAAACCTCACCGTGACGTTTGCATCGGGAACTAACTATGTTACCGTATTATGTGTTTTCACCTGCTGCAGGAACAAACAAACCATACAATATGACAAATTTATTTTGATTAATAATCTATCAGTAATTACCTTTCAAAAAAAATAATCTATCAGTAATACGTAATCTAAATGGAAAATGATTAATCTTTCTAACTAAATAGCTTAAAAATTTTCTTAGTTATGTGATAATAACATGTGAAAAAAGTAGAGGTAAGATTAACTATTAAGACAGTGAATTAGTGGATTCTACATGTCAGCTTCTTATAGTTTTAGAAGAATTTTTAGACTAATTTTTAGCAAAATTTATTGTTATCGCATAATCATGATGTATATGCATGATTTGACTATTAAGTCCGTGTGTATTCGATCGACAAGGTAGATTACACGTCAGATAGATAGTTATATGTAGGATCGATGTACAACACTAATGCCATTATACAGTAATTAACAAATTCTAAAGCAAAACTTCGTTTACTTCACGATAAAAGTAAATTGCATAACTAGATAGTTTGACAATCTTCTATCTATCCAGATGTACCACAAAGGCACAAACATGAGTATATATCCTCACTCATAGGGTACGTATTCATAAATCACATGAGTTTTTTAATATAATTAATAAAGAATTCTAATACTGAAAACATATATATGAGGTACAAATGTAGTTCTCTTTGAACCTTATAACATTGGGACGTTTCTTTTGGGTCAAGCATGATCGCAAAGAACGTATATCTATATATGTAACAACAAATAATTATGATTACAACAACAACAAGAAGATACCCAATCCCGACATAAGCCGAGTTATGGGGGAGGTAAGATGTAAACAAACCTTACCCCTACTCAAAGGTAGAGAGGCTGCTTTCAGATCCACCGGAGTGGAAGGGACTTCCGACCCAAAAGTGAAAAATAGGGTTAGATCCACCGGAGTGGAAGCCTTAACTGGATATGGATAATTTCGATCTCAAACTCTCAATCTCAATCCCACTCTTCGGATCACAAGTTCAGATCTTAGATCTAGAAATTTCTCAGAGCTTGCAATGAGAAAGGGGAAGGAAAAGAAAAGGAGAGAGATATCTAGTTGTTTAGTGCTAAAAGTATACAATATTTTAACTGTTAAACAAAAACCAACATAATAATATCGCACTTGCTATATTTTTGGAGGTAAAGCTCAAATATTAACGAACTGTTTTTGGAAATTTAGTTCCCATGACTTGAGAATCTTTATTGTACGTGGATTTTTTGTGTGCGAGAATGATAGTGATCAATTCCTTTTCTGTATCAAAAGAATGACGCCTAGCTCTCTGATCGATGTCGTTAGACCAATCAAATATATAAACTAAATACCTATAACTAGTATGGGTAAGTCGAGTATCGTATCCACAGGGAATCAAGGGAAAGTGTTAAACAACTTTACAAAGTTGATTAAACTAGACATAAACTTAAAACCGATTGATTGTTGATTTGATTTGATTAAAAACTAAAACTGATTATGAAATTAACAAATTAAACAATGATAATAAAGGAGATCATTCTCATGCTTTAAAGTATGTTTTCAAAAGTATAACCTAACTTATGTTCGTTGGAAATCACATAGACATAATTCATTATAAGCTTGGATTGAATGAATGCTAAAAACTAATCAATTAGGTTATGATGATCCACGATAATAAAAACTGGGGAATTGACACAACTAAATTATTTATTCATTAACAAGATTACAAGTTCATAAGAGATTCTTCCAATAATAATTGATTAACAATAATTTGAAATCAAAAGATAGATGGAATTCATTCAAAGTTATAAACTAGTAATCATTCAAACAATCCAAACAACATTAGATGTTAAAAAGCTAATGAGAAATTAAACATCTAATCCAACATGAACAAAAGAAAAGTTGAATACAATTGTCTTACATAATTATTCACATGAGAATTATCAAAAGAGAATTAGCCTAGAATCTTCATCATTGATATCATCATTAATTCTTCAATTAATACTTTAATCTCCATAGAATTGTGATTTGATGATGAAATTGGAGTTTTGGGAATGTTAGGAACTGCTCCAGGGATGACAAAATATGTGTGGTAACTTCCCCAAGTCGTGTTGTAATTGAATATAAACTGAAAATAATTAAAACCCAAAAAATTCGAATTTTTGCACAGCAACTGGCGTAACCTACTACCCCCCTGGGCGTAAGTTACGCCCCTTGTGTTTTCAACTGACGTAACCTACTACCAAGTTTGGCGTAAGTTACGCCCTTTGTAATTTCAGATTTTCTTCCTTAAACTTCATTCGACTTGTTCGACTTCTTCTTGACCCATATTTGATCATTTTAGCTCCAAATTGTAACTTATGACATGAAACACTTAATCAAACATAAACACGCCATAATCTTCTATTAACAATCACAACAAGTGCCATTTTTATCCATTATAATCATACATTTTAGGCGTTTATCACTCTCTTTTGCATATTTTTTTTGTATGAGATGAAAATGCAATTACCAGCTAATCAATGACGCATCTTGCGTTATTTTTCTATATATCACATGCTTTAATTCAACGTCTCCGGCCTATTGTTCTTTTTCATGTAGTGAATCCAATCCATCCCCAAATATTATCGACACACATCACATCATGACCATTGTGATTTAAGCGTGGATACTTGTTAAATACTCCGTATAAAATTATGGTGTTTAATTGTAATTTAGTAAGTATGGAAGGGGTATGAGTGAAATAGGACTTAATGTATAAATACCGCTTTTACCCTTTTTGTAAAAAACGGCTTTCATATAATTATATCAATTCCTTTTACATTTATCGGGTTTCGCTCAACACACATAAGCACACTTTTCATGCACTAGATCCAATTCCTCAATTAACCATCATTCAAACTCAAATTTAACGATTACAATACTAGACTATGATGGTCATAGTAATCAATAACTCGTATTTCATTGAAAATATAATGGAAATCCTAATCTGAGTTTTATATCTTGCTTAAAAATTAACCTAAAAGTATTATTAAAACCAAAAGATGATTATATAAAGATTTTATTAATTAATATTCTTTCATAATCTCTTCTTTAATTTTCTATACTATATTGAAAAAAAAAATAGTCTTTTTTATTTTTGGTTATGTTAAAAATATGTAATATTTTCACTTGGTACCCCTTAAAATACTTTCACATTCACTACCTCCTTAACCTTAACTATTAAATTAGACTATCAATCCTTTATGTTTTAAAATATGTCAATTAACCCTTTATATCAATTATATACACAGCTTAACGTCGCTCAATCATCCACCGTCGCCCAGCCATCACACCGTCACCGCCGCATCGTGCGGGTACCGTGCTAGTATCACTAATTTTTATCTAAATCTAACTAGAATGTAATGATGTGACCCGTTGAGCATATGTTTTGGACTTTGAAGTGTTAACATTTCTAATGTCAAGTATCATATTAAATGCATAACATGTATAGTATTTTTTTTTAATATACAATATATTCTAGTATATGATATCGCTTCTACATATTTGTATTTTTAAATCTAGAAAACATGATAGTATTTGACGCAATTCCACACGCATTCAAATGGTAAGAGAACAATTGATTAATCAAAGACCGAAAAAATTGACAACACATCAAATCTCTTATAAAGTCAATATTAATCAACTGTCTTTACAATCACAAAAACCCCCGTCTATATCTATAATCTATACTATATTATAAAGCAGATTCTCATGTCTAAAATTTTAAGTTTCAACATTTAATTCTTCAAAATACCCCTTCTATCAATTTTATATTTACCAAACACTCTTTCTCTCTCTTCGAATCTCAACCAATCATTTTTTCTCTCTCTCCTCCATAAATCATTTATTCATCCAATTCATTCAAAATCTTTTATCTCACAAACCGTACATCGATAAATTATAAAAATTATATGGGTGTTCTTAAAATTTCATGCTCTTTCATTAGAGATGTCATTCGATATACTTTCGACGAATTTTTAAATCCGAGGATGAAACCCGTACGATTAAGGCATTTGGCTACGACACTCTATGACATATAACCTCCTATGAAATATCACATTTTATGACCTATCATCCTCATCATTTTACTGTCGCAACGCGTGAGTACTTACTCTCGTTTATACTAATCTTAAATTTATTAAACTAGGAAACAAATCAATTTATACTTATCACAATAAATAGAAAAATAACTCATAAAAATAAAATATAATTTATTAAAATAGAAGATAATTTGATATAGTAACGGGTCTGTGCATCAGTATTAGTGACTAGTGAAGTAGTAAACAAAGTTTTGGTTAAGAAAATGTAAGAGAGGGAGGGAGGGTGGGTTTGTTGTCAAGGATAGAGCCAGGTGATACCCACTGCCACACCCTCCTGCCACTTCCCCACACACACATTTTATAAATACCAACCCCCTGTTTTCCCCCAACATTCAATACCCCTCCCCCTCCTCCTCCTTTTTCTTTCAAATACCATCCATCTCTCTTTTACACTAAAATTATAGTACTTACATTTTTCTATCTTTTACACACTCAGTTTGATCACTCTCTCACTCAACAACAAAATGGCAACTACTGCTACCACTACACCCACATCATCATCTTCATCAGCCCCACAACATTTCACATACTTGGATGAAAAATGGAAACTATCCAAGAAAGAAAGCATCTCAAGAAGCCGTTCTTCCACGTCATCATCACTCTACCCGACTCACCGCCGTTGTGCTTTCACTCGAAAATGTGCTCGTCTTGTTAAAGAACAACGAGCTAGATTTTACATCATGAGACGCTGTGTTACAATGCTCATCTGCTGGCGTGATTACGGTGACTCTTAATTCTCCGACCGCCCATCTCCCTTTTCCGGCCGCCGCTTTTGGTGGTTGAGATTTTCCGGCAAGAAATTGTACATACAGTAATATTTTGGTATATAGCTTCTTAATTATCTTTATCCATTGTTTTTCTTTAGATTTATTTTTTTTAGATAATTTTGGTGTAACTGATTTGATTGCAACGAGGAAAAAAAAACAATTAGAGATAACTTAGATTTTATTATTATGATGGGCCTCATTTAATTCTTTTTTTTTCCCCCTTGTTTTTGATGCATTTAGAAAAAATGTGAAATGTGTTTAGTGTGTGTGTGTGTGAAAGAGAGAGAAGATAAAAGGTTGAGATTCCATTCAACATAGCAGAGGTGCAGAACTGTGATCCAGTGTGCTTGGCTGACACACCTCTTTATTTAATTCCACTAAAATTTATAAAATACAAAAGATCGATAAAAAAATAAAATGTAATTTACATTTTAGAATTTTACTTACAAAGGATTCCGTTTCTTTCCACCGTTTTCCTACAATTGTTTAATTCTACAAATTTCAGATTGTTTTCACGGTCAAAAAGCATTAAAAGCTTTATATTTTATTTTAAATAAAACTTTTATTACATGAATGAATGATGTAATAGATATATTTTTGAGACGTGCTTAGTATTTCTTACGATATTAAAAAAATAAATAATAATAATAAAATAAAAATGTATCTGCAGTTTTTCTTTTCAATGTGCCTCTACTTGACATTCATAATAATATTTACAACCGTAGAAAAATTCGAAGTCACTTCTTTTAGCTTGCAGATATTGCGGAAATAAAACTGATCGAGTTTAAAATAATATGACTTTCTAAATAGAAAACTCACTTATTTTAACTTTCAACCAATAAATAAATGCAATTACGACACATTAAAACATTTTATTTTCAAACCTTTTCGATGATAACAACAAAAGGGTTGTTATATAATTTAGAAGGCACGAACATTTGAATTATGTAATTACAATATGAAAATGTAAATATTACGTTATTGACAATCTTAAAAATATTTGAAACTATCTCATGTCATGAATTGAAAAAGTATTACTTGTTTAAGAGCTCATTAGTCATTACTCATTACTACTTCAAATGCTTATTAACTAATCACAGAGATGCCAAAATCATATGTGTATAAACACAGTAGCAAATTGTAGTTACAAGTTATGCCATTTTTAATAAATCTTGTTGCTGACAGATTAATGTGATAATTAATTAAAAATGTTAAGTTTCACACAGGAGCAAATAATAATTAAAGAGGGGAAGGGGATAAAACAGCAATCCAAGTAAAAAAGAGGACCACATTAGCGGTTGGCAACTTGGTGGTGTAATTTGTAACGGAGGGATATCTTTGACTACAAAATGGACCACTTTGACCTTTTAAATAGTCGTATATGGAGTGGGGGTGGGTTTTAGTTTTTACCCGGCGGGTAATTTCATTTTACCCCCTTACGTTATACAAAAGTTGTTACGGGTAATTCAGATTCCTATTCCTACGGCTCATATTCCACCCTCCTCTCTATATTTACTTTCTTGACACTTTTGGGAAAAATAAGCTTGTCTTTTCCTCTACCAAATTTCATCTTTTCGTTATTTGGGGCAACAACTTGTTACATCTGTGTTTTTCACATTGTTTTCCGTTTTACCATTCTTTATTGTACTTCTTTTCATAGTAAGTAAAAGTTACGAATTACATTTAAGATTGCAAAAATATGTTTTCTATAAAAATATTTCACTGAAATCAAAATAAGATCAAGAACATAAAAAAAAAACTTTTTGAATGAGGAAGTTAAGTTGTAACCTAACAGTAAAAAAAAAAAAAAAAAGAAGAAGAAGAAAAGAAACGAAGTTTAAGTGATTGAAAACAACTTAACGCAAGGTAAATGTAAAATATCTCTCACTCATTACAAGGTTCACTTTGTTATTGGATCATACATATTGTTAGGTTATGGAGTTGATGGGTGAACGTGTAAATGGTCAACTTCAAAGTTGATCAATCGTATCACGACTTTGGCCCTATGTGCATTATTCCTTCCGAAGGGTAGCATCATGTGAATATGTGATCAAAATTTTTATCTCGTAAACGTTCATGCTATTAATTAATTATACCATTTATATTATAGAATTAACTATAAAAAAAAATGTAGATGAAGTCCGATCCCCAGTACTTACATTATTAGCGGTACCCGATCACAGCCTGCAATGCTATTGCTTTAAAAAGACACAAATTTACCACAAATCTCTCATGTACTAGGCTCGCAAGATTCAAACCTTAGCCTAAAGGCTTCACATAATTATACAAAAGTCCATCAAATTTTAAGCGTATAGTATCGAGTATAGTTTTTTAGTTAACATCGCAGTGGTTAACATGGTTAGATACGAACCATTGCCATATGATTAAGTGGTTAAAGTTTTCACAAAATGTATCGAATTCGAAATTTTACCAAATAACATTTTGTGGTTGGTTACGTAAGTGTTCAAAAACGGCTATGGGTCAAATGGCTTAGATTTGAGAAAACAAAAATATGCCTTTAATATTAACTGTTTAAAAAAATTTCATTCACTTACCTATTTCTGATTTCAGAGTAAACATGTGGTCAAAAAACCACTAAATCAAGATTTCTGATCGTAAAAAGAAAAAAAAATTATTTATTTTAATAGAAACAAATAAAAGTATAACTAATTCATATCAAAACTAACTTATTATTTGAACGTTAACTTTGATAGCACATGCACCAAGCTAAAAACACACTTCAACAGATTTCTCTCTCATCCTTATAAAAGTATGAATATGATTTATAAATCAGAAGGTGATGCAACCCCATGGATGCCAAATTAAGCTAGAGCCATCTTGACTGTAAATGGATTGTAGAAGTAAGTGAAAAGCATACAAAAATGCTACGTGTATTTGATACAACGGGATTCTAATACATAATTCCATACGCATGTATTTTTTTTTAGCATTTTGGTACCAGCAACACGATGAGCTTTTTGTGTCATAGTTAATGTGATACCGGAAATCTTTGTTTTTTGTTTGGTGAAGTAAAAGTATAAGTAGTTTAGTGTATTGAGTAAATTGTTGATGACATGATAACAACATAAAGTGTGTGTTCAGCGTGATGAATTACGAATGGTGTAAAACTCATGGACCCAAAGTGGATAGCAGTGAATATAGTAGGGTCTGAGTGTAAATATTGTTTGTCCTTGTGTGTAAATTATTGTCCAAGGGGTTGTTCCAGCTGGATTCTTAAGAGTTGGAGTGGATCTGACTTTTCTTTTGCTGATAACCACAATTTTTTTAGGAAACGAAAATAGTACAGCTTTGTTACTGTATTACGAGTACTTCATATAATTTACACCATGTTATCATATTTCGGAATGTTTCTTTACATCAATAATAATGATATATATGCCTTTCCAAAACAAATAATAATGATATATATGTTTCAAAATAGGTCTATTTCGTAGATTACATGACACATATTTTTCGTTTATTATCACAAATTTCATTAATGATTATACGTTTCTGTTTAAATAGTGAGCTAATTCACAAACTTTTCTAGGGAATACTTATGATATCGAAACCTTTGGTTTTATTCTTTCTTTTTAATTTTTTAGCAATAAACGTTATTCGTTTATGATATCTTAATGGAGATATAGTTGGTTCTTGTATGAGAACACCCATATAAGGAGTTTTACGGTATACACATACCTTGTTTTCATTGGTTTAATTGTTTGAAGATATTTTTAATATTCACATCCTATGAAAAAAATTGGCTTATACGACTTAATTTTGTGAGTAAAGGTATATATATATATATATATATATATATATATCAATTTTTTAGAGTTTTTATTATAGCAATTAGAGTCATTCTTCAGCATGTTAAACTATATTTTAGACCCGTATCCAGCACCTACGCACGAGATTTACGATATTATCAATATTAGATTTTCATACATTTAGGTCATAAAAGCTTATAATTTAAAAAAAATATACAGTTTCAAGTGTTATACTGTGCAAGTTGTAGTACAATAATCACATGTTCTTCACTGTCATTATTAGCTGCGACATATTAATGGAATTGTTTGTCGCAGTTATTCCACAAGGCACATGCTACAATAATTACTCTATCATAATTGAAGCCAGTTGTACTCATAATGTGATATTATTATTAAAAATAATTAAGAATTAAAACATAAACATACATGTGATATTGTACTTGACATTCAAGTATATGTATTTGATCATGATGCAGGCCCAAAACACGAATAAGTTTATTTTCAATCACATGTTTTATGATAATTAGATAACAGTTAGGAATGTTTTCATATTTTTTGATAACAATTAGAACTCTTTATTTGAGTGACAATTGTAACTTTAAACATTAATATATAAATATAAAAAATATGTATCTTTTTTAATGAGAGATAGAATGAATCTTAAATGGAGTTCATATTGATTTAGATTTAGTATTCAAGTAGCTCTCTATTGTAAATCGTTCTTTGTTATGTGATCGTTGACTTGGATCTAGTATTCAAGTAACAGTACGCTCTATTGTAAATCGTGCTTTGTTCTGTGATCGTCTCAGGTTTTGTGATTCCTATTGTGTTTAGGATAAAGATGTTGTATATCGTCATATGTTTATTATGTTCGAGATATGTATCTCGGGAGTCAATTTGATGAAATTGAGTGATTTGATTGGTAATAAGTCATTAGGGTCTGAAATAATTTTTTGTAGACAATATCTTATATGTTGAAATTGTTTTAATTAATTAAATAATTGTAAATTTTAAAAAAATCTCTCAAGTTGATGGCTAAATATAAATTAAACATTTAATGTTAAAAAATGTAAATTATTGATAGAAAACAAAAAAGTGTCAGTTAATGAAATTTTTTCTACAAATTAATATAAATATTAATATAATAATATATTTGGATAATGATTATTAGGATTTTTAATTTATAGTTAATCTAAATGATGACATAAGTGAAAGTCAATTTGATAAAATCGAACGATTTGATTGGTTAATAAGTCATTAGTTCAACTGTCTTATACAGTTGTATATATTAAGATTAAGATTTAGATGAGATGTTTGTTGTCATTTTTCTACGGAGTATTATATATCCACTCTTCTTTTTTTTTTTTTTTTAAAAAGTAAAATTCTAGTCATATAAGCCCCGACAAAAATCGCCGGCAACCACTATATACAAATATTTACACAAAAATGAAATTACACCAGTTTTGACAAGAAACATTCCTATATTTCATTCTATGCTTAAACCAGAGGTACCCAAGTGTCTTGATACTTTGAATAAATCCAATAGCATTAACATCTACATTGTTAAAATTTTTGTCATTACTACTCGCTTTTTAAATGCACCAGCGACTAATACTCATAATACCGTTGATTGTCGAGACCTCTGATTTACTTCTTCCATATTGTTTATAAATTTCCAGAATTTTTTTGACATTGAAAACAAAAACTGGGGCAGACCTAGTCCATCTTCTGTTTGAAATGCCAAACCTTAGCCGAGACCACACATTCACAAATTATATATCCGCTCTTCTATAGTACTATATATACTAAAACAAAATAAAAATGTCAGTGCTCTTTGCATATACTTATCCATGTGTCTTCCCAGCTCCGCAGACATATGCACGTTTGTTGCAATTGTCATTAAATTTATAAAGCAACGAGTGTTATACAAGATAGATAAAACATCAAATTATGTCTTATACGAGTATACGTTTCTACTTCTACCTCATTTGCAAACAACAAAGGTTTTTGCTCTTTTATTGAATAACTCTTGTGTTTGTTGTTTAATTGATCATTTTTAAAATACGGTCTAGGACGTCCAATATGTTGCTACATACATTTTAAAACACATTGAAACCTTAAAATATGCATTACATAATTAAAGAAAACAACTAATAAAACATATTATCCAACAAAATTTTAGCTTTAAAGCTAAAAATATGATTCAGACATGTAACAAAATAAAGCAAAAAAATTGACAAGAGGAAAAATGTAATCATTATATTGTGTAATCAACACAAAAGTCTAGTTTAATCATTTAAAATGGTGAGATTTACAAAACTGATAATAAATTTGGAACAACCGATATAGAATAGAATAAGTATTATCGATCATATGGCTAGATTAAATTGTTTTGTTGACTATATATCAAACAGAAATGGATTCCCTCAAGTTATCTTAACATGATAGCTAGTCACGTTAGGACAATCTTGACCCTTAGATGAAAATTAAGGGTCGAAATTCAATAATTATTTTTGAATCTTGATTTATGATTTTTATTCAAGGGTTAAAATTTTTATAACTTCCCTCAAGTTGAGGAAATAACTTAAAAGAATCATTTCCTCAAACGAAACATTTTGCTGCGTGCTTTTGTTGACATTCCCTTTACTTTTGGTAGTCAAATTATTATCTTAGTCAATGATATGGAGATCTATGGATCATAATCATAATTACTAGATTTGATAAGATCAAAAGTGACCCCAAAGTAAAAGGCCATGAGATGAGGCCAAACCAATAATTTCAAAATTAAGTGGATGCTTAGGCATGCTTTGGAACACTAACCACACCTTTTTTTCAAGCATGAATTTAGTAGTATAACTACTGTATAAGCATGCTATTGTGATCACGGTCTTCTTTCATAATAGAATAATTAATTAAAAAAATGCCACTTTTGCAACAACGGTCCCTTTGAATTTTAACTTAATTACCTCGATATTTTATTCTACAACATCTCCGACGATTTCACCGTGAACTATCATTTTGTTAGCATTACAAAAGTCCGATCGACGTACGTACTCATTTACAGATTCGCCTTCCTTCATGTGAAGAACTATAAACTTCTTTCGTAAGGCTTTGTAATTAAATGCAAATGTAAATGGTCACCTTCTATTATATCTGAAAATTCAAGATAAAAAATAAAATAAAAAAAATTGTTACTTCGGTTTATACTTAAGAGTAATATTTTTACAATTCTATTTCTTCATTTAAACGTCTCCTCTTTTATCTCTCTTGATCGTCTAGAAGTGCCCCGGAAAAGAGATAGCTAGGCACTAATAGGCACCGGAACATCACCCGCTTATCCAGCAGCTTATGGGGTGATGAGCAAAATTGTAACTATGTTGCCAGGTTCACTCCTCGATCACCATTTCAACCGTTAACATAATGCATATTTTTTTCTAAGTTTTTTCGTCTTATATTTATCATTTGTTTTTTATAAGTGGGAAATATATATGGAGACATTTTTTGAAAGTAGAAAAGAATAGACATACGATGAAAAAGAGGGTGGCGAGAAACAGACACTCTCAAAAGGGCAGTGTCTAGTTTTAAAGGTGTACGCCATATCAATAAAATATCATACTCGAATGTAATCTATTTTCTTATGTTTATAAATTTTAAATTGAGTAAGCAACATGCATAACTATGACATACAAACATATACAAGGAAGACAAAAAAAAATTCAAGTATTTCTTAACATACACGTGATAAAGGTTAAAAAACACACACATATATATGGGACTTTTATTTCGAAAAACCTTTATTTTTTGCAATAGTTGTAGCAACTCTTAATTAAGCTATGTATTGGATCATATATTTTTAAAGTTTGTAAACACGTGAACCATTATAAAAATGTATGTTGTATAACAAAACTTTTTTCAAAACCTTATATATGGGGAAAGATAAAATGAATCAAGCTTATTTTGAGTCCAAAAAAACTCTATTGATTTTCTTCCATCTCCTCCAATTCCAACCACCTCCTACCACCACCACCATCATCTCCGACTACCACCATAATCCTCCGGCGACCATCTCCGGCGAGACTTACACATGTGTAAATACAACTTATATACACAACAATGAAGGTTAAAGACGGATCCCGTCAACCATGGCACTATGGCAGTAGCCAAGGGCAGAGCCCGTTAGTCCATGGCGGAGCCATAGCGGCTAAAGGCGGAGCCCGTTAGGTAGATCACTCATCACCGGTCACCTCCTATGACCTATCACCCTCTATGACCTATCACCCTCAATGACCTATCACACCCACCAGCTTTCGTTTATGAATATCCTTAAAGGCGAAGCCAGCTCCGAATCATAATTTTTGACAACCACCACCAGCCACCATCATCGCCGGAAAGTTAACTTATACATGTGTAAGTTGTACTTACACATGTGTAAGTCTCACCGAAGATGGTCGCCGTCACCGGAGGATCATGGTGGTGGCCGGAGATGATGATGGTGGTGGTGGTCGGAGTTAACACACATGTGTATGTTACATGGACTTTTTTTTGGACTCAATTTATCCCTATATATATAGCCTTTCTTTCATATGTGAACAAAAACGTGAGCAAATTTATTCACAATTTCACACAAGATTATTTAGAAGGTTTTGAAAAGAAAAATCTTATGCAAAATATATTTTTATAATGTTTTACATGTGAATGAATTTTAAAAGCATGTGACCCAATATCAAATTAAATTAGGAGCTTTAAAAACATGCAACACACACACACACACATATATACTTGTGTTTGGTGAATCTTTGTGCATCAATTTTATTATGATCCAATAGTCAACATACTGTCCTATTTGTTTTACGTTAATATTTGTGTTAATAACCAACCTATATATATATATATCACAAGAAATTCATGAGACCATTTCTACATTTTATATCATAAAAACAATTGTGTTGAATCAGTGGTTGCAATGTTTGCCTCTGAAAACAGAGGTCAATGGTTACTTACTATTCTACATTTTATATCTTGTACATCATTATTTAAGCTTACAAATACACAGAAATTCTAACTTCTAATTAATGTCATTTGTATGGTTAAGTACATTGTAAATAGTTATACAAAGGATTACATATTTACATTTGATGAACATTTTTAGCTAGTTATCGACTTTGTTAATTGTATATGTAGTAACATATATACTAACATTCGATGGCGCCATTGCCTAAAGACAAAAATCTTGTCACATGCTACACTTTTGTCTCATAATTTTTATTTGTTTAAGAAAATTTAACTTTAAGATAATTGGCGGGGTCCATCGTTGGTCATCCGTCACTTCAACAATCCTCAGGGCATGGTTTATGAATAAGAGACTTCATTAATATGCGATATGCCTTTAAACTTCAGTAATAGCATCTAAGGGCCAATGATGATTAGTCAATTAGAGGCATCTCAGGTTTTATCCAAAGTCTTGAGTTCGATCTTTAGAGATGACAAGTCTTGGGTTTTTTCCTCCAAATACTTATAATGGCTCATGTTCAACATTTCGTTGTCTAGGGTACGTGTAAAGCTTCACCATTATACGGTGAGGTTTCTTTGATGTCGTATACCGACTGAATATTCGAAAAAAAAAAAACTAAGGTAACTTTCACAGGGGAAACTATTAATTCATGGTAGTGAAGACATTCTTGATATAGCCTAGCAGATCAATGATATACAATTTTAAATAAAGTATCTAATACTTTGTAACAAAAAAATAAAATAAATGTAAGCCTTTCCGTTCATCTATAATGATTTCATAAGAATGATTGTGGAGGGGGTCCAATGGCGCTTTCAGCTTAACTCAAATGTTATTCACAACCACTTTTAATGATGGGGAATGGATTCTTTGTACTCAAGTCATTTAACCCCCAACTCTTAGATTAAGGGCTATTTTGTATACATAACTAAAATATAATCATACCTTTTTCATGCTCAAACTCGCCATAAGTGTTTAAAAAATGAGTATCCGGTCTTTAACAGTTCTTAAACTTATATTTGAAAAAATGTGAAGAACACTTGGCACATAAACGTCAAACTTATATTTTAATGCGAGTCATAGCTAGTAATTATATAATAGTTAATTAGGTCAATTGGGAATAAACTTGAAGTTGAAGATACCCGTTTAAAGATATGATATTTTGGATTTAATTTGGATAAAAAGTGTTGGAAGATATTGTTCATCATGTCCTTTGCGGACTTTGTACCATTGGTGGTCACATGTCATTGTCTTAAGATGGTCCATCTACAAAATTATATTTCAATCTTTGTACCTTTGTGAGTTTTGGATAATAATACTTCATAAAATACATTAACATAATACTTTGTTATATATAACTCGTGATTAATAAGCATATCTTGATGGGTCTCACATAACTTGTCTTTAGCAGTTTAGACATACAGATACTTCATTCTCTTCATATTGCCATCTTGGACTTTCCCATGAACTTTATATACTAGAATGGTGGATACATGAAGCAACAAATTTGTATAATGATACATATGATACGATTAACTTTTTTACAATCATGTTATGGTGTATAGGAGTTGTGAAACATACTTTTCTGTAAATAAATTATTGAGAATCTAAAATATATCTTGTGAATAAAATTTTGTTTGTATGAAAGATTTCCGGTTGTTAAGGAAGTAAAATTGTCCACATCAATAAAAACAACAATGCCTTCTTTCAGGACGTGGACATGACTCTATGAACGAACCCGTGAGGCTTTGTTATATGGGCCTTCTACTTTCTTTTTTGTACTACTACTATTGGTTATGACCACTGGGTCTCTACTTATTGGGCCCATTAAATGGGTAAAGGGTAGTTCATATGAAACCCACCCTGTGCAGAACTTCTGTACACTAGTTGGTAGTTTGTTATTGTTTTTGAGTGTTCAGCACATCGATTTTATAGGATAGTACTCATTTGCTCTTATCAATAACTTACAACAACGTACGAAACAAAGGCTAAATCAGTCATACATTATGTATAAACAAGACATGTAATACGGCTGGGAAAGTTATATACTGAAATTATTGTGTTGTTTTCCCCCAAAATGACCTTGAGATACGAGGGTTGGTGCCCGCGCATTGCGGCGGTTAAACAGTGATGATAATACAAAACAGTGAGGAGAATTGATATACGTGTGTATAAATAGTGATGATGTATCCTCTCAACAGTACGCAGATCTTGTCACACGAAGGAACAGTAACGCGTTACAACACAAAGGCTGTCCGTAACGAAGGCTTCCGCGGTAAGGAAAAAAAGATAAGAATTGTTCCCTATAATTTCGGGATTTGGTCCTATCATTTCCGATGAGTAACTAAGGAAATTATATCTCCAACCTAAAACTTAGGAAGCCCTAAGTCGCCAACTTGTTCTTCAAGAAAATCTTCTTCTATAAAAGGAGGAAGACGGGGCTCACTTTGAGGGGGAGATCATACACAAACAACAAATAAGCTCATTCGGCGTAAAGAGATTTACTCTACCTTCGGGGAATCGCCAACAAACAACCCAAAACACCCATCATTCTCCCTTCTAAACCTAATCTCGGTTTGGTGCACAAACAAATAGGAAGGAGAGAGAAAAAAGTGATTGTGTGTTAGATTTTGATAAGGTGTTTGTCTGGTTGTGTTTAGAGATATATAATTAGAGGTAATGTGTGAATTTTGGGCAATATAGGGATACTGAAAAAACTGGTTAAATTACTTAAAATAAAATTTCAATATGTTTTATAAGGGTTTATAGATATGGCGACATATGAAAATTGAAAACTAAGGTCGTTTACAACCTTCACCTCTTCCTTACTGTTACATCAGCTTTTCTCTCTTCTAAATCACCTCTTCTTCACTCACTACTAACTGTGAAAACGTGTTTCAGCACGTTCCCGGATCGATTAACACGAGATCTAACAATCATAGATGTGCGGAATCCGTCTATGATCGTTTTTAGGGTTAATTAATGATTATCATGATAAACACACACGAAGATAATAAGAACAGGAGATAAACACAAAAAATACTATCATTAATCATATGATTACAAGATGAATCCGTATGAACAACATCTACAATGATTACGGATTACAATCATTGAGACGAATCGTGATAGTTTGGGCGGTATCTCGAGGTATAGATCTCTACCTCAAGAACCTAGTGAATGACTCTATGTTGCAACTAAATCATCAACCTAAATTCATGACCTAAGACTTATATTTATAGGCTGTACAAACAGACTGAGCCTTATTAACTTAATAGTTCTTAGCCTTTTAGAATTATTGCATCGGACAACAGATTGTGCACTTTATGTGCTCTAACACTAACGTTATTTCTTCCTCAACTTTTATATATTTCTATTTTATATTTATCCTAAAATAAAATAGACTTACTTGTTTGGCTTTGATTGGTTGATGACATAGCCGAGATCGGGTTTTCGATAAAGTGTTGCCACATAACGGCGGATTGATTTTGGTTTTCGTTATTTAGAGACATGATTTTAGGTGAGTATTGTCAAAGGATTTGAAAGAATTTTTTGTTTATGTGTGTTTCTTGAAAGAGTATATGGTTGAAGCTTTTTAATTAAAGATGGAAAAGAAAAAGAAATAAAATAAAATAAAACCCGAAAGTAACCGTTAAATTCAAAATTTGTTTAATTTTTTTTTTTTTTTGAAAAGGTCTCGGTCGGACCCACACACGCTTCATCCTCCACATCTTCATTCAGTGACGGGTCAATGGGATTTGACGAAGAGCCCATCGACAGGCTCATTGCCAACCTTGTCCTCGTCGATAAGGGTGTCAACGTTGGGTTGGCAACGGCCCAAGGAAAGTCTGTGACGCTTTTCTTTGTAGATATGATTTTGGATATATGACATAGAAATTAGAATATGGCCATACTCCATTTCATCATAAACTCCTTCAATGATTCGAACAATATCCAAAACGCTTTCCTCATAAATTAAAAGAAAAAATTAAAAATTAATTATGTATATTATCTAAACAATATAAACTTTTAAAAATTAATTTGTATACCTATCCAAACCACCCAACCAAAGTCTTTCACCCTCATCCATTCATTTCCTTACCTTCTTTCTCTCACCCTATTGAATGCAAGACTATATTCTTCTCTCTCACTGAATTCTTACACCAATCAATGTTATCCAAGTTAGATTTATATTAAATTCTCCATCTTCATCATCATTAATACATCATATCAAAAGATCAAGTCTTCAAGTGCAAGGAATCAAACTTTATAGCTCAAAATTCGGATTTTTAGCTCAAACTTTATAGCTCAACACAATCTTTTTATGCTTATAAACAGGTTTTTAATCATATCAAACCATTCTTGAGCCAAACATCCAGTCAAATTCTTAATGGGTCGGATATAGGGTTCCTAGTTAACCAAGTGGGTCAAAAAAATCGAATTTTATCACTTATTTGAAGTATGGATCGAAATTATAGGGTGGGTTAGGTTGGATAATGTGTTTTTAGTCTAAAAGAAGCAGGACTTGTACAAATTTCGGATTAAAAATCCACGAAAGCCAAATTAGGGTTTTATGATAATTTAACTAAGTTAAAATATAGCTTAAATACAAATTTATTAAAATTGATGCATCTTAATCGAAATTTGGAAGTGGGTTGAGTTTGATTTCATTCTTATCAGTATCTATTACACAAAACATATATCAATTTCATCATCAAATCGCTTCCCATAAGCGAATTAGGGTTTTGAAGCTCAAAAGTCAGGTTTGACTTTTTGGTCAAACTGTGTTCTTCATCAAATTGTGCCCAGATTCTGATCAATTCGAAGCCACCGTCCAAAACACCACTTGCAGCGTCCCAGACGGTGTCCACCCTCTGTGCTAGCGTCTGCCATGGCTAACCCACCGTCCTAGACGGTCCCCTACATCACTCGAATAAGCCACACGCTACCCAGACGCCATGTTCTTCTGTTTTACGGTCATTAGACGCTGAAGTTCTTCTTTCCAAGCCACAGTCCCAGACGGTGGCATACACCGTCCCAGACGGTCTGTTTTTCCTGAACCACCGTGCCGGACGCCGCCGTGCACCGTCCTTTACGGTCCTCTCTAACCCTGCTTTTGTTGAGTTCTTCTTGTTCGACCTTCTTTTCTTCTAGCATCGATCCAGCCTCTTGTGGGGTGTCCCCTTGGTCTCTGTGGTGTCTTGCTCTGGTGGGAAGGTCGTGTGAAAAACCCTAGACCGATTGATGTTGCTGTACAGGGAGAAAGATTGTATACATATATATAAGTATACGTATAAATATTATTACGTTTCCTTTCCCCTCTTTTTCTTTTAAATGGTCTTTTAATTTAAGCCCAACTCACTTGGGTCAGTTTGGGCTATTCTTGGACTTCTTTCTTGGGTCAGTTTTGGCATTCCTTTTTGGGTCGTCCTCGGTTTCTCTAGAGCCCATATCGGGTTGTCTAGCGTGTCCTAGAACGAAATGCCTTGGTAACGGGTCGTGTATATTTATATAAATATATATATATAAAGAAGTACATATATATTTACGTAAGTATACATATATACTTATACTAATGTGCAAGGACGATAAACCCTAAACCCTCATATGTCGGGCAAAACGTTAACATATATATATATATACATATGTATATAAGTATATGCATATAAATAAACACGACTAAATTAATTCGTATGTCATGTAAACTTAATGATAGGTCGTGAACGATTGAGGAATTCGGGGCAATTAAAGCTACTCAACTTAACTTGACGATACAAGGCAAATGTGAGTTTTCGTAGCCCCTATGTTTACATTATTTGGGGTGGAAAGTGTACTTGGTCGTTTAAATGTTGTCGGTCGATATACTTTGTTATGATATGGAACGAGGCGTTAGTTATCTAATTGTTTACTTGTGGTATGTGTTAATGGACGTATATGTGTGATGATGGTCGTTGTTGTATGTTATATAAGACGTTATGTTATTCATATATATATGGACGTGGACGTGGATGGTGGATTGACGAACCCACACCTGGTATGATCATTACTGTGGATATGGGTTGTTTAACCTAAATATAGACGATATTGCATGTATATGGACGATTATTGGATGTTGATTTTGACTTGTGTTGACTTGTGATAATGTGAATCCCTTTTAGGGTTTGTTGGACGTAATTAGGTGTCCTAATCCTCGTGTATCGTTAACGGTTAATATTTCGACACACTTGATTTTACTACTTAAACCTACGAACTCGCCAACTTTATGTTGACACATTTTAGTACACTTTTCAGGTGAACAAGTTAACCAAAGACGTAATGGATGATGATTGATTGTTTGCATGCTAGGATTGGACTTGGACCATATCATATGCCATCTTTTGTGCTATCTTTTGTAAACGTTTGATGGTCATGCTCCTTATGCATTTTTGTATGATCTCGGGATTGTAATTGAATAGTTGTATGGATTTCCAATCCTATTAAATGCATTTAGACTTGTCTCTACTTAATTTCCATGTCATGTTGTGCTTTTCTTGTAATATCCCATTATTCCGCCTTGTTGAGATGTTATATCCTCATGGTTTCAAAAGTTTAAAGCTTGTTTACAAATGTTTAAAATAAAAGTAAAAGTTTCATAACCATGAATTTTTGAAACACAAAGCTCTACCTTTTTTTTATGCTTAAAAAGATTGAAATTAAAAAAATAAAATCTCTAAGTTGCTTTCAATAGAATCTTATTGTGAAAAGGACCTCAAAAGTATAAGAGTGTTTTGATTACCAACTAGCTTATTATCTACATAATACACGAGCTTTGTACATTATTAAGTAAAAAAGCTTTTAATATATGAAAACAATTAACATCTAAATAAATATTTACAAACTTTTGAACCACGATAATGATATCATGCTCATTGTCATTGAAAAATGTTAACTATTAATGTTTTCAGCCATAAAACTAAAAAATATACATGAAACATGTATATTCCAATAAGTGTGTAAAAAAAGGATAAATGCCTAGAAAGCCTTTAGTCCCGTAGAAGAAATTTTCCTCTTAAGCTAGCGATCATGCAACGCTTCCTGACGGTGAGACCTCAAGTTCACCATTATATTAGTTATGAGATACTAAATATATATCATTATTAACATTATGTTATAACTACCTAACTTTTCCTCTCAATCCATTCTAAGTGAAATTTTTGTTGAATTTTCGTATAATTTACACCACATTAGAAATACAAGTATATAAAACTTTGTATACATGAAAATATAATATATACTATATAAATGATTTTATTTATTTATAAGTTATATACAATAATAACTACGAAGTACCATTATTGTACTAAAATAAATAAATTTAAAAGACTGTATAAGACACATTCATCTATATAATTCATAGGAGCAAAAGTGTTATTGACTAATTCTTTATTCAATGATGATATTATCAAAATGATTTAATGATGGAGAAAAAGAGACAAAATTCAACCAAAGGTCCATACTTTTCCAATTTAAAATTAAGAGTTTTGTTTTAATGTATATTAAAAAGATGACGATTTCGTTAATATAGGTAGTTATCAATTGAGAATACTTTTTGCCGAGATAAAAAAACATGAAAGAAAAAGATCTTTAGAGTCAAATATTTAACTTAAACACCCTTAAGCATTGCCATCTTTTTATGCATTGTAAGCTATTGTTTTATTGTGAAAATATTTATATAAATTTAATAGATATTTATTTTATATCTTAATTCATATAGATATGGATGATTAAATTACAAATTTAATGGATGTATATAGGGATATTATAGTTGATTCATATCTTGTCCATTAGGTCATTTTTCACCATTTATATTATTTATCTACATTTTTTATGGCATGTTTGAAACAATTACTTTTATACTAATAATTGTACCGTGATCGTCAGCACCACCGATTTACCACCACCACCACCAATGTTGTCGCATCATTCAACCATGTGACTAGTACTTCATAATATACTTCTAATAACCAATCAAATTGAGTAATTTTTTTGAATATTGTCAAATTGAGTAACTAGTTTGTGATTTTTGAGTAATTAATTTGTGATTTTAAGATTATGTTGTAATATGTTTTTATTCGGACTGTAATCGTTAGTGTCTCGCTAGCAATCCTTGGTGATATAATAGAAATGAAGTTCTGTCTTGCCGTTAAAAAAAAAAACAATCAAAAGAAAAAAAAAACGTAGAAGATTTGCATCCAACCTTTTAGCTTAGGCGATCGTTTTCAGTTTTACATTCATTTTCCTCCCTTTGAACCCACTTCATCTCAATTTTATTTTTTTAAACAACATTTTATTATTAATAAATTAGCAAGAAGCTAAAGACGATGGTAATAGGGCTAGGCATGGGCTAGACATGGCCATGCCTAACGGCAAACACCGCCGATGCGCTTTAGGTATGGGCTAGGCTTGGAGGTTTTAGGAAAACATTGCTGCTTAGGCATGGAAGAGTGAGAAAGTGATATGTAATGATTTAAGGAGGGCTAAGAAAGAGAGAGTGTGTGAATATGGTTGGAGGAAAATAGTAAGGGATGGTGAGACATTGGTGCCATGGGTTAGGCATGATTAGGCATGAAATGATGTGGAGGTGTGTTATTGTTAGATTGCTAGGCATAGAGATGACCATTGCCATAATCCTAAGACTTTACATAACCAAAATCAGAAAATTACAAAAACGTGTTCCACGAATTCCAATCTAAATCTTTGTAATTTGATCTTGCTGTTAACCATACAAATGCTGAATGTTTAGTGTGTTCAAATATTCGCACCGAAGTGGTATTTTTGTTAGAGAATATTTGGTCGTTTTGGACCTTTCATATATAAACCAACCCGCTGCGAGTATTATCAAACTAATGAATTTAACCTTGATAAAAAGGGACATCTCAATTGCTTTAACCATTCACTTTTGACCAATGCTTTAAATACCAGTATTTTGGTAGTCGGTACGTAAAAGCATAATAATTTAATTTTTATATTTTTATTTTTATATAAGTCTTACAAAACTTGTTACAATTTAACAAAAATAGTCAAAAAAAAAACAAGTACAATCCAATCAAAAATAATAACAAATAGACATTTCATAACAAAATATAAGTTTTAAAGTTTACAAATAACAAAACATAAAATTAAATTATCAAAAAATAATTTAAAATAAAATAAAATAAAATAAAATACCGCTATTACCATTCTGGTAATAACGGAAAATACTAGATGAGATTGAATAGTGAAAATATCGGTCAGAATACCGGGATAGTTGTACGGGTGCCATCCATATTCGTTAACGCGCGCGCGTGGAGTTTGGAGACCAATTTGCTACTCTTATTCTTATTCTGCCTGAGCTATATCTAACCGCCGCGATAAGAAGACACGAATAGATTATACTCCGAAAGGGCATGGCCATCGATTTTGCCGTAAAATCCACGCTCCGATTTTTCTCACTTTCGCTACAGCTATTATTCGCTTCTTCAAATATCTTCAGCAACTGGTATTCATACTTTATATCACCTTTTCCAATCTCAGTCACATCATACTGTTCTATATTATTATTATTATTATCTGTGATGAACGGTAGTTACTTCATAGTTGTTATCAATTACTAAAATATACTCGTAATATATATGCTTTTATAACTTGTGTGACATTTTATTACTGGATTGCTCTAGCCTCTAGGGTTTGTTGACTGGCAATATTCTTGTTTCTAAATGTTATCCATTTTTAAAATCTTCAATTAATGATATCATATAATATTATTCATTGAGTTTATAATCTATTCAGACTTTGTATTATATAAAAATTATAATCTTCAAAATATAAAATCTTCATACTACTTTACAATTTGTAGTTTCTAGTTATGTGCCAAATTACCAAAAAAAATGTTAAGTTTGTTATGTTTCAAACAAAATACAAATATATTTGGAAGGATACAACTGAAAACACTCTAATTTCCAACTTATAATTGTCACTTCTCTTCCAACTTATAATTGTCACTTCTCTTTTCCTTGAAAAAGGATCACATAAACTCAGAAATTGTTTTCAATATCTAAATACAACCTAAAATCTTTGGTTTGTAAAGTAGTATGAATCTTTGTAAGCTAATACTTTACAAAGTCAAGCTTTTGGGTGCATGTAGCTACAAATTTTTACTATTTCCCTGACTTTCCATTTCCAAGGTCTTTGAAATTTGAAAAAGTGTTTGGTTATTATCATTTACGAGTCATATGCCTGCGCAATGCGGCATCACGTGGGGGCGGCAATGATGGTGAATGTAAAACTCAGTAAAAGTAATTGATGTTAAAGGAGGTAGTGTAGTTATTTTATGGATTGAGAGATTTATGTTGTAAATTATATCATTAAGCGAATTATAGGTATACTAGAACAGTACCTGCGCAATGCGGCGGCAGCGGTGGGGAGAAGCGGTAGTGGCGGCGGCAGCGGCGGTGGTGGCAAGAAGCGGTAGTGGTGGCGGTGGCGGCGATGGCAATTAGTATAGGTTACTGATGTAAATTGGTTTTGATGATATGTTGATATTTAAAATGTTAATAGAAGGCTATTTGATTTAGATTAGGTGGAGAATTTTCAAATTAATGAATAAAGGAGAGGGGTATCTTTGGTAGTTCAATTCCTTTTTTGAGATTTTTGGGGGGTGGGTTCCCTTTTTATAATTATAGATAAGTTTGGAAAGGCGAATGAGTATTCCATATTTGAAACAGAAACCGTGTTTGGCTTCCTGGAAAATCCTACCGTTTAAAAAGTTGAAAATGTGTTTTGTTTTTGATTATTATAATGAACACATTTCTGGACAACACCCCTAAGGGCCGTTTGGTTCTCAGAATTTATGGGATTTGGTGGGAATGGAATTTGGTTCTCAGTTAACATGGGAAATTCTAAATTCCATTCTACCTGATTCCAATAAATTATGGGAACCAAACGACCCCTAGTGTTAGTTTCTAGTCTCCTTTTAGTAACACAGTTGATTTGATTTATGGATGTTTTTCTGATGTTTCAGGCGAGTGAGAGTATAGGGTTAGAAATGGCTGAAACTGTCGACTTGAGTGGAGATGGAGGTGTGATGAAGACAATTGTGAAGAGAGCCAAACCTGATGCTATTACTCCTTCGGATAGCCTTCCTCTGCTTGATGGTAATATTAATAATCTTATAAAGCAACGAAATTGCTACTAATAGTTTAATTATGTCTACAGATAATGCCATATGTGGACTAAGAGAACAGGGAGAGTGAAAAGTCATCCAATAGAATATTCTTTTGCAATTTTACACATTGCCTGATAGCTTGCTGATTAGTTCACTGATTCTTATGATGTTTATCTTTACTGTTGGGCAGTGCATTATGAAGGGACTTTGGCTGAAACTGGTGAAGTTTTCGATACTACACATGAAGACAATACGATTTTCAGCTTTGAACTAGGCAAGGGTTCTGTAATAAAGGCTTGGGATATTGCTCTTAGAACCATGAAGGTTGACCAATTATCTAATGTTTAATAGAGATTACGAGTTCAATTTTTAGTTGAAAGATTTCTAATTTGTAATCTTAATATCTTATTCCAGGTTGGGGAGGTTGCCAAAATAACTTGCAAGTCGGATTATGCGTATGGCAGTGCGGGTTCCCCACCTGAGATTCCACCAGAGTAATTACTTGATAGTCTTTGTTTATTTTTTTTTGTAGGAACCCAATGTTAATTGGGTATGGCTCTGTGTAGATACAGTTACCATGAACATGTCCTTTCACATTATATCCTACCATAAGTAGTCATTGTTGATGATCGGTTATATTCTAAGCCAATAGTTCAATATATGGCTACTGATTTGGCATAGAAACCTGCAGTGCAAGTCTTATTTTTGAGGTGGAGCTGGTAGCGTGCAGACCAAGAAAAGGTTCGAGCCTGGCTAGTGCCTCAGATGAAAGGGCTAGATTAGAGTAAGTTGTGCATCTTCTTCGATATTTCTCTTTTCCTTCTTTTCTAACCATAAACTGTTTATCTCTAGATGACCCCCCCCCCCCCCCCCCCCCCCCACCCTCCCTTTTTTCTCTTCTGATTTTTAATACATCTACTTCTTTTGGCTGTTAGCATCAACAATTATATATACATATAGTTCATACTACAAAGAGGAAAAAAACACTTATCTTTTGATGTAGACCATTCTAGTTAATAAACATTATGTAGTCAATTTCGGTGGTATACCAATCGTATTTCGTTTTTCGGTCTTTCACTGGTATACCGGTCCAGATTTTTGTCCAAAATTTCGGTACTGAGGTTTTCGGTGAATCTCTCCGGAATCGGTCAAATTTCGGTGGTATTACCAGTTTTTCAGGTTTTATTTATTTTTTTATTTATTTCTTTTTGTCTAAACTTAAAAAACTACATAAGAAACACTAATTTTGCAATTATTAATATTAATCTATCAAATATTGACACTTTTAAGCTTGACTTTTGATATTCAGATTAAGTATTAACTTAATCTAATCGCTATTTGTGTATAATGGCATTTTTTTTGGTATATATATAATTATAAATAATATTTTACATAATATTAAAATTACCGAAATGCCACCGAAATAACTGATATCTTGTATATCAGTCCTTGATCGAAACACCAAAATTTTGGTCTTTAACTACTTAGCAATTTAATCTTAATCCTTGAAAGTAAAAGTCAACTATACCTAATAAAAACATTGAAATGTTACAATTCTCATTATCAATTTAGTTAGTTGTCATTAAAAGTTTCAACTAATATCAACTATGATCATTGCATAAGTGTTAGAATGGAAAGAAAAAAATTTGGTTTTCTTATGAAAATATTTTAATTTCATTGGTAAATCATAACGTCAAACGTTTCATTCATAGTGCCTTAAAATGTTATGTCATGAATATTGTTTTTCTAGAACTTTAGTTACTTCTTGGAATCGTGGTTGTCGTTATCAACGTTAAAAAACCATCGACATTAACGTTTTCACGAGGAACCAAAACTTTGAGTATTGAATGCATAAATATTTGGTTCAATATTAAAGCATGGAGTGTTTTAATATATGGTTTATATTTCATGAGGAAGTTTAGTGTATGTTTCATAAACTTCAAGGACAACTCTACCGGGTATTAAGCTAGTTATGTTTGGCACGTAGGTTATATGAATTGGATCAATTTTCATGTCTTGGTATATTGGAATTTAAAATTCGTTAATCCTGTGAACTTTTACTTTTGTGAATATTTCAATGTTATGATTTTCTGCAGCATGTGATTAATGAGAATATTTGATATTGACATGAATGTGCAGTGAGCTGAAGAGACAAAGGGAGATGGCAGCTGCACAGAAGGAAGAAGACAAAAAGAAACGAGAAGAAGCCAAGGCAGCTGCTGCGGCTCGTATTCAGGCCAAAATGGACTCCAAGAAAGGCGGGAAGGGAAAGAACAAGGGAAAGTAGCCAGTAGCATTGTTCTTCATTAGATATTAACTAAATAGCATGTTGATCGCTCTTGTTATGACATGTTTCAAATATTAGCTTTGTTTTCAGTCCATTAGCTAAAAAATACTGCAAATAAATAAGGGCTTCAAGCTTCTTGTTATGAAATATATCTAATATTAGCCTTATTTCCAGCATATTAGCTAAAAACAGTGTTATATCTAGGCTTCAAGCCTATTGTTATGACATATATCAAATATTAGCCTTATTTCCAGTTCATTAGCTAAAAACACCGTATGAATACTGGCTTCAAGCATTGCATGATATCTGAATTATTGAAGACAAAAAACTTGGTTTTTACACTAGCTCATCAGTTAACATGTCTCACTTGCTCTTTATTTACAATTAGTTTATCTTGTTATGTTCTTGGTGTTCGACAAATGTAGGTGGGAGTGTGGGACAGAATGATAATGTTTTATGTTGTGTTAGCAAAACGGTATTTTTGTCTTGTATTTACCTTTTGATACAGTCAATCGGTGATGGAAGTTTAGGTTATATATTCATCCAAGTATCAGGACATCTGGGTAGGCCAGAAGGAAGTGTTCCACTTTAAGAACCAGGTTCGTTCAAAGGACCTGCACTATTCAGATATGCAAATGATGTGTCATTTTCTAATTATGAGTAATAGATAAAGAGAACCTGGAAGACCTAATGCAATCATTGCAAGCAGTGAACTACTTTGCGTACACTCTCCAAGCAAAAATATATTGCAAGTCGATTGATAATATCTATTTCCCACGGAAGGCATTACCAGTCTCTACCTTATGCTAACAGAACAAAATTAAAATTTAGATCACGAAAGAAGATTGCACATCACAGAAGTGGTGAGATAATATAAGATATAAACTTACAGTTACCTCAAGTGTGGCTGAAGATGGATCTTGTTGCACCGACGAGCTACCACAAACAAATGTCCGGATCCATAATTTCCAAAGGGACACTTTGAAGCTATTACGTACCAAATACCTAAGACACCCAAAAAGGGTTGCATTTTATTCAGGGATGAAAGGAGTAGTTTTTCTATTTTATATGAAGAAGCAGGAGTAATGTTCGTCCATGTGACGTAGTCTGCGATAGAACACTGGACATCATTTCTGGTTTCAACCTATCAATATCCTATTTTATTTATTGTCGTTGTACTTGTAATAGAGAAGCCCATAACTTGCCTTAGGGTGCATGTGAAAAAAAAACTAAAAAATCTTCACTATCCAGCGCACTTTTAGTGATCGGTGGCATCTGGAACCACAATTTTCTGTGGCCACGGAGTTCACAAGCTACCGCGGCATTAGCGTGGAGTTGCATACAGGTGGCTTGCATTTTGTAGGCTTTGTAATGAAGACACCCGATGTTTATAGTAACAAAAGAACTGTTAATTAAGAAAAGGTAACGGATGGAAAATGCCATTTGTGAAACGGGTCGAGCTGCATGGATTTTCTGGTATATAGTTAGAACTTCTGACTATATAATAATGGTTCTAAGCTAGCAATTGGGTAGTCCAGTGTATTACACAAAGTACCAGGCAAACATAACATTACAAAACGTTGGCTAACCCCAAGGCCCATTCCAATTGGGTAGCCCAGTGTAACGGTGCTTGGGTTGGGGATCTCCACTGATGTTCAATCTTCACAGGACACAGGTTACAAATTTGCAACATATAGCGCAGTGAATTCTGTATAACTTTTCACAAATATGTTTATAATTTATTAGTAGCGTAAGCTGGAAATTCTGTATGTCATATATCGTAGGGCTTTAACATAGTATGCAATGAGTCTTATTATTTGATCATAATAAATTTTAGATTAATGAAGTCTGTATAATATTCCGAAATTATGCCTGGGAACAATAACTCGATCGTTTAAAAGAAAAGATGAGACATTTGGTCTTTATAAAATTATCTGAACGAAACTAAAAAGAAATAACAAATGGAGATAGGAAGTGATTGTAACAACTCATAGTGGTCCAAAGTGATTTTGTCATCATGATTTGGTCGATGCGTTTAGACACTAAGACTATCTCCAATGGGGATGTTTTTGGGCACCCTTAGGTGCCCTTGGATATCCTTTGCGGTTGAAGCTTGTCCAAAACTAAAGATTTTTTTATGCATGCCCTTACCCAAGGGCATGCCCTTAGGTGCCCTTACTTATATTTTTTTTTTGTTTTTAGTGGAGTTAAAGGATATGTAAGGATGTTTGTATGGTTGAAGACAAAATTATAGGATTTTAAGGATTTATAAGGATTTGTAAGGATATGATGTGACATTGGAGATAGCCTAATAATAGACATGTTAGAAGATAATGTATTGGCAGTAGCAAAATGTAAAATTTGACCGGGTAATTGATGTTCTACCATAGTGAAATTCAATACCAAATTTAGTGTCTGTCTTAGAAATGTTTTTTCTATCAGAAATTTGTAATTTCTAAACTTCTTGCTGGTGGCAAAAAAGAGAAAATGATGGATATATAAGAGACATGAAAGACATTAATCTTGAGGCTTAAGTAGGCAATATCACAAAGATACTGATAGAAGTATATAGTGTCGTGATAGAAAACATTGCTGATGCCGTGATTCGGTAAATAGATGTATTATTTCTTGTTTAGTATTTAATTGCGTCGATCTTTAACCATAAATCGGTGTTATGTTATATTAAGGTTTATTGAAATTTGGAACTGAAAAACTCGTTGTACCAATTTAACTCCTATCTAATAGTAGTAGCATTAGTCAATATTAAATTAAATGCAAACACCTGATAATAAGCATTGCTTTTGGGGAGACAAGAACCATGTCTTTTGTTAACTGATTTGTGCTTTAAAGTTCATTTTACAGGGTTTCAACACTAACTTTATCAAATTGTTATTCTTTATAAAGGTTTCACCATCATCAACTTATTAACAGTCATCAGAATATTTCCAGTTATACAATTGATGCTAAAAGTTATATACTAAAATGCAAATGCACACACAAGTGGTTTACTCTGTACGTAATATTTTGATTTTCTTACTGGCCTACATGCCCTATTCTTCTTGTGGTCTTACGAGCCAAATCGCCAATTTATCATATTTATGTGTAACTAAATTCGAGTTCCACTGATCACATTTAGTATTAATCTAGATATCGTGTCATTCTGGTAATTGTATTTTCTTGTACAGTTGGGCTTTCTAGTGCTTTGCTAGTAGCCTTAATTTTAATATATTGCTGTTCCAAAAAAAAAATTATTTGTAACAACTTTTTTCTTATCATATGGCAAACTATAGTTTTACTTTTAACTTTACCTTTTTTTATTTGTCTCTTGTTTCAGAAAAGACTAGAGGGCCATGGACAATGATTTAATTGCACATGAACTGCCGCAAAGAGATATGTATAAATGGAAGTAAATGTTCCATTATTTGCTTCTGTTATCAGTTTCATGTATATTTTTATAATCATTATTATAATATAGGTCCGGGGTTTTCATCTTTTATATCTATCCTCGTCACATCAATCGTGCACGTTTGTCTTCTCAACAATCATTTCTACGAACTAATGATTTCAAAGACATTTTACTAGCTAGGCACATTTAGCGACCAGTGAAGCATTGGTACTGTTTATAACAAAACGGTTTACCAACTTAATACAATAACCAGTAATGAGTATTGGAATTAAAAAGCAGTACTTAAAAATGGACCGTGACATAAAATGGATTCCTTTTCTTTTGTAATAATGTTAGTAACTTTACACCTTTGGACTGGATTTTGCGACAAACATATATATACCTAGTGCATATTGCATACATGTATATTAACTATTATGATTATGAATTATTGAATTATGATATGTTAAATTTTATCAATTAGGAATAACATCATTGAAAATGAACAAGTATATGTATAAAATAAATATTGTATTTCATGTGTGCTTATTTATGTTTGTGTTCTTGTGTTAGATTTATCTATCTATACTCCTTTATAATATAAACTAGACATTTTATTTTTGAAATCTCTTAATTTTTTAAAACATTTATAGCATACATGTTTTATCTATTAAATTACCTTCATTAACTCTTTAAATCACATGAATTATTTCACATCAGTTATCTATCTTACTCGCCGCCGTTGCCATTACAAGTCGCCACCACCACCAACGACACACCGCCGCCTACACCACCGCATTGCGCGGGTATTCGTCTAGTCTTATTAAAGTATATCCCTCGTACCTTTACAATTAAAGAAAAAAAGTATATCCGTTCGTCTAATGTTCCTTTTTGTTTGTTTGTTCACTTGGAACACGAACACAAAATCTCGTTCTCTTAGGTGCTCATTAGTTTTTTCATTAGGCTTGTTAGTTTACCATTTAATAGATTTGATATTATTTATTTATTCAGTCACTTTATAGTTAAAAACAAACTGGTTAAGTTTCATTTATAAAAAAAAAAGACTAACCTTGAATTTTCGTTTATCTTTGTTCGGTTCGTTTACGATCCATATGTATAACAATGACCATATAATAGAGTTTCAATCACGTTAAGAATAAAATATAATTGTGAATTGTAATTTGTAAAAATGATGTTTTTTCTAGAGTAGACAAATTAGGTTGGGTGGGGATTCCTTCAAGTTAGAAGTAAATTGACGGGTAAAGTCCAGTGGCGAAGCTATGTGGTTGCCACGGGTTGCCATGATAACCCCTCAATTTTTATGAAACTCTATATTTTCATTTATTTTTTTTAGTTTAAAGGTAAATGGTAACCCCACAAATTATACACTTAAAATATTAGACCTTCAATTTAAAGTTACATATTTATTTAATACTATTTTATTAACAATTTATAATTTTTTTATTATTATTACTATATTATTACTCTTTTAATAAAATAAAATTATTAAAAAGATAGATGCTATTTGCAGACTTGCCAAGAAATATTGTTCCATTGATTTCACTGAAAAAGAATTAGAGGTATTTTGAAGTCGATGTAAAGGATCATCCATTGTTGGGAAACTTGGAATCTATTGCTGAACTATGTCAAGCCCTAGTAAAAATGAGAAAAGCAAGTCACTATTATCTTGTTGATAGGTTGATTCGACTTGTGGTGACCCTTCCCGTGTCTACCGCAGCTACCAAACGTGCATTTTCAGCCATGAAAATTGTGAAAACTAGACTACGCAATAAAATGAGTGACGACTTCATTTCTAATAACCTGGTTCTTTATATTGAGAAGAATATTGCCCGAACTTTTAGTTTAGATTCAAATTCTAGATGATTTTGGTGATGTAAGAGAGTATTGTGTGCAACTCAAACTTTCTGAATGAAAAATCTATTGTGAAGTTATCACGTAGTTATATTTTTATATATCTTATAATGTTATAGTTCGGTTTTATGCTTTAGTCTATTGTGTTAAAAAAAAATAAATTTGGCAACCCCTGACCTAGAATACTGGCTCCGCCACTAGTAAAGTCAAAAGATTATTGACCATTGGAGTAAAATTAATAATCAAGATTCAATTATCAGTTTTAAATTTTAACCATTGATTTTAAATTAATAATTAAAATCATATAAATTTACCCCTCAAGTTACTTTTAGCTTGTAGGGACTCAACCTGAGTAGGTATATGAACAAACAGAATAGTACGTGGTTGAGCATGAAAGAAATGGACAAAGACCGTGATTCACAAGTCAATAGCAGGTGGGATTTGAGTATGACATGCCACGCGGTTAGCCAATTTTTGCTGATCGTCCATTCGTCCCTTGCCAGCCTGTTTTTTCCATTGACTTCTTTATGGTCAAACAATATTTTTGTTTCCACATTACTAGTCTATGATTATTTAAAAAAAAACAAAACGGATTACAAGTCTATGATTATAGAAGCTTAAGCTTGTAGATATGATTCATTAGTTTTTCCGACATAAAATGTTAAAATACAAGCTATAATTTCCATAAGTTAACTTAATCAACCTTAAAAAAGTATTTTTAATATGTTTCACATTATTTATATAATTATATCATAACAGTTTTAGTAATGACTCTTTCTTTTTGAAAATAAAGAGTGCCATTTATAGTTAATCTCTCTATTTATGCTACCATTTTTTTTGCATAAATACTTTGTTTGAAATTAATGACATCACGATATATCACACGTTTTGTATTGTCACGGTCACATTGCACGAGTATCCATCTAAATTAGTTTAATACATTTTTTTTATCACGGCTAGATTTTTCTAAATTGCTTGTATATACTAGGACCTTAAAGCTTATGCTACAAAAAAATTAATGTTTGGAACTATAAACTAATATAGTTATATGATAGTGCACCATCCTAGTTAGCACTATGACTTGATCAAAGCAATATAGAGCAGCGTAGCTCCCGAATACATATAGAGCAGCGTAGCTCCCGAATAGAAGTAATCGCATGATCCGGACCAAGCTCCAGATGCAACATGATAGAACGAATAGATTGTCATGTGAATAACACGTGGCCGACCAACAGGACAAGATGATGTAATAGCTAAGCCAATCACCGTTGAGAAAGGTACGCTCCCAACGGGCTCCAAATCGTACTAAAGCGTCATAGGTGACAAGTACTCAGACCTTGTCTCCTCAGCCCCTATAAATGCTCCTCTCAATCATTCATTTGAGGATCATGTTTTCACACACCTACACATTTTGCTCTGATTATTTTAGTGGCTTGGAGTAGCCTCCATCATCAATAGGGAACCGCCAATAAATATAATCAACCTTCTTCTGACCCTCCTTTAACAAGTTCAACCCTTTAGTAATTAGACGACGAAACACGTTTAAACAAGTGGCGCCATCCGTGGGACATTTTTCTAGAACTTATTGGAACATTTTTATGTATTAGCACTTAATTTATGTTTGGAACTATAAACTAATATAATTATATTATATTTTCTGAACATACTGGAACATTTTTATGTATTAGCACTTAATTTATGTTTGGAACTATAAATTAATATAGTTATATTATATTTTCTGAACTTATTGGAACATTTTTATGTATTAGCACTTAATTTATGCTCTACACTCGTCAAGTAGTGTTCATACACATACACACACAAAATGCACGTTATTATGACACATAAAATTTTCATTAATTACGTATGTTCAATCGTACGTGTATTACAAGAGCCAAATAATCGAGTACCACTGAAGAATAAAACTATGTTAACATGATCATCACTTCTAGCTAACATGGCTAAATTATACGCTACTTTTTCCTATACTATCAAGTATATATTACATCCAGGTAATTGGACGTGAACAGTAATTAATTAGGATTAAGATATATTTTTAGATTGCCAGATTCTTGATTAAAATCAATTCTCGTAGAATGTTTATCAAAACATTTCTGTTTTAACTCTGTAAAAGCTTACATATTTTAATCACAATTTTTTTATATTTCCAATAATAAACTTTAAAAAATTCAGATTAGTAACAATTGCATCACATGGGATCGCAAACAGGATTAAAAAGGGAAACAGCTCAACAATGCACAAGTCAGTGCACTGTTTCCACAATATTTAAGTAAAATCGAATTCGGTCAGAAAAATTATAAGATCTTCTTTAGGCCCCCCTCTTCTTACCAAACAATTGTCCTGAACCTTTTCTTTCGTACCCACCTCACCAAACATGAGACCTCTCTACATGCATTCATTTCCTATAGGTTAAAAATTTACGACATGGATTTCTTTCAAAGTCTTTAATTTTCAATCTTGACCTCTTATCATATCATATGTGATCTTTTTAAGTATATATTTTTAATGTAATATTTTAAAAATATCTATCACTTTTCTTTAACTAATTAAACAAAATATATCCTCACCTTAGCCTAATGATCAACCTAATGTCCTCGTAAAAGGCCTCAGCTTATAATATCACCAAGTAACATCTACTCATAACTCATCTAGGATAGTCACTGAGGGTCTAAAAATAGTCAAATATCCTGACTATATCACATAACCTGAGTCGATCATCAAGTATTCTAAATATCCATAAAACAATCTTATCCAATCACCCGAAATGAAAATCCTCACTATTATAACAAACAAAATAATACTCGTAATACGAATGGTTCAACAAAAAATTCAATGAATTGAATAAAGAAAGATCCGCCCCTTTGTAGGTTGTAACAAACAAAATAAATGATTAGTTTAATTCAATTAAATCCATATACTCGTATCTAAATACAAAATGTGGTTATAATAAATGTATAGTTTAATTCAATTAAATACAATCTAAATACAAAATGTACTTGTAATATATACAAGTCGGGTCATCATGTTACCGTTTATGATATCCATAAAAACAAATAAATCGAATTTTGTGAATCTTTGTCGTGTCATATTTTACAAGTCAACTCCAAGCTTTTGACTCGTTGTATCACACCTAACCTCAGCAAACCCGACCCGATTATTTGCAAGATCAAATTCCATCCACATATTTTGTTGATGGTGATGTCCGATTACATATGCTTCAATCCCCAACAAATCGGAATTTCCAAACGTAAAGCAATATAAGTCATCACTCCCTTTCGTTATTATTCCTTCCACTTTTACCAATAACTTCTCACCCGACACCACCATTTCGGCCCCCCGAAACATCATACTCACATTTGGTAATACCGGTAACCCGACCCGACCTTTCTCAACCCGGTAACAAAGATCCATGGCACCTTGAAACACAAAGTTTGTATCCTCGTAAACACGTAACACATTTTTTGTTTGCTTTAAAAATTCGCTTTTTAAGGCGGTGTAAACCGGTCCTAGTAGAAAAGTATATTGAGTACCCGAGTCAATCATGGTTTGACCCGCACCCGTATGGTCGGGTTCATATATTGATTTTGGTAAGGCTAAAACTGTACCCGCAACTTTAATTCCTTCTAACTGGACCGTGTATGCGACCCGGTCAAAATAAGGTAACGGGTCCGTGATTTTAACCATGGGCGTATAAGTTAATGTTCGGAGCCACGTAATATTATATTCTCCGAATATTAACACGCCCGTGGAGTCTTGACCCGAAATACAATACGAAAATTTTGAATAACCCATTTGAGTTACAAAAGATAAGGACCCCCGGTTTAAGCCCATTAAACCGGTGCTCTTTGAATCTTCGTATTGGTTAGTACTTGTATCCGTATCCATGCATCCGAATATTATTCCGGGTAGGTCCGAATCCATGACCCGAAATGTGTCAATCGCTAGATTGCCTTCGACTGAAGTGGCGTCGGCGTAAGAGACGATAGCGTGGCAAAGCTTTTTCGGGTCGCAAGAAGCGGGCATTGTGAAGTCTCGGGTTCGGGTCATGCAAATGGGTGACGTACAAGGAACAGGTGTGTACGATGTAGAATGTAATGGGTCGTACGATAAAGGTGTATTTGGTGTTTTTTTACTGTGGACCCATGTGAGCTCGCTGCCAGTATCTAACACCATGGTAACCGGCTGCGGTGGTGATCCGATGGCGAAGGTGACGGTTAGAGATACATTGTGGTTGAATGAGAGTTTCTTTGGAGGTTTTGTCGAGGACCCGGATGGAATTGATTGAATCTTGAGGGGTAAGATTGCATTTTTTGAAGAAAGGATGGATCTTGATTGAACAAATAAACAAGAAATGAAGAAGAGTTTAGAAAGAAGAAGATGATGATGAATAGAGGCCATATGTAATAAGGTATTAAAGATATGTGTTATGTTTTATGGGGGTTTTATGTGGGTTTAATGTGGGAATATTGAAAAGGTTGTTTTTCTTTTCTTTTTCTTTACTTTTATTTTTTATTTTTGTTGTTGTGGCTGGTTTATTTGTTGTTGTTTCTCTTTCACATAGCTAGGGACACGATGACTGTGTGTGGAATGGTGGACATGTTTTGAGTTATATAGTGGAGTGGTAAGAAAGGACACCATATTATGTACTACCTGTTGTGTCGATTTAGGATTTTTGTTGGTTGTGGAGGACCTACTACTAAAAAAGACATATTGTAGAGGGTCTTTCTTGTTTTCGAGAGTAGGTTATTGTGGTCACACTTGGTTTGAATTTCAAATTGCGAATGAGAGGTAAATAGTCCTAGCTAGTAGTATGTATATATGGTTGAGGATTAGCAATATCGAGGCCGTGGCGGCGGGTCATTTTGTGGTCGTGGTAAGTTGATGAGTTAATCGTATATGATATATGATTTGTGTTGAGAAGTGATTGTGTTTCTTCAATCTTAGCTTGGGTTCCAATTCAAAGTGTGTACACGTATAATATTCATGATCAAGTTGAAGGGCTAAAAGTGTAGTTCAGTTGAAGATAATGGGTCAAATATGAGTGAGTCTTATACATCCAATCCACCTGTTAGTACTTGGATC